>NC_045426.1:423188650-423505317 GCF_902635505.1 Sarcophilus harrisii
TTCAAACCGAGGGTGAAGGCACAGATCTCAGCACAAGCGCGCAGCCCCAACCCGCAGTACAGGCTTTTCCTTGGGGCAGTTGTGATCCTGCACAGCAGGAGGACGCAGCCCGGGTTAGCCTCCAATCTGCACAGTGGGGAGCTCGGCTTGGGGCCATAGAGCTTTTCCAGGGCCGATGTGCATCAGGCAGAGACCCTGGGCAGAGTTTGTGGCTGTCTGCGTGCTGCGGTAAGCTGCTAATACTCACAGTCCCACAAGAGGCTCCGGCCTGGGGCGGTGACACTTTCACCACTTAGTCTCTAGCCAAGGGCAATCGATAATCCACTCAGCCCTACTAAGCAGTTTGATAGCTGGGCCAGTGCTGAATCCACCTCCTGTTGGGGGAAGGGAAAACTCTCACCCAGAGCACTCCCATACCTCCGAGCCAGAAATCGGTTTACATCTTTCCCTCCTCTGCAGAGGAAGCTGGTAACCCCCTTGCCTAGGAGACCTACCCTAAAGGCTTTAAAACATGAATAAAAAGATGAAAAGAACAATGGACAGCTTCTATGCAGAAAAAGAGCAGAGTCACAAACCTGAAGAGACCCAAACAGCAAAATGCATCAGACTGTCCTCCTTTACATAATGCTCTCAGAAGAGACCATTAAAAGTCTCAAAAGAGAGTTAGAAGATAAATGGGAAAGGAAAGAGAAGCCTTACAAGAGAGCAACAACTCCTGAAATACGAATTGGAAAAGTTAAAAATTCCCAGGAAGTGCAGGGAAAGAAAATTGTGAATTGGAAAAATAAAAAATCTCAGGAAAGTAAGAATTGTGAATTGGAAAAATAAAGAATTCCTAGAAAGTAGGATTTGTGAATTGAAAGAAAGAACCTGCAAGAAAGTAGGATCCGTGAATGGAAAAAGACAAAGAACACGCAAGAAAGTAGGATCTGTGAATTGGAAAGAAATAATTCACTAAAAAAAAAAATTAGTAAAATGGAAAAAAATTCTACAGACCAAAACAATACATTAAAAACCTCAATTGGACATATACAGAAAGAAGTAAAAAAAGCTATTGAAGAAAATAATTCTTTAAAAATTAGAACTGAACAACTTGAAACTAATGATTCATTGAGACAGCAAGAATCAGTCAAGCAAAACAAAAAATGACAAACTGAAAAAACCACGAATTTTCTACTTGCAAAACGACAGACTTGGAAAATAGATCTAGGAGAGATAATCTGAGTATTATTGGACTTTCTGAAAACTATGATGAAAAAGAGCTAGATACTATTTTACAAGAAATCATCAAAGAGAACTGCCCAGATGTAATAGAATCAGAAGGTAAAATAGGCATTGAAAGAATTCATCGAACACCTTCTGAAAGAAACCCTAAAATAAAAACCTCAAGGAATATTGTGCCCAAATTTCAGAACTATCAGATTAGGGAAAAAAAATTTACAAGCAGCCAAAAACCATTTAAATACGAGTGCCACAATAAGATCACCCAAGATCTGGCTGCCTCTACATTAAAGGAAAGAAGGGCCTGGAATAGATATTCCGAAAGGCACAAGAACTTGAGATGCAGCCAGAATAAACTACCCAGTTAAGTCTGAGCATTTTCTTCCAGGGAAGAAGATGGACATTTAATGAAACAAATGAATTCCATTTTTTCTGAAGAAAAACCAGAACTAAACAAAAAATTTGATCTCCAAGAATAGAACCTCAAGAGATGCAGAAAAGGTAAAAATAACTCTTGAGAATTGTATTTCTGTTGTGGATATACAAAAAGAATACATGATAATTTGATTGTACTGATATAACATAAAAAAGGGAAGTAGATATGGAAAAGGGATGATGGCAGAACAAGGTGGGAAGGAGGGATAAAAAGAGGGAAACCACATCCCACAAAGAGGCTAAGGAAACTTATCATATATGAGGGAATTTAGAGAGGGGGAGGAACATTGTGTGAATCTTACTCTCATCAGAGTTGGCTCAAAGAAAAATAATTGACATTTGTTTTAGAGAAAATTCTCCTCGCCTCATTAAAAACGGGAGAGGAAAAGGAAAAGAAAAAGAGTAATAAGGAAGGAAGGGAAAGCCTCAAAGGGGGAGGGAGGATTATAAAGAGGATAAGTATTGTGATACAAGAGGGGTACATAAGTTTAAAAGGGGAAAGAGGGTTGGGGAGGCAAGAATAAGTAAAGCACAATCTGGGGTTATTAGGATGGCAGGAAATCACAGATTTAGTAATTCTAACCGTAAATGTAAATGGATGAACTCCCCATAAAGAGGAGGCAGATAGCAGACTGATCAAAAGTCAGAACTCTACAATATGTTGTTTACAAGAAACACATTTAAAGCAGGGGGATACATATAGAGTAAAAAGTAAAAAGGCTGGAGCAAAATCTATTATGCTTCAGGTGAAACAAAAAAGCAGGAGAAGCCATCCTTATCTCAGATCAAGCAAAAGTAAAAATTGATCTAATTAAAAGAGAAGGAAGGTAACTACATCCTACTAAAGGGTAGCATAAACAACGAAGCAATCAATATTAAAACATATATGCACCAAGTGGTATGGCACTCAAATTCCTTAAAGGAGAGTTAAGAGAGTTGCAAGAAGAAACTAGACAACAAACTGTAATAGTAGGAGATCTCAACCTTGCACTCTCAGAATTAGACAAATCAAACCACAAAGCAAATAAGAAAGAAATTAAAGAAGTAAATAGAATATTAGAAAAATTAGGTATGTTGGATCTTTGAGAAAATTGAATGGAGATAGAAGGAATATACTTTCTTCCAGCAGTTCATGGAACCTATTCAAAATTGACCATATATTAGGACATAAAGACCTCAAAATAAATGCAAGAAAGCAGAAATAGTAAATGCTTTCTTTCAGATCATGATGCAATAAAACTACATTCAACAAAAAGTTAGGGAAATAGACCAAAAAGTAATTGGAAACTAAACAATCTCATCTTAAAAAATGATTGGGTGAAGCAGCAAATTATAGATACAATTAATAATTTCACCAAGATAACGACAAAGATGAGACATCATACCAAAATTTGTGGATGCAGCCAAAGCGGTAATAAGAGGGAATTTTATATCCTTAGAGGCTTACTTGAATAAAACAGAGAAAGAAAAGATTAATGAATTGAGAGCTTGCAACTAAAAAACTAAAAAGACCAAATTAAAACCCCCAATCAAATACTAAATTGGAAATTCTAAAATTAAAAGGAGAAATTAAAAATATTGAAAGTAAAAAACTATTGAACTAATTAATAAAACTAAGAGTTGGTTCTATGAAAAGCCAATAAAATAGATAAGCCTTTGCAAATCTGATTAGAAAAGGAGGAGGAAAATGAAATTAGTAGTCTTAAAATGAAAAGGAGAACTTTCCACCAATGAAGAGGAAATTAGAGAAATAATAAGGAGTTATTTTGCTCAACTTATGCCAATAAATTTGATAACCTAAGTGAAATGGATGACTACCTCCAAAATACAGACTTCCAGACTAACAGAGGAAGAAGTAAATTGTTTGAATAGTCCCATTTCAGAAAAGAAATAGAACAGGCAATTAAACAACTCCCTAAGAAAAAATCCCAGGACCAGATGGATTTATATGTGAATTTTACCAAACATTTAAAGAACAATTGGCCTAATGCTATATAAATTATTTGATAAAATAGGGAATGAAGGAGTCCTACCAAATTCCTTCTATGACACAGACATGGTACTGATACGTAAACCAGGTAGGCTGAAAACAGAGAAAGAAAATTATAGACCAATCTCCCTAATGAATATTGATGATAAAATCTTAAATAAGATATTAGCAAAAAGACTACAGAAAATCATCTCCAAGATAATACACTATGATCAAGTAGGATTTATACCAGGAATCCAGGGCTGGTTCAATATCAGGAAAACTATCAATATAATTGGCCATGTTAATAACCAAATTAACAAAAACCATATGATCATCTCAATAGATGCAGAAAAAGCATTTGATAAAATCCAACATCCATTCCTATTAAAACACTTGAGAGTATAGGAACTAAATGGACTTTCCTTAAAATAATCAGCAGCATCTATTTAAAACCATCAGTAAGCATCTATATGTAATGGAGACAAACTGCAACCATTCCCAATAAGATCTGGAGGAAACAAGGCTTGCCCACTATCACCGTTACTATTTAATATTGTATTAGAAACGCTAGCTATAGCAATAAGAGCTGAGAAAGAGATTAAAGGAATAAGAATAGGCAATGAGGAAGCCAAATTATCACTCTTTGCCGATGACAAGATGGTATACTTAGAGAATCCCAGAGATTCTGCTAAAAAGTTATTAGAAATAATCCACAACTTTAGCAAAGTTGCTGGTTATAAAATAAACCCACATAAGTCATCAGCATTCTTATATATCACTAACAAAATCCAACAGTCAGAGTTACAAAGAGAAATTCCATTTAAAGTAACTACTGATAATATAAAATATTTAGGAATCTATCTGCCAAGGGAAAATCAGAAACTTTATGAGCACAATTACAGACCACTTTTCACACAAATTAAGTCTGATCTAACCAATTGGAAAAATATTAAATGCTCTTGGATAGGGCGAGCAAATATAATAAAGATGACAATATTACCTAAACTAATCTATTTATTTAGCGCTATACCAATCAGACTCCCAAAAAACTATTTTAATGACCTAGAAAAATAACAACAAAGTTCATATGGAAAACAAAAGGTCAAGAATTTCAAGGGAATTAATGAAAAAAAAATCAAATGATGGTGACTTAAGCTGTACAGATCTAAAATTATATTATAGAGCAGCAGTTACCAAAACTATTTGGTATTGGCTAAGGAATAGATTAGTTGATCAGTGGAATAGATTGGGTTCTAGGATAAAACAGTCAACAAATATAGCAACCTAGTCTTTGACAAAACCCAAAGATCCCAGCTTTTGGGATAAGAACTTACTGTTTGATAAAAATTGCTGGGAAAATTGGAAACTAATATGGCAGAAACTAGGCATTGATCCATACTTAACGCCTACACCAAGATAAGGTCAAAATGGGTTCATGACCTAGGCATAAAGAATGAAATTATTAAAAAATTAGAGGAACATAGGATAGTTTACCTCTCAGACCTGTGGAAGGGGAAGGTCTTTATGACCAAAGCAGAACTAGAGATCATTACTGATCACAAAATAGAAAATTTCGATTATACCAAACTGAAAAGTTTTTGTACAAACAAAACTAATGCAGACAAGATTAGAAGGGAATCAATAAACTGGGAAAATATTTTTACAGTCAAAGGTTCTGATAAAGGCCTCATTTCCAAAATATATAGAGAATTAACTCTAATTTATAAAAAATCAAGCCATTCTCCAATTGAAAAATGGTCAAAGGATATGAACAGACAATTCTCAGATGAAGAAATTGAAACTATTTCTAGTCATATGAAAAGATGCTCCAAGTCATTATTAATCAGAGAAATGCAAATTAAGACAACTCTAAGATACCACTACACACCTGTCAGATTGGATAAGATGACAGGAAAAAATAATGATGATTGTTGGAGGGGATGTGGGAAAACTGGGACATTGATTCATTGTTGGTGGAGTTGTGAATCGAATCCAACCATTTTGGAGAGTAGTTTGGAACTATGCTCAAAAGTTATCAAACTGTGCATACCCTTTGATCCAGCAGTGTTACTACTGGGATTATATCCCAAAGAGATTATAAAGAAGGAAAGGGACCTGTATGTGCACGAATGTTTGTGGCAGCCTCTTTGTAGTGGCTAGAAACTGAAACTGAATGGATGTCCATCAGTTGGAGAATGCCTGAATAAATTGTGGTATATGAAAATTATGGAATATTACTGTTCTGTAAGAAATGACCAACAGGATGATTTCTAGAAAGGCCTGGAGAGACTTACACGAACTGATGCTGAGTGAAATGAGCAGGACCAGGAGATCATTATATACTTCAACAACAATACTAGATGATGACCAGTTCTGATGGATCAGGCCATCCTCAGAAACAAGATCAACCAAATCATTTCTAATGGAGCAGTAATGAACTGAACTAGCTATACCCAGAAAAAGAACTCTGGGAGATGACTAAAACCATTACATTGAATTCCCTAATCCCTATATTTATGCACACCTGCATTTTGATTTCTTCACAAGCTAATTGTACAATAATTCAGAGTCTGATTCTTTTTGTACAGCAAAATAATGTTTTGGTCATGTATACTTATTATGTATCTAAGTTATATTTTAATATATTTAACATCTACTGGTCATCCTGCCATTTAGGGAGGGTTGGGAGTGTAAGAGGTGAAAATTGGAACAAGAGGTTTGGCAATTGTTAATGCTGTAAAGTTACCCATGTATATATCCTGTAAATAAAAGGCTATTAAAAAAAAAAAAAAAAAAAAAGAGTCAATGCTGAAAAATTATCCATGCATGTTTTAAATATAAAGCTTTAATAATAATAATAATAATAATAAAGTAATTGTTCTTCAAATGTTTGGTAGAATTCACTAATAAATCCATCTGGCCCTGAAGATTTTTTCTTAATGATATAATTTATGGCTTGTTCAACTTCGTTTTCTAAAATGGAGTAATTTAAGTCGATTATTTCCTCTTCTGTTAATCTGGGCATTTTTATTTTTGTAAATATTCATTCATTTTTATTAGACTTTCAGATTGCTGCCATACATTTGGGCAAAATAGCTCCTAATCACAGCTTTAAATTCTTTTACACTTGTGACAAGTTAACCCTTTTCATTTTTAATGATAGTGATTTGTTTTTTTTTCTTTCCTTTTTCCAATCAAATTAGTCAAAGGTTTATCTATTTTGTTGATAATTTCATAAAGCTAACTCTTATTTATATTAATGAGTTTGATAATTTTCTTAGTTTCACTTTCATTAATCTCAACTTTGAAACTCAAAATTTCTAATTTGGTAGATAATTGGGGGTTTGTAATTTGTTTTGTTTTTTTTTCTAGGTTTTTTTTTTTTAATTGCATGCCCAATTCATTGATCTCATCTTTCTCTATGTTATTAATATAGGTATTTAGAAATATAACATTTCCCCTAAGAACTGCTTGGTTGCTTTCCACAGGTTTTGGTATGTTGTCTCATTATTGTCATTCTCTTGGATGAAATTATGGATTGTTTCTGTGATTTATTGTTTGACCCACTCATTCCTTAGAATGAGATTATTTAACTTCCGATTAATTTTTAGTCTATCTTTCTCTAGCTCTTTGTTGAATATATTTTTTATTGCATTATGGTCTGAAAAGGAAGCATTTACTATTTCTGTCTTTCTGCATTTGATTGTGAGGTGTTTATACCTTAATACATGGTCAATTTTTGTGTAGGTAACATATACACCTCAGGAAAAAGGGTATTCCTTTCTGCCTTTATTCAATTTTCTCCAGAGGTCTATCATATCTAGGTTTTCTAGGATCCTATTAACCTCCCTAATTTATTGTTTATTTTGTGGTTAGATTTTTCTGATCCTTAGAGGGGAAGCTTGAGGTCCCCCACTAAAATAGTTTTGCTATTTCTTCCTGTAATTGGCTTAATATATTCTCTAGAAATTTGTATATTCTACCATTTCATGTATATGTGTGTGTATTTAATATTGTTACTACTTCATTATTTATGGTACCCTTTATCAAGATGTACTTTCCTTCCTTATTTCTTTTAATTAGATATATTTTTACTTTTGCTTTATCTGAGATCAGAATTGCTACTACTGTTTTTTTTCTTTTTTACTTCAGCTGAGGCATAATAAATACTGTTCTAACCTTTTACCTTTTCTTTATGTATGTCTCTGTGTCAAATGTGTTTCTTATAAACATATTGTAATATTCTTTTTTTTTAATCCACTCTTCTCTTTGCTTCTGTTTTGTGGGAGAAGTCATCCCATTCACATTCATAGTTATGATTACTAGCTCTTTATTTCTCTCCATCCTATTTTTCCCCTGTTTATACTTTTGTTCACTCTTTCTACCCTGTCCTTAGAAGTGTTTTTTTGACCCACCCCACCTACTCTCTTATTTACTATCACCCCTCCCCTTAGGCTTACCTTTTTTTTTTCTCTAGTGTTTCTGCCCTCTCTTTTATCCAGCTGCTCCCTTTTCTTTCCTCTTTCTTATCTTACTTATTTATAGGGTTAGATAAATTTCTATAACCAACTGGATGATTAAGTTATCTACCCTTTAAGTCAAAACTGATGAGATCAAGTTTCAGACAATGTTCATCCTCTTTCCTTTATTGTAATAG
This sequence comes from Sarcophilus harrisii, assembly GCF_902635505.1. NCBI lineage: Eukaryota > Metazoa > Chordata > Mammalia > Dasyuromorphia > Dasyuridae > Sarcophilus > Sarcophilus harrisii. The sequence continues at coordinate 423,196,936 of NC_045426.1, forward strand.
TTGCTCCTTGATATTTGATTTGAGCCTTGGCTTTGAGCATAGGGGCCCTTTGTCTTTGCAGGATGTAGCTTTGCCTCCTCTTTCCTGGACACAGCCTGGTTTCCAAGAATTTGCCTTTAGATCAAGGACTAGAGGCTGCCTCTCTGGTCTGCTTCACTCCTGAGCCAGGACTGATGATCTTAGTTATTGATCTGCTGTGACTAAGACTCTTTTGCTGGCTTTCCTAGATTCTAAGTTGGGCTGTACATCCCTTTCACCCAAGTGAGACTGAGCTTTCTTTAAGTTTGTCTAATCCTCAAATTGGACACGGGTTTCATTCCATCAAATTCTGTTCAGAGACTGTTGATTTCTTGGTGTTTGTGAGGGAAAGTGGTAGAGCTCAAGCAGCTTTCTGGCTTCACTCTACAGCCTTGGCTTTATTCTTGGAACAACTTTTTTTTTTATTTTATTTTTTGTAAAATTTGGGGATTTTTAATGAAGGAGGGGGGAGAGAGCAAATAATGTCATTGTTCAGTGATGTGCTCTCTTCTTAATGAGTCAGTGGTATTCAGTACAATCTATAACCAGTAGATACATCTATATGAGGAAATCTGGCAACCTCCTTGATTTTGATTCTTTAGGTGTGATAGAATGAAGAGTTGAAATGGTCAGTATGCATGTTAAATGGCGGAAGTACCATATAGTCAATAAAACATTATATTTAGTGTTAAGATAGATAAATGAGAGTATGTATTCTTATACCTATTTAGTAATTAACTATGTGGAAATTATTCATATATCCTCTGAATCTCAGAATTCCAATTTTTAAAAGGAGAATATCATGATTCAAAAGTTTTTGTTTTTGTTTTGGCAAATCTTTAAAAACAATCTTATAAATGTGATTTCTTGAAAAAAAATTTGACATTAATAATTATCACTAATAGTTTTATTTAACACTGTATGTAGAACAACAAGGTATCATAGAAGTTAAACTGCCAAGCTTGGAGTTAGGAAGACTCATCTTTGTGAGTTTAAATCTAGTCTTAGACACTTACTAACTGTGTGAGCCTGGGCAAGTCTTAATTCTGTTTGCCTCTGTTTTCTCATTTATAAAGTGAGCTAGAGAAGGAAATGAAAAATCTGTCTAGTAACTTTACTAAGAAAACCCAAAATGGAATCTTCACAGAGTTGAAAGTGACTGAAATGACTGAATAACAACATAAAAGATACCACATAACCATTATGTGCAATGGATTGTATTCTTGATTGAAATTCTTCTTATTTCCTAAATTCTACTTATCAGACTTTTCCCACTTGATTCCAATTGCCTTCAGACAGGAATGATCCTAGTTCATTAAGGATGTAATGTCTGATATTGCATAAGATACCCTAAAATAGAATTTTTATTCATTTCACCTGCGATTTAATAGCTTTCTTGTACTCCTGATTCATTTTTTAATTCTTTCTCAACATTATCTTGAAATAAGCTTCTCTGATTGTGATGCCATTTCAAATTTGTTGGATTGCAGACAAGGTAACTTCAAAGTTGGAAAGTCTGACAGTATTTTCAGGCTTCTGCAAAACTTCCTTCCTAGTTTTATGTACATAAGGACTATAACTTAAGATAGTACTTAAGGTTTAAGTTTGCATCTGTATTTAAACTTCCATAAATGTTAGGCCACCCGGAACTGATATTGAATATTTCCTTGAACCACCTTGGGTTTATTTATCTATATAATAGCTTGTTTTCTTGGAGAATTATCACAAATTGTGAAATTTTTTTGATTCTTAAATTATTTAAAATGAGGAAATGACTATTAGGTCATTTCAACCTTACATGTTACCCTTAGTGATTTAGATGATGGTTATTTAGATATAGCTAAATAACCTAGATCATAGGTAACCATTTCAGGTACTTTCCTTGGGTATTTTTGATGATGGCTATCTCTGATTCTTTGTGTCACTCCTCAAAATACATGCTATCAGTATAAGTTTAGGATACAAAGAAATATTATATATAAGAAAAATGGTAACTGACGAGAAACATTAATTGGTCCCACAAAGATTCTTAGGGCATATGCCAACAGAATTTTCACCTAAGCAGGTGAGATACAAATTATGAGAAGTCAGAAAGGTCATAGTAATGACACTGCTAAAAAGTGACACTCCAGTAATAAAAGGATGCTTGCTCACTTTCCTGTGCCTCTAATTGAGAATAGTCAGTCTTAAACTCATAGGTATTAACTGCATCTGGAAGGAGACTGGTGAACTTGAGATAAACTCTAACCTGACTGAATCAGGAACAGAGATTCTAGGGTTAATCTACAGAAATAATGAGTCTGAGATGAAAGTATGACTTCCAAATGGAAAATTTTCAGCATTCTGATAAAATCTAAAACTAGAAGTCAGAAAAGAAACTAAAGCTGGTGAGAGCTTTAGATAATAAATTGTGGATCATAAAAATAAAGAAATTCTACATTAAAGGAATAAGAGAATGACTTTTTTTTTTGACATTAATAAATGAAAATCACACAATCCATTTTTGAAGAGTAACATTGTGTGTCCTAGAAACATTCACAAGTGTGAACCAAATCTATAATCAAAAATTCATTTTAATCCTAAACATCCTTATTAATTGTCTCCTACAAGAAAGTCATTGCACTAAGCACTGGGAATAGAAAGAAAAATGAAAAAAAAAAAGAACAGTTCCTTTTAAAAGAGTTTACATTTTACTAAGGGAAACATATTCAGTCTCATAAAATTGTCTGACCACATGCTCTAAGAAGAGCTAGGACCCAGGATTAGAGCCATGTTCTCTCTCCAGCTAGATAGCACATAACAATACTTTAACAGAAATCAGAATCTTTGATTTTATAAGAGAAACAACACAAATTACAAATATATCCAAGATAAATAAGAAATTGGATTTTTTTCTAAGTTATAAATAACTGATACAAAAACTTTCCTAAAATCATTTTCCAATAAGAATGAATTGGAAAACAATAGAGGAAAAAGATTGGGAGCAGTAAACAATCATTTTACATATATAGATAAACATACATAGATATACATATACATATACATACACACATATATACATAAATTTGATTAGTTTATTGTTGTCAGGTAGGGGATAGACATATTGAATTTTCTTTCCTCACTATGAACTGGGCTAGAAGTGTACTTGCTTCATACAAAACTTTAAGACAATGATGTGTATTTTATTTATTTCATGTTTTTCAAGCAATCATAGGATCTCAAAATAGAAAAGTACCTTAAAGGTCATATAATCCTAACAATATTCCCAACAGGTGATCATCTAGCCATTGTTTAAATAAATCTGCTGAAGGGAAATACAACAGCTTCTACAGCACTTCATCCCATTTTGGGATAGTTATCATTTTTATAAAATTTTGCTTATATTGATCTGAAATCTACTGCTCTGCAACATATGCACATCACTTTGAATTCTTCCATATCTCATGAAGCTCAGTAGAGTAAGATGAGTACTTCTACATAACAACTTTTCAAATATTTAAAGACAGTCATTGTGTTTTTCTTTCTCCTCTCTAGGTTAAATACTCAATTATTTCAAATGTCATTTGCAAAGGTGATACAGTGAATAGAGTTCTGGTCCTAGAGTCAGGAAGAAATGAATTTAAATGGAGCATAAGACATGTATTATCTATGTGAACCTGGGGAAGTCACTTAACCATGATTGCCTTCCTCCCACCCCATCCCCCAAAATGAAGCATTATCGATTCTCACCCACTCAACGTATATCATCTATCCTGTGGGCTTGATTCTTTTTTGGTACTACATTAGAAATAAATCTTTTCACTCAGAAAAGGAAAACCTTTTTATTAAGGGAATAGAGTCTAGGTCTTTTGGTAGATTTTTCTTTTCATAGCAGTTGGTTTCATATAAGTGGTAATCATGTTTTTATACAGATATTTAACATTCATTTAACAAATATTGTATTTAACATTAAAGTTAGCCGTCTGGAATGGGGATCTGAAATATCATACAAATTCTACAAGTCCAACACACACATACACACACAACTACTTACTGTTTTGAAATAAAATTTTGAAAGGAAATAAAACTTTAAGTCATATATCTTCTTTTGCTGTTGTTTTGGTTTTGTGACAGAAAATGATAGAGACTAAAAATTATGATTCACCCAATGCACAAGCTAAACAAGAGGGAACTTACTATCTAAGGTTGCTATAAAAGTTTTTCTTCGTAAGATTTGCCTAGTAAATGCAAAAGGAATTAATTCCTTTGTTTGTACTTGTCATTTTTCTTTTCTTTTGTACCTTTCAGAAAAGCTTGTTGGCTTTCAGATCCTAGATGCTTTAATATTATACTTCATTCAGAAGCATGTTTCTTTTTACAAAACTTAAGTGACATTCTACATAATGTACATTCATAGTGATACATATAAATATAAATTAACACACATTATTTTTTGCCAACAGATTCAATTATTGATTAGTATAAAAAATCCAAATCACTTCCACTTTATATACTGTAAAACTAAACTAAAAAAATGAAACATCAATTTATTTCTCTTAGGGTTTACTAAATCTATATTTTTTTGTATGTATACCTATACCACATGGTGTTGATTTATATATTTTTGTATGTACAGATAAACCACACAGGGATTTAAACTTCCAAAATTTATTGATCAAGGAAGTAGTTTACAATCCATTACTTGTTACCATGTTTCATGATATTTTCAGATCTATTTGACTATGTCAATAAAAGAACCTTACCTATTTTGTTCTTTTACTAATTTACTTTCTTTTCTATTCTTTCTCTTCTTCTTTAACTTGAGTCCATCTGCTCATTTCTAACAACCAGAAATTTCTTTATAAAGTACTAGAATAGAGGAATTGTGTATCCAAGGAAAGATATGTGATGACCTGATATAGAATTTTAATTAGAGAAGTTAACAGACATTGAAAAATTGGAAAGTTTAATTTAATTGGCTAAAATGTTCATGTTTAATGGGTATTATTTCAGACAAACTCAGATTTAGGAAAGACTTTGGCTTTAAAAGCACAAGCTCTCCCACTGCATCTGGGACCATCTCTAGTTCTTTTCATTTATACTTTGCTATCTGACCCAGGTAGAGAGAATGAGACTAATTACTTTGCATAACCTTGCCACACATATCTAATTCACTTACAAGTCACTGGAAGGCAATATCTTTATTATATTCTTGATGCTATTAGTCTTCTTCAAGAATGAGGGACAAATAATAACAATCTCTTGATATATATATATATATATATATATATATATATATATATATATATATCCCTTTATAGCTTGCTTTAAGACTTTGAAATTTTCTTTGAGTTGTTTATCTACCTTAACTGATGGTTTTCTGAAGACCATTGTTAGAATGATCATTCTACCTGGGAGGAGAGAATAGAGAGTGGTGTCAATCAAAATTGTGGTTATTTGATAGTTATTTCTGAGAAATTTAGAGTATTAAAATATGCTGGATGTTTCTGGGTAATGCATGACTCAAAGGGATAGAATGTACGTTTTTTCTGGCCAAAGTTTGTCTAATTGGATAACAAGTTTAATGGGCCATGGAATCTCCATTACATATTTCTTAATGTCATAACAAGGTATTAAGAATCACTCTCTCTCAATCTTTAAGGATTGACTAAGAAGGATTAGAAGAGTCAATCTCTTCCCATTGATTATTATTATTTTTTTAATAACCATCTGGGCTAGTCTTCTCTCCAGCTCTCATTAAGATCTGTGGCTCTCTCTTCTTGCAAACATCACTTTCTCTAACTGCCACTCATAACAAACAACCCAAATTATCTTTAGTGCTGCATTTTTTCTCTATTTATACATTATATAGATCCACTTGTATGTGATTGTAAAAAAAATATTCAACCATTCAATAATTACTCTCTTTTTTTTTGCAGTAACAAATATTTCCTTTTTACTTCTGTTATTTTTCAGTATCTTCATTCTAATTTGTTCACAATTAAATGATATAACATTGTGAAGTAGTTAGGATACACATTATTATTTACATTTTTAGATGAGGAAAATGGCAGATGTTTCATATGATTATTTGGCTAGTAATCATCAGAGGTTCTTGGTATATCACATCATAAATCATAAATTCTAATAGAAACAGAATAGAGTGGTTATGAGGAAAGTCACTTGTCAAAAATAAATCAACACAAAAATATGTTATTTTTATTATTGACAGTAGATATTATATCTTTATATTTTATTTACCAATGTGTAAGCTGTACTTAGATTGAGTTCAGCAAAAGTTAATCTAATGAATGAATGAAAACTTACAGTTAAAATTATCTTATTGAAATTGATTCAGACTTTAAAAAATTGTCAAGACTTAGTAAACATTCTAAATTTAAATTTCAGGATAATTTTATCTTAGCAATTTGATATCCATAGGAAAAACACATAAATTAGAAAGTAAAAATTGAATTAGTTATCTATTGGGTCTAAAATCTACTGACTTGGAGGAGAATATGGGAAAGATAAAATAAAATGGTACAAATTACATATTTGTTCAGAAAACTACAGTTGTAGTAGTAGTAACCTATGTTATTTTGTTAACAAAATTGGATGCATTTACAAGTCAGTAAAACATCTTAAAACAGTCTTCAGGTATGTCTTCATAAAAATTTTTAATTGTATTAGGATATATTTTTATTCTTTGTAATAAAGCTTTTGAATTTTTCAGAAGGAAAATTTAACCTTTACTCCAATTTATGTATATTGGACCATCATTCTGTATTTATCCTAATAGGTTTAACCTCAATGTTTTAAAATATGTCATTATTTTAAAATGAATCTTTTAAAAATATTTTATCTTTATGTATCATATATCCTTATGAATACAGTTGACCCCAAATCCTTTTAGATGTGATAACTGAACAACCTCTTACCTATAGAAATAATGTGTATACCAAGGCAAACTGTAATTTTGTCATTGCTTTACAGTGTACTTTTATAATGGGATAAGGTGTGTTTGAGGGGATAAAAAGAAAAGATTTGAGACCAGTTACTAAATGAGTATTTCTTTGACTCTGAAGGTAATAGGAAAATATGACTCAAAGATGAAAAGAGTTAACTAGAAAGAAAAAATAATCCCCATTTGGTGGAGCCTAATCTACAATAGTCTTCCACAGTGACAATGCCTAAAGAAATCAGATGGGATAATTGACATATGGTACATCTTCCTTAAAAGAACTCTAGTCTAACCATCATTATTCTGATTTTATAGTTGAAGAAACTGAATTATTGAGATTTAGTAAAGGAGTAAATATAATCTTGAATCTTTCCAGATCATCTTCCTCTTTAGATCAGTATTATTTTCTTCTCCATACAATTACCTAACACATATAAACACGCATTCACAAAGTTAGAAAGAAAAGAGTTTTCATAGGTGTTTTAGTCCAAGTCTTAACTAAGTAAAACTCTTCTCTAAAATATGCTTGATAAATTATCATCTTAGTTATTTCTTGAATACCCCCAATGAGGGGCAATTCATTTAATGAGATAGCCCTTTTGAAATAATTCTAATAATTCAAAATGTTCTTATATCAAATAGAAATACATTTCTCTACAATCATCCTCAAGTGCTGCTCATTATGTCCTTCCACTTTACATTTGTCCCTATTCAATTTAATTTCTCAAATGGAATGCTACATGGCTTCAAATCCCAAAACACTTTTTTCTTTTGAAGGAATAATACTATATGTCATCTGAGAACAATTTTAGCTGGAAAAATAGAAGGTAATAGGTCACTATAATTGAAGGCCATGAAAATTTATGACAGCCAAAAGCACCATATGGTCCTTGATCCTTCTGATACCATGATAATAGAAAGAGAGTAGCAGAAAAAGGAGCATTATGAAACTAAGAATGAAAATGCTAGACTGTCTATGATAATTATAATTTTAAATTTATTTAACAGTATTCTTAATGTGAGATCTTTGTATTTACTATTTGATGAACTAATTAGATCATAGAGAATTTTATTTTAATTTTTTTTCAGTCAACCATGAAGAAAATGAAAAGAAATACTGGACCTTGATGGAAAACTGGCTTCAATTTCTTTTTAGTCCAACAAATAAAGAATTTGGTAGAGTTTTTTTTTCCCATTGGGATTTCAACAGCCATAGAAACACCTTATTTAACTTATGTACAGAAAGAAGATTCTGCAAAGATGGCAGAGTAGGTCAGAAAAAATTTGGCTTTCCAAAAAAAAAAAGGAGAAAGATCATTTCAAAACAGCAGAAATAAACATGGGCTAAAGCAGTGGTCCTTGTAAGACAATTTGATAAGAACTCAGGAATATCTGACCTATCTGGCTAGGTTTGACCAGAGAGAAGTGCAATCATCTCCAGACCAACTCTTCAGAATCAGTAAACACTAAGCTCTGGTAGCAAATGAGGTGACAAACAGCGTCAACCTTAGAAACTTTCATTTTACAGACAGTATTGGGATCTGATGGCTGAGAAGGAGAATACTGAAGGACCTTCTACAATCCATGGAGACTGACCTCGGAAAATAATAACAAAATGGATCTGAGACTTGGGGCTTCTTGCCCCATACAGTGAGACTACAAGTTATTGTATTAGTAGCTGCTAAAAACATATAAAATAAAATAAATAAAAATGAGTAAACAAAGAAGAATGAACTCAATCATAGATAGTTATTAAAATAGACAAGATCTGAGTTCATATTCAGAGTAAGATAATGGAGCTAAAAAGACACTTTCTTTTAAATAAAAAATGTCATTTGCCCCCAGTACAAAAAGAATTCTTGGGAGAAATTTAGAAAGGACTTTAAAAATCAAATTAGAGAGATCAACAAAAAAATTAGAAAAAAGAACAATCCAAGAAAATTAAGAAAAAATATAAAAGTCAACCAATCTGAAATAAACCATAAAAACTTAAGAAAGATAATAATTCCTTAAAAAGTAGTTTTTATTTTGTCTACAATAATTGTAAATGTAATTTCTTTTTATATTTCTTGCTGATAGGTTTTTTCAGTAATAAAGAGAAATGATGATTTGTGTGGGTTTATTTTATATCCTGCAACTTTGCTAAAATTGTACACAAGTGAACCAATTTGGGCATAATTATCATTTTTATTATTTAAATTTGGCCTACCCATAAGCAACTGATAATTTTCCCAATTATTTGGATGTGACTTTATTTGCATGAGAAGTGGTTTGTAATTGTTTTTTTTTTAATTATAGCTTTTTATTTACAAGATATATGAATGGGTAATTTTTTCAGCATTGATAATTGCAAAACCTTTTGTTCCAATTTTTCCCCTCCTTCCTCCCACCCCCTCCCCCAAATGGCAGGTTGACCAATACATGTAAAATATGTTAAAGTATAAGTTAAATACAATATATGTATATATGTCCATACAGTTATTTTCCCTACAAAAAGAATCAGACTTTGAAATAGTGTACAATTAACCTGTTAAGGAAATCAAAAATGCAGGTGGACAAAGAGGGATTGGGAATTCTATGTAGTGGTTCATAGTCATCTCCCCGAGTTCTTTCACTGGGCGTAGCTGGTTCAGTTCATTACTGCTCTATTGGAACTGATTTGGTTCATCTCATTGTTGAAGAAGGCCATGTCCATCAGAAATGATCATCATATAGTATTGTTGTTGAAGTACATAATGATCTCCTGGTCCTGATCATTTCACTCAGCATTAGTTGATGTAAGTCTCTCCAGGCCTTTCTGAAGTCATTCTGCTGATCATTTCTTCCAGAACAATAATATTCCATAATATTCATATACCACAATTTATTTAGCCATTCTCCAATTGATGGGCATCCACTCTCTTTCCAATTTCTGGCCACTACAAAGAGGGCTGCCACAAACATTCTTGCACATACAGGTCCCTTTCCCTTCTCTAAAAATCTCTTTGTGATATAAGCCCAGTAGTAACACTGCTGGATCAAAGGGTATGCACAGCTTGATAACTTTTTGAGAATAGGATAAATATGGATAAAGGATGAGAGTGCTCATTTTAAAAGGCTAGGTAGGTTAAGGAATAGGAAGGCAAAGTAATAGGTAAAGTAAAGTATAGAATTGGGAGATAGAGGTTAAGAAGGCTGAGAAAGATAGTGAGGAAAAATGTAAAAGAGGAAAATGTACACATAATTGTAGGTTAGAATGTCAATGGGACAAGTTTAACAATAAAATGGAAATGGATAGCAGAATTTAAAAAACTGAACTCAATATGTTGTTTTTAGGAAATATTATAAAAATACTTAAAAATAAAACTGCCAAAATAGGCACAGGAATTATATAAACATAAGCATAAAATACTTTTTACACAAAAAGTTGGAGCTAAATAATTTAAGTAATATTTATTGTTTATGGATAGATGAAATCAATTTAAGTTTTTAAAATAAAATTTCATCTAATGCATTAATGTAATGTTATCCTTAAATTTACACACATACATGCGCACATGTGCATGCAGACATACATACATGTACATATTACTGAGTTAGAAAAAATAATTAACTTCATTTGGAAGAACAAATGGTCAGGAACTTCGAAAAATGGAGGAGGGTGAGAAGAAGGTATTAAAAGAGGCAGACTTAGTAGTTTTATACCTTAAACCATATTATAAGGTGAGAACATTGTTGAAGTATAAAATGGATTGGATCATTCTAAATTAACATTTTATTGTATAAATAAAACTTATGCAATCAAGTTTAGAAGGAATGCAGAAAAATGAGGTGGGAAGACTTTCATAGATAGTCCCTCAGATAGAATGTGATTGGTTTGGAATATTTTTGTGGTATAGGAAATGCTATGTTGGTTTATTTAGGAAAAAATATGGAATTACTTGGATTAATAAAAGAAGATCCTATCTACCATCAAAAAAGCAGATGACAAGTAGAAATAAAAATAGTATAGTCTTATGTAGATATGTTTGAGTGCATGTGTATATATGTATATTCTCATAGATATCTATATTACTCTGTGTGTGTGTTCACACTTAATTGTACTATTCTGTGTGGGAATGGAGGAAGGGAGAGAAAAAAAATAAAGTAAAAATGCATAGTGGAAAATGAAAGAAAATCTACAACTAAGCAAAAAGAACAAAAACCTACAAGGAAGCAAAGATAGCTTTGAAAACAGTTTACTATTTAATGTACTTTAATAGTAGTAGTAGTAGTAGTAATTTAATTTAGGAAAATTTAATATGTATATATTTTTGCCATGAAAATTTATTTTTTAATATTGAATTCTTATGTTCTGCTATGCATGTGGCAGTATTTTTTCTTTTTATGTATTTAAGTTTATAATAAGTTTAAAACATAATAAAACTTAAGTAGATTTAAACAAAAGATAGGAAAAAAATCCTTATGTGCTGAGTACATTATGGGAAACTTCAGGCTGGATGAATTAGAAGTCATAATTAAGGTTAGTGGGAGAAATATCAATAACCTCAGAAAAGCAAATGAGCACAGAAAATGAAAAGGAATTAAGAAACTTCTTGCTGAAGATGTAAGAGGAGAATGATAAAAGCTGGCTTGAAGCTTAATGTCAAAAAGCCCTAAGATTTTCGCAATTGATCATATCACTTCCTCAAAAACAGAAGGAGTAGAAATTGAAGCACTGTCTGATTTTATATTCTTTAGCTCAAAAATCACCACTGATGGCAATTTCAGCCTTGAAATTAAAACAAACAAACAACATAACACTAAATCTGAAGAATATACTAGAAAGCAGAGATGTCACCTTGCTGAAAAAGATCCATATAGCTATAGCTATGGCTTTCCAATAGCAAGGTATATATATTTGTGGGAATTAGATTGTAAGGAAAGCTGAGCACACAAATTCCACAGTTTCAAATAGTGCTAGAGAAGACTTTTGAGAATCCCTTGGGCAGAAAGGAGGTAAAATTAGTAAATACTTAAAAAAATAACTTAGGTTATTCACTTGAAGATTAAATACTAAATTAATACTTAAATACTTTGATTACATAATTATAAGATAGCTTATTTGAAAAGTCCCTGATGTTGGGAAAGATTAATGTTAAAAGGAAAAGAGAATGCCATGGAAACAACCAATATAAACTTGGACAGACTTTGAGAGATAATGGATAATAGAAGAGTCTGGCATGATATAGTCTCTGGGATCACAAAGAGTCAAATATGATTGAACAAACCCTTCTCCATAAAAATCACATCTTGGGTAAGAAATATGACTAATTTCTCAGACTATTTAAGTAAAAAAGTAGAGAGAAGAGCTTCAGGGAACTCTATTATTTGTAGAGATGGTGATTTGATTAGCCTTCTGATATCTGGTTGGTAGTGATTCTAATGAAGAAGCTTCACTCAATTAAATTAACTAAAAATGTTTTCAGTGCCCATTCTAAATGCCCTTCACCTACTATAGCAAAGTAAACATTTTTATTCACAGAATCTTATTTTATTCCATTAACAGGTGTTAAACCTACTAGAGTCAGATTGAGAGAAGGATCGTATAAATGTTAGAAAATATGATTTGAACAGGATTTAAATACTAAAGAAAGTATACAACATGGAAAAAAAAATTGTTTTAGAATCAGAATTTTTTTTTAATTCCTTGCTTTCCTCCATATTGTTTGTGTGATCTTGGTGAATGATTATATTTTTCTGCTTCTCTTAAGTTCTTTATTCATAACACAGCTGAATTATTAGTTCCCTACGACTGAATTAATGACACTATGAACTGTACTTTAGAAATATATTCAGAAAAAAAGATCCAAACTCAATGGAATTGGTAAGAAACAGATCAAAATAATATTGAATACAACTTAATAGATAGAAAATGACTAGGTACTGAAATATGAGCAATTTCACAACTGTTTGTCTATTTGCAATTGTCAGGTCATATATTAGAAAAGTCAAAACCAACACCAAATTAAACAAAAGTTTAAAAGTGTCTTTCTGACCACAGATCTAACATTCAGCACTCTATCCATTGCGTCATCTTGCTGCCTTCTGACAACTATGTTTTTTTATTATATCCAGCTAAACTCAATCATATTAGGACTATTTGAAACAAACAAGACAAAAGACAAAAAAAGAATGAAGATAAAGCAATAAGCATTTATATAGACATGTATTTTGGTTACTGATGATAAAAATTTAATATTTCAATTCTAATACTATAGTATTAGATATGACAGATAGATATTTAGATAGATTAGATGGATAATTAGAAATAAAATTAAAAAGGATGAGATATAGAACCCTATCAAAAATAAGCAAACTAAATCAGTGTTAGAGGAATAAGATATATTTTTGGTTTTGTTTTTAATATTAATTTAATATTTGATTTTTTTCAAGTATTTAATTTTCCTGATTTCTAAATGTATGTATGCATAAGTATATGTAATTTTGAGTTCCAGATTTCCTCCATTTGTCCCTTTCCTTCCCTCTTATCAAAAAGACTAGCAATTTGGTATAGGTTATACATGACCTAATAAGGACATATGTTTTGTATGGCTATACATGTATAACCATACAAAACATGTCTTTATTAGTCATTCTGTAAAAGAAAATACAAAGGAGGAAACAAACAAACAAACATTTAAAAAATATGCTTCAATCAGCATTTAGACTATCATATTTTTTCTGGAGATAGATCTTATTTTTCATCACAGATCCTTTGGAATTGGCTTCAATATTTATATTGCTGAAAATAGCAAAGTAATTTACAGTTGATAAATGAAGAAATATTGCTGTTATCGTGTATAATTACTGTGTTCTCCTGGTTCCATTTATTTACTTTACATCACTTCATGTGAATCTTTCCAGGATTTTCTGAAAGCATACTTCTCATCTTTCATTAACATTATTATTATTACAATTGTATTCCTTAACAATCATGTACCAGAACTTAATTAGATTTCCCCCCAATTTCCAATTCTTTGCGACCCTTAGAAAGAACTATTAAAAACATTTTTAAACACATAGGTCCTTTTTTCTTTTTGTTTTTATCTCTTTGGGATACAGTTAGTAGTGGTATTAATGGGTCAAAAGGTATGCATTGTTTTAGAGCACTTTAAGCATACTTCCAAATTTTCTCCAGAAAGGATATCAGTCCACGACTTCATTGACAACACATCACCACCAACAGTCTGAGAGGTGTGAGGGTAAACCTCAGAATGTTTTAATTTGTCTTTCTCTAATCAATTGTGATTTGGATCATTTTCATGTTATTATAGATAGATTTGGTAACTTCACATGAAAACTGCCTGTTCATGTCCTTTGAAGATTTGTTATATGGGATGTCTCTTCTTTTTGTATATTTGACTAAGTATTCTATATTTTTTAGAAATGAGGTTATTATCAGAGAAACTTGCTATAAAAATATGTTTACCAGGGGCAGCTGGGTGGTACAGTGGATAGAGCACCAACCCTGTTGGTTGGTGAAGTCAGAAGGACTTGAGTTCAAATCTGGCCTCAGACACTTAACACTTCCTAGCTGTGAGACCCTCAGCAAGTCACTTAAACCCAACTGTCTCAGAAAAAAAAAAAGAATATATTATATTTACTTATTTTATATTCCTCTTTTTATAATCCTATCTTCTTTCTACTTTCACCCTGTCTATCCTCAAAAATTTTTTTTTTTCTGGGCAGAGCCAAGATGGCGGAAAGCAGACATATCTTTATCTGACCTCTCCCTAATATTCCTCAGATCAACACCAAATCAAATCTCTGACCTGGTTTTGGAGTGACAGAACCCACAAATATTTGAAGTGTAACAAATTTCCAGCACAAGATATTTTGGCAGAACTTCAGAAAAAAGTCTCTTTCAATCAGGCACAAAGCAGAGACTGAGCACAGGAACCCATGGTGATGTGGCATCCAGTGAGCTGGTGAAAATAATTGGAGGAATCTACAGGAATATTGGCTACACTGAACTGGTTGCAAGCCAGTAGATTAGTAGATTAGCTACAAGACATTCAATACAATTACAAAAGGCAAATAATAAGCTCCTAAATACCAGAATAAGGTGAAATCTGGCCACACCAACCCAGATAATTCTAAATACAGCCACTGTCTCCTATTGTGGAAGTTTGAACAATCTCTCCATTCCCTAAAAGAAGGAACTTAAATAAAATGTTCTCTGGTTAGGTTTTCTGGAGGTCTTTGGAAGCAGTCTTCATTTCAGTTCAGTAATCACCACAAGAGTAGCCAGGGATTAAAGTCCAAATCCTTTATTATTTCTTTCAAAGTATTGTCTCCTTTCCCGGGGCCTGGTTAGCTTTCTTAAAGGCCTTCTGGAGTCTTAGTTTCAGTGGAGAAACTAAGGAGGAGAGCCTGACACAGGAGTCTGACTAAAGGTCAAATTGAATTTCTCTTTCCTTCTCTCTGAGAGCTTAAGCTCCTCCCTCCAGTTCTCTTGTCTTCCCTGCCTCTGAATGAATCTAGCTGAGGCTTTTAGTTTATATGCTTTATACTGAGTATAAATCAATCATTATATCATTAGGAAATCATTATTTGTTATAAAATTAAATCAATCATAGTGAACTATTTATTGAGCACCATGCTAAACTAGATAACCACTGTCTCTTCAATTCCATTGTCTCATCAATTCCACTTAGTACCTTGTTTCAAGTTCTGGCCTATAACTAACCCTAATAACTTTTTTTGGAAACTGGGCCACAAAGCAAAAGAGAACTCTGACCATAGATAGTTTTTATGGAGAAAGAGAAGAACAAATTTCAAACCCTAAGGACATTAAAAGCTGATAGTTTCCAGATGAAGTCACAAAAAGTGATATGAATTGGTTTCATTCTCACAAGGCTCTCTCAGAAGAATTAAAAAAACAGCCTTAAAATAGAGTTAGAAGAAAACTGGGGAAGGAAATGAAAACTTTGCAAGGATTTGGAAAAGAAAACACAGAAATTATGTGAAAAAAACTCCTTAAAAATTTACTTAGAGAAATGGAAAAAGCAAATAACTCCTTATAAAATAGATGAAGAAATGGTAAACGCATATAATTCCTTAAAATATATATTTGACAAAATGAAAAAAGAAAACAACTCTTCGAAAAACAGAATTTGTGAAATGGAAAAAAATACACTGGACAAAACACCTCATTTAAAAATTAAATGGGACAAATACAAAAGGAGCCAAAAAAGGTAACTAAAGAAAATCACCTCCTGAATGAAACTCCAATGAATATTGTAGCTAAATTTCAGAATTATTGGAGCAAAGAAAAAATATTGCAAGCAATCAGAAAGAAAATATTCAAATATTGAAGAACCACAGTAGGATATTCATGACCTAGCAGCTTCCACCTTAAAAGATTGAAGGGCCTGGAAACTGATATTTGAAAAGCAAAGGCACTTGGATTGGAGCCAAGAATCAACTATCCATCAAAACTGAGCATTACCTTTCAGGGAAGAGAATGGACATTCAATAATACAGGTGAATTTCACTTATTTTTGATGAAAAGACAGAGATGAACAAAAAAAAAAAATATATATATATATATATATATATTTCCAAATAAAGAATCAAGGGAAGCATAAAAAAGGAAAGAATTCTCTGTTATGGTTATACATAGAGTGTACATGTATAATTTGATTTTATTGTGATAATATAAAAAAGAAACTAGAAGTAGAAAGGTGATTGTACTGGGAGAAAAAAGGAAAATGGAGGTAAGATGAGGGTAATACCTCTCATGAAGAGGGAAAAAAGGCCTATTATAATTGATGGAAAGTAGGGAGGGGAATAAACATTATGTGAATCTTACTCTCATCAAATTTGGCTCAAAGAGAGAATATCAGACATATCTGGCTTTGTGAGAAACTTGTCTCACCCTATAGAGAAGTGGCAAAAGAAAGAGGAAAGGGAGAAGCTAATAGAAATGAAAAACGAAGTAATAGGGGAAAATTATTAGAATGGGGCCAGCTTTAAAGGGGAAGGACTGTTTGAGGGAGGTAGTGGTGAGAAGCAAAATACTGGGAGGAAGGAAAGGAAGAAAGGAAAGAGTAAAGTATAACAGGATAAATAAAATGTCAGGAAACACATTATTAGTCATTTTAACTATGAAGGTGACTGGGTTAAACTCTTCCATAAAACAAAAGTGGATAGCAGACTGGATTAATAACCTGACTAACAAAAATGATATGATTATTTCAGTAGATGCAGAAAAATCAATTGACAAAATTCAACACCCATTCCTATTAAAAACACCAGAGAATATAGGCATAAATGGACCTATCCTGAAAATGACCAATAGCAT
Source organism: Sarcophilus harrisii (assembly GCF_902635505.1). Classification (NCBI taxonomy): domain Eukaryota; kingdom Metazoa; phylum Chordata; class Mammalia; order Dasyuromorphia; family Dasyuridae; genus Sarcophilus; species Sarcophilus harrisii. Next base: position 423,214,221 of record NC_045426.1, read on the forward strand.
CTATTTAAAGTCATCAGCAAGTATCAAATATGATGGGGATAAACTAGAATCATTCCCAATTAGATCAGGATTGAAACAAGGTTGCCCTCTATCCCATTACTATTCAATGTTGTTTTAGAAATGCTAGCTTTGTCAATAAGAGAAGAAAAAGAGATTAAAGGAATTAGAATATGTAAGGAGGAACACAAATGATCACTCTTTGCAGATAAGGTATACTTATAGAATCTTAGAGAATCAACTAAAAAATTACTAGAAACAATTCACAACTTTAGCAAACTTGTAGAATATAAAATAAATCTACATAAATCATCAGCATTTTCATATATTACCAACAAAATACCACAGCAAAGAGAAATTCAATTTAAAATAACGTTAGACAATATAAAATATTTGGAAGTTTACCTCTAAAGACAAAGTCAGAACCTATATGAACACAATTACAAAACACTTTCCACACAAATAAAGTCAGGTCTAATCAATTAGAAAAATATCAATGGGAAGGTAAACTAATATAATAAAAATAACAATACCACCTAAATTAGTCTAGTTATTCAGTGCCATGTGAATGAAACTCCTAAAAATTATTTTACAGAGGTAGAAAAAATAATTGTAAAGTTCATTTGGAAGAACAAAAGATCAAAAATTTCACAGGAATTAATGAAAAAATTACAAATGAAGTTGGGGAAGCTGTACCATAATTTTGATTATATTAAGTTTAAAAAGTTTTTGTACAAGCAAAATCAACTCAGACAACATTAGAAAGGAATAATAAACTGAGAAAAAAAATTTACATTCAAAGGTTTTGATAAAGTCCTCATTTCTAAAATATATAGAAAATTGATTCAAATTTGTAAAAATTCAAGCTATTTTCCAGTTAAAAAATGGTCAAAGGATATGAACAGACATTTTTCAGATGAAGAAATTGAAACCATTTCTAATCCTTTGCAAAGATGCTGTAAATCAATAATGATCAGAGAAATGAAAATTAAAACAACTCTGAGCTGCCACTACACTCCTCTTAGATTGGCTAAATTGACAGGAAAAGATAAAGATGAATGTCTGAGGGGATGTGGGAAAACTGAAACTCTTAATACATTGTTGATGTAGTTGTGAACTGATTCAACCATTCTGAAGAGCAATTTGGAAATATGCCTTAAGGGCTAGTAAACTGTGGATACCATTTGATCTAGCAGTGTGTCTACTGACTTTGTATACCAAAGACATCATAAAGAAGGTGAATGAAACCACGTCAAAATTATTTGTTGTAGTTCTTTTTGTTTTGGCAAGAAATTGGAAACTGATTGGATACCCATCATTTGAAGATTGTCTGAATAACTTATGGTATATGGATGTTATGGAATATTATTGTTCTATAAGAACTGATCAGCAAAATGATTTCAGAGAGGCTTGGAGAGACTTACATGAACTGGTGCTAAGTGAAATGAGCAGAACCAAGAGATCATTGTACACGGCAACAAGATTATACCATGATCAGTTCTGATGAACATGACTCTTTCCAACAATGAGATGATTGAGACCAGTTCCAATGACCTCATGATGAAGAGAGTCATCTACGCTCAGAGAAAGGACTGTAGGAACTGAACGTGGATCACAACATAGAATTTTCACTCTTTTTGTTGTTGTTCATTTTCATTTTGTTTTCTTTCTCATTTTTTCCCTACTTGATCTGATTTTTCTTTGCAGCATGATACTTGTAGAAATATGTATAGAACAATTGCACATGTTTAACATATAATGGATTACTTGCCACCTATGGGAGATGGTTGAGAAAATGGGGGGAATAAATTTGGAACACAAGATTTTGCAAGGGTGAAAGTTGAAAATTACCTAAGTATATGTTTTAAAAATAAAAAAAAACCTTTAATAATAAACAAAAAATAAGCTTGTCCTCTTTCAGTACAGTGAGAATGAGGGTTTCGAGGCCTTAATAATTTTTTTTTCTTTGACCTCATTACATTTGTCATGGTGGGAGAATCATACTGATAATAGTGGCAAGGCACTTTCCTGCAACATAACTTGTTCTTTTTTCAGGTTCACTGAATTTTGTCCATTTGTATGCATACATTCCATATACTAATAGTAAACGTAATCATAGTTGCAAAAATCATTTTTTTCCTTGTTTTGTATTTCATTTGCATGGTAGAAGATTTGACTCTTCTGATAAGTGTTCTTGGTGAACCACATAATTTTAGGGAATCTTTTCTTTCCCTGTCATGCCAGGAGATGAGCTGTGTGATGTTTTAGAAAGGCTGCTCATATACCCTGGCGTTACCAAATCCCACTGATGTTTCTATTTGTAAGAAAATGGCCATATGCAAAGGTTGACTATGAACAGGGCTGTGTCTACGGTTCAGAGTCCACTCAGAGCTGTTGCTTCATCTCTTGCCTGTTGCCACAGGACTTTGAAATAGGTACAAATGTAACATTGTTTAGGTGATGTCTTTTGACTTGTGCATAAATCAGATTTAGTTGAAGTAGAGTTATACAATATTGTAAGCTTTATTCTCTCTTTGGAATCTAGTGGCAAAACAAAAATAAAGAAAATTGCTGTTGACTAAGGACATAATATATGATCTTTTCATCTTTAATGTCTAACCAGACTCTGAGTACTCCATAGTGTCTGCTTTGGTCACTTTAATGGCTGTTGGAAGAAACTGTTATGTGGAGGATAGTCATGTGTTTTGCTAGACAACTTTCTAACTCACTAATGAGTATGAGACTCCTTGGCTGCTCTCAATCTCATTTAGACAACTGTCTTCTGAACTAGTTTAGCAAGGTGTTGTTGCTGTTCATGGTATAACTTCTTGGATACATAGGTAAGAGTTGGGTGAATCAGTTGGGCACCAAAGATAGGAAGTAGCTTTGAAAAGGTCTCTTCAACCCAAACACCAGAGATCATCTATTTTCCTGGATTCCCTATATCCCTAATGTAAATATGTGATATATAGTAGTATGAAATAAACAAGGGAACAATGGAATCAGATTGTGAAGGATTTAAAAACCAAACATAATAGTTTGCATTTCATTCTACCATCTAAGAGGTTATTAGTTTATCAGTTATCACTATTGGGGAGATCTAGTATTTTGCCCTATTTCCTCATTCTTTAAATTAATTTCTAAAGACTAGGAGGAGAGTGAGATTAGATTTAATATTCTCCTTAATCTTATTCAGATCCCACCCATCTGATTAAGGAGTGAAAAAGTAAATAAACTAGGCAAACTTCAGTTTATTGTGTTCTATTTAGGTTGGAGGTGGACTGATAGTGGTGGGAGATACTTTGTCTAGATTTCTCAAAGTTGAGGATGGTCTAGGATGAAGAGCAACATAATTTACTGATTCAGAATACACACTCAAGCACATATTTTACACTTGCTTTCTTTGTTTCATTCCTCCTAAACTCCTGAAAGTGGCTAATGAGATTTTTTCTTATGACTTCATCTTGTAATGGGTTTTATATTTCTTCCATTTCTAGTGCAGGGTTAGGAGAGGGAGTGAATCTAGAACTAAAAATAGAAGAAAACTGATTTTTTTTTTCCTAAAAAGTGTTTAGAAGTGTGTTTAGAAGGTTTTCATTGTCCATCATATTTTGGTTTCGTGGCATAGTGCTCTCAGAGCAGATGAGTGGTCCAGGGGTTAGTGTTCCAGGCCTGGAGTCAGGAACACCTGAGTTGAAATCTGCCCAGACATTTATAGCTGTGTGATCCTGGTTAAGTCATTTATCACTGTTGGTCTCAGTTTCTTAATCTGGATAAGATGAAGAAAGAAATGCCAAATCTCTCCAGTATTTTTACAAGGAAATTCCAAATGGGTCATAGTATCAATCATGATTGAAATGCTTGACTACATTAGTAGTGTTTTCAGGCCCTTAGAAATTTTAGACAAAAAAAAATTACTTGAAGCTAAAGAAATAGTGTAACATCCCTTTCTTTAGGCAGAAAATTATGCTGGAGATTCCACAAAATTAAATACAATTCCTTCTTTCCTCTGAGATAGATTTGTCATTTGATTTGTACATTCATCATCCATTCACCCTTCCTATATTTGTGATCTGTGGAATATTCTTCTAGGATATTTCCTTTCTTTCTTCCTTGAGTTTCACCCCAGTGCTATTTACTATTTTCCAGAGCTGTGCAGGTTTGTTAGTGCTAACTCATATAGGCCTGGAGAATCAGTTGTCAAATTTTCAATATGAGAATTTATTTTTTACAAATATACAAAGGAGACAAATCAGGGCTTAATTCTTTTGTCTTCTATCAGATTTGATCTTCAGGTTGTAGTTTCCCAGTCTCTGGTCTAGACTTCAGAAAGTGATGGAGAAAATGTTAATAATGTAAATTAAGCTTCAAAGAGTCTCTTCCATTTTGAGAGTGTTAGGTATTCAATATTTGTCTGTATAGAAGTGCATGTTTTCCACTTTTTTTGGCCTTTCAGTTATAAGAATAGCATCTTTGTTATGCATTGTTTTATTCCCTTTGCTTCTAAAACCAAAACAAAAAAACAAAAAAAAAAAAACTTGCTTTTCTTTCAGACCTTTTTTGTTTGTTTGTGTGGGGTAATTGGGATTAAGTGACTTGCCCAATCACTTAATTACAGTTAGTAAGTGTTAAATGTCTGAGGTTAGATTTGAACTCAGGTCCTCCCAAGTCCCTGCCCAGGGCTTATTCACTGCATCATCCAATGTAGTGAAATCTGAAATTTTCCTAAATTTCTTTTTCCTAAAATAGCATGGTATAGACAAAAACCTTACTTCATGTTCAAAATGACCTAGGTTCATGACTTGCCTTAGAAATTTACTATTCATATGACAATAAAATTCATTTAATCTGTTATTTCACCAAAAAAATTTGCAGGAATATATGTTGTTTTGTTTTGTTTTGTTTTGTTTTTCCTGCATAAATATAAAGATCTTCTATATAGGGAATACCCCATACTGACTTAATTACAGGTTTGATTTTTTTTTTCTTGTTTTTATTTTAATAATTATATTCTTCATTAAAGTATCATGGTTCTTATGATTCATATTCCACCAAGATACACTAAATATAAATGAGGTAAGAGTTACTAACATGTATTATGATGTTCATTATATTTATTACCTGTATTGTTTGCATTTGTCTATTGACATATTATTCCATGAGTTTTATTACAGTTTCTCTTCCTAAACATTATCTCCCTTGAATTACTCATGCTTCCCACTGATATTCTTCTGTAGTATATTCTACTCTCTATATTATCTAACTTGGCAGATCTGTGCAGTAACTTTTCTCCTCCCCTTTCCATTTTCAGTTTAAAGCTCTTAATTTCAAAAAATGGGGTGCAAGCATTCTTTCAGTATCCCTGTCTTTCCAAATAATACAGCCCTTCCCATACTTGAAAAGAAAGTTTAAAAAACAAACTCAGCATTATCTGGGGACAAAATGGGTGGGCAGAGTTGAGAATTTTAAATTACCTGCTGATGAGAAAATCCCTTTGTGTATAATGCTAAACTTTTGCTTGCTAATTCAAAGGGTTTCTGGTTAATGTATGATTCTGAATCTTCTTTAATTTAACGTTTAGTGCATTAGCAAAGCCCAGGAGCACAGTTTGAATGCTTTTACTTTATAAAATTAAGATTGGAAACTGAAGTACTTAATATAGAACTTATATGCATTCAAGCAATGATGAGTGCTTTACAAATAAGCATGGGTTTTGTAGATTTAACTTATGATGACCTAGATGTAGTAAATGTAAGCAGCTAGGAATTCTTTGTTTTATTAATTGGGGGTCACCATGGAAAGGTGGCTAAGATTTTGTTTAGGATGTTTCTTGACCATTTAAAAAATCCTCTATATTTCAATTACTTATATAATAAGGCTTTTATTTTTCCTTTATATTGATTTCTTCCTTACACATCAAGATACAATTTCAAAGTGTGGAACCAAGAATTTTAACACAATACTGTTGATGTGGTTTGACTAGAGAAAAATGTTGTAAGGTTATTACTTTTCTCTTTTTCTCCTTTCAAATAACAAGATTTTTTTTTTTGTGTGTGATGATTTTTCCTCTAAAGTTAAAAAATGAAAATCACTTAGGCTAGAGGTTCTTTACCTACATACATGTTTTGTTACATATCTTTAAACATTTTATATATTAATATGTATAAGCATAATTTAAAAATTATTATTGAATTTCCATATAATGGTTTCCTTTGTAATTGTATGTATTCTATTTTATACATTTAAAACCTTCTAAAAAGGAGTTCCATAGACTTTGCTAGATTATGAAAGGTGTCCATGAAAAAGGATATGAACTTCCAATTCAATAAAGAACTGACTGTGTTAGATGAAGTGGAAATAAATGTATACACACACACACACACACACACACATATATATATACACACACACAGAGACAGAGAGACATAAAAAAAGAGTCTGTCAATAATAGAAATGAAATTTCATAAGAGTTTTCATCTCACAAACAAAAATAGGATTTCAAAGTTTAGTATGGCAGAGATAAACCTTATCATGTTGCCCGAAGATATTTTTTTCTCAAAAATGAATCTCCTAATTGCTAGTTAGTTTTTTATTACATATATATATTAATTTGTTTATAATATCAGTGAATTTGTGATTTTTAAAATTAATGTGATTAAATAGAGAATTATTAGGTTTAAAATAAAAAAAAAACTGATCATTTCTTCTGGTTTTGGCTTGGCAGTTATGCATAATTCTACTATTCATACAGACTGCTAGGTGGTAGAATGGAAAACACAAAGCCTGGCATCAGGAAGGCCTGAACTGAGATCTGACCCGAGATACTTACCAACTATGTAACCTTGGGCAAATCACTTAGGTTCTATCTTAGTCTTCAACCTTAAAATGGAGATAATAATAGCATGCATCAAAAAGGCTTGTTGCAAGGCTCAAAAGAGATAATTGTAAAGCAATTACTACATGCCTGACCCACAGCAGTCAACATATCATTATGGAAAATGATTTATCCTCTTTTTCTTACTGCATTTTTTGTGCTTTTTTTATTGGGATTTGTAGGACCAAAAAGCTGTAAGTTTTATTTATAATATCACCATGTGAAATCATTTTATTTTTGAAATTCATTTTTGAAAAATAAGTTATACCTCCCATCCCACATACATGAATCATTAAAATAAAGTTAACCATTCCAGAGATGGGGAGAAGTTTAGGGGAAGAGGATATGTCAGATTCAGTTTTGCCCATGATGCGTTCTCACCCAACTTTTCATCTGGTAGTATGACTTGAAATCTCTGAAGACTCTGAAGAATTTTTAAATTTTTATCTTATAACAGTATCCTATGGTGTCTCCAGGTCAGGTGATAGATGTTTATGAAATAGGAGGCTAATATAAATTAGGATTAGAGTCACATATTAACAAGGATCTTAGGAAAGAAACTTTACCATGCTTAGAAGGAATTCCTTGACCATCTTAAAAATGGAAGATGATTTTCATCAACCAAAAATTATGAGCTGTGCTCTCTCTGTATTTTCCCCTAACCTCGGCATATATTTTAAGAACAATATGTCACAGACTTTTAAAGATAGAAGTTTGTGTGTGTGTGTATGTGTGTATGTGTGTGTATATCTTAACTTTCCTTAATGTATCACTTTAGTAAACCTCTGCTTCTAAGAACACAGAAAGCTTAACAACTAAACAATTCATAATTTATTATTTTGGGTGAAAAACACATGGCTGGGGGCTTCAGCAAAATGAGTTACATAATCATCTTCAACCCCTTAGGAGTATCCTTACAACATTAAAAGTTAGACACAGTCAAACAATAGGGTCCTAAGTAAGAATGTGATTTGGAAAACAATCACTTTGAGTTCACATGGTTTACAAAGGAGTCAAAAATACAAGATAACATGTCAGACAATATTTGCTATGAGTGGTTCCTCCATGACACTCTATCTCACCCATAATGAGGTCCATCCCAAGTCCCAATAATTGTAAATAATATGTAATTAGGGATTTAGTAGATCAGAGGAGCAGCTAAAAACTTCCACGTGATTATTTTTAACCATAAATCCTGGATGTTGCACCAAGCCTGCAATTTGCTTGGAAAATTGTCATATAGTCTCTTTGAAACCAGAGGCTATATTTTTTATCTTCTTCTACTGAGTGACCATGTTTTGTTTGTTTTTTTCCTGTTCTTCACACCCTTTATTTTATAAATGTATTTGCTTATTTGTTTTTGTTTTCCTGTTCTCATCTAATTAAATATGTAATATGGTCACTCTCCTTGAGATATTTTATTCTTATAGAGCTATATATAAAAATTAGTAGATTAAATAAAGTCCAGTAAAGTATATTACAGTTTTTATATCATTTTATATTTTAATTTTATTACTTTATTATTAATAATATTTATTATTTTATCTTATTTTGTATTGCTAGTATGAACTATTACTCAATAGATGCTGAAAAGGCTGTTAACAAAATAAAACACCTCTTCAAGTAAAAACACTAGAGAGCATAGGAATAAGGGGAACTTTCCTTAAAATGATAAACAGTGTCTATCTAAAACCAATAGCAAACATCATTTGTAATGGGAATAAACTAGGAATCCAATAAAATAAGATCAGCAGTGAAGCAAGATGTCCATAATCACCACTAATTATACAATATATTATTAGAAATGATACTTTAGTGATAAAAGAAATAGAGGGAATTAGAATAAGTAATGAGGAAGCAAAATTATCACTCTTTGCAGATGATATGATGGTATACTTACAAAACCCTAGAGAATCAACTAAAAGTTAACTTCAAATCATTAAGAATTCTAGCAAGGTTGTAAGATATAAACTCACATAAATCATCAGCATTTCTTTATATGACCATCAAAGCTGAGCAGAAAGAAAAAGAAAATCAATTTAAGATAATGACAAACAACATAAAATACTTGGGATTCTACCTGCAAAGACAAATGCAAGAACTATATGATACTATTATATAACATTTTTCACAGAAATAAAGTCAGATCTAAACAACTGGAAATATGTTAATTGCTCATGGGTAGGGTGAGTCAATGAATTAAAGAATGATAATTCTTTCTAACCTAATTTACTTATTCAGGGTCATACCAATCAAATGACCAAAAAGCTAGTTTATACAGCTAGGAAACAAAGAAAACTATCATCTGGAAGAACAATAGGTCAAGAATATCAATTGAATAATGGGTAAAAAATTATAAAGGAAAGTGGTCTGGCAACATCACATCTTAAGCTATATTATAAAGTAGTTAACTATCAAAACTATCTGGTATTGGGTGGATCCGTATAATAGATTAAGTACATAAGTGTAAAGATTAAAAAGCCTCTAGGAGCAAGGAATGCAGCTCAAGGCAGATGGGAGGACCTGAGGAATGAGAGGTATCGAGGTGCAGGCAAGTTCTATGTGGAGATGGGGCATAGCCCCAAAAGGTGGTGTCTAACCCCAGGTACCAAGTCTCCCTCCTCAGTGCTCTCAAAGCCTAGCAAGCCTCTCTCCCTCTTCTTGGGCCAATCCCATTTTGCCAGGCTCCTAGAGGATCTCTACTTTCCCCAGATTCTCAGGGGGGGTATAAATATATTCTATCTAAGAATAAAATTCTCTTTTGCTTTGCCCCTATCTCCTGGCAGTCTGTCTTTATGTTATCTGGGTTGGTGCCTGAAGACAGGTGAGTGTGGCCTAGCTATGCTGTTGTGGAACAGGAATTAAGAGTAGTTCTAAGAGGAGCTACAAATGTTAGGGTACCATTAAGACACACTACACATAAGACACCATCAATGAAAAAAAGTAGCTTAAATTTTAATAAATCCAAAGACTCCAGATTTTGAAATAAGAACTATTTGACAAAATAAATAAATAAATAAATGAAACTGGAAAACAATAGGCTGAAACCTATATAAACTAATATCTCCCATTGTGTACCAAAATAAAGTCTTTTTTTTTTTTTTTTTTTTTTTTATTTAATAGCTTTAATTTACAGGATATATACATGGGTAACTTTAGCCATTAACAATTGCCAAACCTCTTGTTCCAATTTTCACCTCTTACCCCCCACCCCTCCTAAATGGCAGGATGACCAGTAGATGTTAAATATATTAAATATAACTTAGATACACAATAAGTATACATGACCAAACATTATTTTGCTGTACAAAAGAATCAGACTCTGAATTATTGTACAATTAGCTTTGAAGGAAATCAAAGATGAGGTGTGCATAAACACAGGGACTGGGAATTCAATGTAATGGTTTTCTAGTCATCTCCCAGAGTTCTTTTTCTGGGTATAGCTAGTTCAGTTCATTACTGCTCCATTAGAAATGATTTGGTTGACTTCGTTGCTTAGAGGATGAGCCTGATCCATCAGGACTGGTAATCATCTAGTATTGTTGTTGAAGTATATAATGATCTCCTGGTCCTAGACTCATTTCACTACATCAGTTCATGAAGATTCTCAGGCCTTTCTGAAATCATCCTGTTGGTCATTTCTTACAGAAGTAATATTCCATAATTTTCATATACACAATTTATTCAGGCATTCTCAACTGTGGACATCCATTCAGTTTCCAGTTTCTAGCCACTACAAAAGGACATCCACAAACATTCAGTGCACATAAGGTCCTTTCCTTACTTTATAATCTCTTTGGGATATAATCCCAGTATAACACTGCTTGGATCAAAGGGTATGCAGTTTGATAACTTTTAGCATAGTTCCAAACTACTCTCCAAATGGTTGGATTCGTTCACAACTCCACCAACAATGAATCAATGTCCCAGTTTCCCACATCCCCTCAACAATCATCATTATTTTTCCTGTCATCTTAGCCAATCTGACAGGTGTGAGTGAGTATCTTAGAGTTGTCTTAATTTGCATTTCTCTGATTAATAATGACTTGGAGCATCTTTTCATATGACTAGAAATAGTTTCAATTTCTTCATCTGAGAATTGTCTGTTCATATCACTTTTGACCATTTTTCAATTGGAGAATGGCTTGATTTTTTATAAATTAGAGTTAATTCTCTATATATTTTGGAAATGAGGCCTTTATCACAACCTTTGACTGTAAAAATATTTTCCCAGTTTATTGCTTCCCTTCTAATCTTGTCTGCATTAGTTTTGTTTTGTACAAAACTTTTCAGTTTGGTATAATCGAAATTTTTCTATTTTGTGATCAGTAATGATCTCTAGTTCTGCTTTGGTCATAAAACCTTCCCTTCCACAGGTCTGGAAGTAAACTATCCTATGTTCCTCTAATTTATTAATAATTTCATTCTTTATGCCTAGGTCATGAACCCATTTTGACCTTATCTTGGTGATCGGCGTTAAGTATGGATCAATGCCTAGTTTCTGCCATATTAGTTTCCAATTTTCCCAGCAATTTTATCAAACAGTAAGTTCTTATCCCAAAAGCTGGGATCTTTTGGGTTTGTCAAAGACTAGGTTTGCTATATTTGTTGACTGTTTTATCCCTTGAACCTAATCTATTCCACTGATCAACTAATCTATTCCTTAGCCAATACCAAATAGTTTTGGTAACTGCTGCTCTATAGTATAGTTTTAGATCTGGTACAGCTAAGCCACCATCATTTGATTTTTTTCATTAATTCCCTTGAAATTCTTGACCTTTTGTTTTCCATATGAACTTTGTTGTTATTTTTCTAGGTCATTAAAATAGTTTTTGGGAGTCTGATTGGTATAGCGCTAAATAAATAGATTAGTTTAGGTAATATTGTCATCTTTATTATATTTGCTCGCCCTATCCAAAAGCATTTAATATTTTTCCAATTGGTTAGATCAGACTTAATTTGTGTGAAAAGTGGTCTGTAATTTTGCTCATAAAGTTTCTGATTTTCCCTTGGCAGATAGATTCCTAAATATTTATATTATCAGTAGTTACTTTAAATGGAATTTCTCTTTGTAACTCTGACTGTTGGATTTGTTAGTGATATATAAGAATGCTGATGACTTATGTGGGTTTATTTTATAACCAGCAACTTTGCTAAAGTTGTGGATTATTTCTAATAACTTTTTAGCAGAATCTCTGGGGTTCTCTAAGTATACCATCATGTCATTGGCAAAGAGTGATAATTTGGCTTCCTTATTGCCTATTCTTATTCCTTTAATCTCTTTCTCAGCTCTTATTGCTATAGCTAGCGTTTCTAATACAATATTAAATAGTAACGGTGATAGGGCAACCTTGTTTCCCTCAGATCTTATTGGGAATGTTGCAGTTTGTCTCATTACATATGATGCTTACTGATGGTTTTAAATAGATGCTGCTGATTATTTTAAGGAAAAGTCCATTTATTCCTATACTCTCAAGTGTTTTTTAATAGGAATGGATGTTGGATTTTATCAAATGCTTTTCTGCATCTATTGAGATGATCATATGGTTTTTGTTAATTTGGTTATTGACATGGCCAATTATATTGATAGTTTTCCTAATATGGAACCAGCCCTGCATTCCTGGTATAAATCCTACTTGATCATAGTGTATTATCTTGGAGATGATTTTCTGTAGTCTTTTGCTAATATCTTATTTAAGATTTTAGCATCAATATTCATTAGGGAGATTGGTCTATAATTTTCTTTCTCTGTTTTCAGCCTACCTGGTTTAGGTATCAGTACCATGTCTGTGTCATAGAAGGAATTTGGTAGGACTCCTTCATTCCCTATTTTATCAAATAATTTATATAGCATTGAGGGCCAATTGTTCTTTAAATGTTTGGTAAAATTCACATTAAATCCATCTGGTCCTGGGATTTTTCTTAGGGAGTTGTTTAATTGCCTGTTCTATTTCTTTTTCTGAAATGGGACTATTCAAGCAATTTACTTCTTCCTCTGTTAGTCTGGGAAGTCTGTATTTTTGAGGTAGTCATCCATTTCACTTAGGTTATCAAATTTATTGGCATAAAGTTGAGCAAAATAACTCTTATTATTTCTCTAATTTCCTCTTCATTGGTGGAAAGTTCTCCTTTTCATTTTTAAGACTACTAATTTCATTTTCCTCCCTCCTTTTTCTAATCAGATTTACCAAAGGCTTATCTATTTTATTGGCTTTTTCATAGAACCAACCCTTAGTTTTATTAATTAGTTCAATAGTTTTTTTACTTTCAATATTTTTAATTTCTCCTTTTAATTTTAGAATTTCCAATTTAGTATTTGATTGGGGGTTTTAATTTGGTCTTTTTAGTTTTTTAGTTGCAAGCCCAATTCATTAATCTTTTCTTTCTCTGTTTTATTCAAGTAAGCCTCTAAGGATATAAAATTCCCTCTTATTACCGCTTTGGCTGCATCCCACAAATTTTGGTATGATGTCTCATCATTGTCATTATCTTGGTGAAATTATTAATTGTATCTATAATTTGCTGCTTCACCCAATCATTCTTTAAGATGAGATTGTTTAGTTTCCAATTACTTTTTGGTCTATTTCCCTAACTTTTTGTTGAATGTAGTTTTATTGCATCATGATCTGAAAAGAAAGCATTTACTATTTCTGCTTTCTTGCATTTAATTTTGAGGTCTTTATGTCCTAATATATGGTCAATTTTTGAATAGGTTCCATGAACTGCTGAGAAGAAAGTATATTCTCTTCTATCTCCATTCAATTTTCTCCAAAGATCCAACATACCTAATTTTTCTAATATTCTATTTACTTCTTTAATTTCTTTCTTATTTGTTTTGTGGTTTGATTTGTCTAATTCTGAGAGTGCAAGGTTGAGATCTCCTACTATTACAGTTTTGTTGTCTATTTCTTCTTGCAACTCTCTTAACTTCTCCTTTAGGAAGTTGAGTGCCATACCACTTGGTGCATATATGTTTAATATTGATATTGCTTCGTTGTTTATGTTACCTTGTGAGGATGAGTTACCTTCCTTATCTCTCTTAATTAGATCAATTTTTACTTTTGCTTGATCTGAGATAAGGATGGCTACCCCTGCTTTTTTGACTTCACCTGAAGCATAATAGATTTTGCTCCAGCCTTTTACTTTTACTCTATATGCATCCCCCTGCTTTAAATGTGTTTCTTGTAAACAACATATTGTAGGGTTCTGACTTTTGATCCAGTCTGCTATCTGCCTCCTCTTTATGGGGGGTTCATCCCATTTACATTTACGGTTAGAATTACTAAATCTGTATTTCCTGCCATCCTAATACCCAGATTGTGCTTTACTTATTCTTGCCTCCCCAACCCTCTTTCCCCTTTTAAACTTATGTACCCTCTTGTATCACGATACTTATCCTCTTTATAATCCCTCCTCCCCTTTGAGTCTTTCCCTTCCTTCCTTATTACTCTTTTTCTTTTCCTTTCCTCTCCCCGTTTTTAATGAGGCGAGAGAATTTTCTCTAAAACAAATGTCAATTATTTTTTCTTTGAGCCAACTCTGATGAGAGTAAGATTCACACAATGTTCCTCCCTCTCTAAATTCCTCTATATGATAAGTTTCCTTAGCCTCTTTGTGGGATGTGGTTTCCCTCTTTTTATCCCTCCTTCCCACCTTATTCTGCCATCATCCCTTTTCCATATCTACTTCCCTTTTTATGTTATATCAGTACAATCAAATTATACATTTATTTTTTTATATATCCACAACAGAAATACAATTCTCAAGAGTTATTTTTACCTTTTCTGCATCTCTTGAGTTCTATTCTTGGAGATCAAATTTTTGTTTAGTTCTGGTTTTTCTTCAGAAACAAATGGAATTCATTTGTTTCATTAAATGTCCATCTTCTTCCCTGGAAGAAAATGCTCAGCTTAGCTGGGTAGTTTATTCTTGGCTGCATCTCAAGTTCTTGTGCCTTTCGGAATATCATATTCAGGCCCTTCTTTCCTTTAATGTAGAGGCAGCCAGATCTTGGGTGATCCTTATTGTGGACCTCAGGTATTTAAATGGTTTTTGGCTGCTTGTAAAATTTTTTCCTTAATCTTATAGTTCTGAAATTTTGCCACAATATTCCTTGGGGTTTTTATTTTAGGGTTTCTTTCAGAAGGTGTTCGATGAATTCTTTCAATGCCTATTTTACCTTCTGATTCTATTACATCTGGGCAGTTCTCTTTGATGATTTCTTGTAAAATAGTATCTAGGCTCTTTTTTTCTTCATAGTTTTCAGAAAGTCCAATAATCCTCAGATTATCTCTCCTAGATCTATTTTCCAAGTCTGTCGTTTTTGCAAGTAGATAATTCGTGGTTTTTCAGTTTGTCATTTTTTTGTTTTGCTTGACTGATTCTTGCTGTCTCAATGAATCATTAGTTTCAATTTGTTCAGTTCTAATTTTTAAAGAATTATTTTCTTCAATAGCTTTTTTACTTCTTTCTGTATATGTCCAATTGAGTTTTGAATGTATTGTTTTGGTCTGTGGAAATTTTTTCCATTTCACTAATTTTTTTTAGTGAATTATTTTCTTTTCAATTCACAGATCCTACTTTCTTGGGTGTTCTTTGTCTTTTCAATTCACGGATCCTACTTTCTTGCGAGTTCTTTATTTTTTCCAATTCACCAATTTTGTTTCCTACTTCCTAGAGAATTTTTAACTTTTCCAATTCGTATTTCAGGAAGTTGTTGCTCTCTTGATAAGGCTTCTCTTTCCTTTCCCCATTTATCTTCTAACTCTCTTTTGAGACTTTTAATGGTCTCTTCTATAGAGCATTATGTAAGGAGGACAGTCTGATGCATTTTTGCTGTTTGAGGTCTCTTCAGGTTTGCTGACCTGCTCTTTTTCTGCATAGAAGCTGTCCATTGTTCTTTTCATCTTTTTATTCATGTTTTAAAGCCTTTAGGGTAGGTCTCCTAGGCAAGGGGGTTACCAGCTTCCTCTGCAGAGGAGGGAAAGATGTAAACCGATTTCCAGGCTCCGAGGTATGGGAGTGCTCTGGGTGAGAGTTTTCCCTTCCCCCAACAGGAAGTGGATTCAGCACTGGCCGAGGTATCAAACTGCTTAGTAGGGCTGAGTGGATTATCGATTGCCCTTGGCTAGAGACTAAGTGGTGAAAGTGTCACCGCCCAGGCCGGAGCCTCTTGTGGGATTGTGAGTATTAGCAGCTGAGCGCAGACCTGCAGAACGCAGACAGCCACAAACTCTGCCCAGGGTCTCTGCCTGATGCAAATCGGCCCTGGAAAAGCTCTATGGCCCCAAGCCGAGCTCCCCCCTGCGCAGATTGGAGGCTAACCTGGGTTGCGTCCTCCTGCAGTGCAGGATCACAACTGCCCCAAGGAAAAGCCCCTTACTGCGGGTTGGGGCTGCGAGCTTGTGCTGAGATCTGTGCCTTCACCCTTGGTTTGAGACTCTCCTTGGAACCTAATTTCTCTCCCAATCTGCGCCGATCTCCCCCCTGGCCCCGGAACCAACCTTTTTTGGCGAGACTGCAGATTTTTTTGGCTGGTGAGTTGTTCTACTTCTTATCTTTACGAATTGTAGCAGTCAAGACTATTTTTGAGGCTCGATATAATATTGATAAAGAGGGTAAGAGAAGCGCTTAGAAAGACGCGTGTGTCTTCTCCGCCATCTTCCAAAATAAAGTCTTAATTGATTTAGATGTAAAGAAGAATACAATAAGCAAATTAAAAGAGCAAGGAATAGTTTACCTATAGTGACTTACCAAAGTGACCTATGGAAGAGAAAAAAAAAAAACCTTCTTCAAACAAGAAATCGAGAGCATCATGAAATACAAAATTGATTTGATTATACTAGATTAAAAAGCTTTTATGCCAACAAAACCAATGGAACCAAAATTAGAAAAAAGCAGAAGATGGATAACAATGTTGCCAGCAAGTGTCTCTGATAAAAGTCTCATTTTTTCAAATACGTAGAGATCTGAGCAAAATTCATAAGAATATAAATCATTTCTCAATAGATAAATGGTCAAGGGATATGAATAAATGATTTTCAGATGAATAAATCAAAGACATCTATAAACATATGAAGAATTGCTTTAAATCATTTTTAGTTAAAGAAATGAAAACACCTCTGAGAAACAACTTCATACTCATTAGATTGGCCAATATGACAAAAAAAGGAAAGTCATAAATGTTGGAGAAATTGTGGGGAAAATGAGACACTAATTCATTGTTGGTGGAATTGTGAAGTGATTTTAGGGAGCAATTTGGAACTATGCTCAAAGGATAACCAAGCTGTGCATATCCCTTAACCCAGCAATACCAGTACTTGGTCTTATCCCAAAGAGATCCTAAAACATGTGCAAAAATATTAATAACATCCTTTTCGGTTGTGACAAATATTGGAAATTGAGAGGATAATCATCAACTAGGCAATGAATGAATAAACTGTATTATATCAATCAATGAAATACTATTGGTTTATAGAAATGAGGAACAAGTTAATTTCAGGGAAAAAAAAAACCTAGAAAGACTTACATGAATTAATGCAAAGTGAAATGAGCAAGATCAGTAAAATCAATTTTCACTGCATCAGAAACATCCTGTGATGATTAACTATAAGTGATTCAGTTCTTGCCAACAATACAATTACCCAAGATAAGTACAAAGGAGTCACAAAGGAAAATGCTGTCCATAACCAAAATTAAAAAAAAAAAAAAACAACCCAATAACAGTGATGGACTTGATACAGATGAAAGAATATTTTTTCACTCACAATATTCTTTCTTGTTTTTTTTCCTTTTGATCTGTTTCTTCTTTCACAATTGTGACTAATATGAAAATATGTTTTACATGATAGCCCAGATATAAACTATCAAACTGCTTACCTTCATTGGGGAAAGAGTAGGAGAGGGAGAGAGAGAGAGAGCAAACTTTGGATTCAAAATCTTGTAAAACTTTCTTCTCCGCCTTTTTTTTTTAAATTCATGCCAATATCATTGCATGTAGGTACTCCCCATTTCATTTCTCTTTGCTGACCATTATCAGTCTCATCCTCATAGAATATAGTGACAATTCTACCACAGATGCAGAGTAAGTCATGTTTGCTTTGATATATTTTACAGGAAACTACTTCTACTTTTAGATTCTAATTTTCCCTTATTTCTTAGCAGTGATTCCAATTATTCTGTATTGTATATGCATACACCCCCCCCGCCACACACACACACATCCTTTTCCTTTCTTTTCTTTTATGCTCTATAATCTGTACTGGCACTAAATAATTAGATAATCAATTTCTGGAATATTAATATATGAGCAAGGGCTTAAGCCCGAACCGTTTGCCTAAACACTCCTCTTATTTTTGAAGAGAAAGACAATTTGATAGTTCATGACTTTATGAGGGACAGAGATGGGACAAAAGCTTAGGAGAAGAACTTTTTGCTTTCCTTTCTGCTTTTGAGAAAGTACTTGCTCCATTCCTGGGGCAAGTAAAGATCAATCAAAGTATCCATTGATTCTTAGATATATACTGCCTCCATTTAGATTAATTCATAATTTCATATAATTAACATACAAAAAATTTTTTCCCATGTACACTTTCCTTATTTTCATGAATGTTGATAAAATAACACAAAAGCAGTTATTTCCAACTTCTCTTCATATAAAATGTTTCATCACATTCACTCATTCTAGTACTTTCCTAGTCTAGTTCATTTCCTTGCCCATGTTAATGTTTTTTAATTGAATTTTAAAATCGAATTGACCTCTCCCAAGTTAAATATATTTTGGAACTCTTTGGTGACTGATGGGTAGATGTGGTCAATAAACTATTGAATTTCCATAATCATTTACTAAGTAACTAATATGAAAATCACTGTATCAGATTATAGAAATTTTTTAAAAATATTTTTTTTATGTTTAATGACCTTCCTACTACTGGGGTGATATAACTGTAGCAATAAAAGTAGAAGAGCAGCCAATTTGAGGAAATAGAGAGCAGTATTGAATTGGGAGAATCCTAAAAGCCTTTCTTGAAAAGATCATGTTCATCTGAATGATGGTGGCAAGGAAAGTATTCCATTATTGCAAAGGCAGGTGTGTATAAAAAAAAATTAGATAGTAAATGTTAAGATCAGGGAACAACTTGTATGTTCAAAGAGACTGAAATAAAATTAAACTGGATTAGGTTGGAGCCAGACTGTGAAGATCTGTAGAACTAGGTTAGTGAATTTTTGTATAATACTCCAAGTACTTTGGAAGCCATTAAATGTTTAATCCCTTTTCTTTTTTTCATCTCTCCCCCCTTCTCTTCCCTCCTTCCTTCCTTCCTTCATCCCTCCTTTTTATTTCTCCCTTCTCCCTCCCTTCCTTCCTCAATTTTTCTTTCCCTCTCTCTTTTCTTTCCCTCTTTCCCTTCCTGTTATTGGAATGATGCATTCACTACAATCATGAGTGAATTCACTTTGAAGATGTGGTATGCTATTACTTTTCACTTCTGTCTCTCTGTCTTCCTCTAACAGTTCTTCTAGTATTCCTGGCCTTCTATCCCCTTTCTTCTTATATCCTCTGCTCTGGGCTAAGAACCTAGAGAGCCAAGCTTGTTAAAAACTGAATATTAAATAAGAATGAATAATACTGTAACAGCTCCAGGGAATAGCTTTGGTGCTAGTTTTGTGACCATCATTTCAGGGGCTAAAAGGTCTTTTTTAATGATATTGGATATCGTCCAGATCAGAGATTTGCACATATCTACTTCCCAGACAAATCGGATATTATTATGCTTTGCATTCTGGAAGGACCAGAATTTAAGGAAAAGAATCAAATTATACTGAAAAAGGGAAATTATAAATGCAAAATAATGACATACTTTTCATAATACACATTTTTTGAATGTTCATAGTAACTTAATTTCTAATGGAGTCAAGCATATACATTGGGACTAAAAAAGTAGAATGTAAGAAAGAACCTATTCTCTTGCTAATGAATGTGTATGACTCCCATTACTGTCAATGATGATTTTTATTCATTCTTGCTCAAGGAACAATCTTAATTTTACAAGTTTTTATTCTGTCTGACATGATTTGGGTTTGACACCAGCAACTTTATTGTTCTCTACTTTTTTGACAGCTACATCTTTTTAGTTCTTTAATGGCCAGAAGTTATATTAGCATGACAGAATCATTTTTTATTATATTAAAATTTTCTTAAGGGTATATTTTCCTTCTCAAGTGTTATCATAGTATGTCACTGACTTTGTTCTACTATCCTTTTATTAAACAACAAAAGAATCTGAAGTATTATATTTCAAACCATGGCAGATAACTATAGAATGGCCTTTCCTCCCTAGAATAATAGCAACCCAAAATGCTTTAAAAAGTAGATCACTTTTTTAACCCAAAAGTTCCTTGTGAATTTATATGATAACTTTCACTTAAATGTTAATTAACTATAAAAAGTCATTTATGAAAAAATTCATAAGAAAAATTATAATGTACTTTTGTCTCATTTTGGAGAAAAAAAGAATTTAGGAGATTGGTGATCATATATTGATACAGAACAAGTTGTTGGTCAAGATTTTATTATATATATATATATATATATATATATATATATATATATAATTATATAATTTTGCCATTTATTTCTACCAGTGTTATCACTTCCTTATTTCAGTGCTCCTTGATATTAGAGTTAAGTACCAAACCACAGAATTTCAGAGCGGAAACTCATTGACCTTATGGAATAAGGTCATAGTTAAAATATAATTAACTCAAAAACACACTAAAAAAGTTGTTATCCAGACTTTGCTTAAATATATCCTTTGATGGATATATGGTGGCACAGATCTATGGGAAGGGCAGGGGTTCTGCAATTTCCCTTCCCTTTACTTATGTAATGCCATTTTATGATGTAGGACAATGAATAGTTCGCTATGAACAAAATAAAACCTTTTACTGATTTGCCAATTAGATTGTAAGTAATGTATTTACCTTTCAGAGAAAGGAAAAACATCCATCACTTCTGACTGTCCATTGTTCTTTAAATCTTCTCTAATTATTTGTGTGATTGCTTATTTTCTGTAAGATCAAATATAAATTCAACTAATTTAACTCTTTCTTCCCCACCTTATGATTTTCTTGTTATAGGCTACCCTATATAAAAATACTCTAAGAGTGAGTGCCTCATTCTAATTTGCTGTGTTCAGATGTGAGACCAGTTTGCTATATGCTCATAGTAGCTGCCATAGTTCAACCCTTGAGTGAAAATCCCTACTGTTTTCCTAAATGTCTCACAAAATTACTTAGCTAGCAGAAAAACTATATAGGAAGATTGATGAGTTATAGGCAGTATTCTTGCTTCTTTATTGACTAAGCAAGTCTCTTCTAGATTAACAATAGCTGTCAATCAGGCTGATATGAGCTACACCTCTAAGCAGGCTACTCACATAAGAGCAGGGAAAACAGAATAAGTGGCAGAATCAAACTGGCAGTCCTAACAAGCATTGTTCCATTGATTCATGTAGAAAATCCAATTAGATTTGGCTGGCCAGCATCCTGTTGACAACAGAATGAAATACAATAGGGAGCAGTTTGGTTGTTAAGATCCACCTTGACCAAAAGAATTGACTGGTTTATTGCTCCTAATGTTTGTAGTTGATTTCACATCAAACATACAATTTCACTAAAATTATTTAATTTCTCTCACTTCAAATGTAACACAAGAAGCAATAGGAATTTTTTTTGATTAAAAGTTTTTATTTTCAAAACATATGCATGGATAATTTTTCAACATTAACCCTTGCAAAACCTTGTGTTCCAATTTTTCTTCCCATTCCCCCACCTGGTCCCTTAGATGGTAAGTAATCTAATATATGTTAGACATGAATATATGTTAGATATGATTTAAATATATTCTCTATTAGAATTAGCATGTATTTCTACCATGCTTAACATATAATCCAATATATGTATACATATTTATACAATTATCTTGCTGCACAAAAAAAAATCAAATCATGGGGAAAAAATGAAAAATAAAATAAAATGTAAGAAAACAACAACAAAAAGAGTAAAAATGCTCTGTTGTGAACCACACATAGTTCCTATACTTTTCTTTCTGGGTGGATGGCTCTCTCCATTATAAGATCATTGAAAGTCGTCTGAACCATCTCATTGTTGAAGAAAGGCCTGTCCTTCAGAATTGATCATCGCATAATTTTGTTGTTGCCATATACAGTACAATGATCTCCTGTTTTTTCTTATTTCATTTAACATCTGTTCATGTAAGTCTTTCCAGGCCTCTCTAAAATCATCCTGCCGATCATTTCTTACAGAACAATAATATTCCATAACATTAATATACCATAACTTATTCTTCCATTCTCCAACTGATGGGCATCCACTCAGTTTCCAGTTTCTTCCACTACAAAAAGGGTTTCCAGAAACATTTTTACACTTGTGGATCTCTTTCCCTCCTTTAAGATCTCTTTGAAATATAGGCCCAGTAGAAACATTGCTGGATCAAAGATTATGCACAATTTGATAACTCTTTGGGATTAGTCCCAAACTGCTCTCCAGAATAGTTGGATCCTTTCACAATCCCACCAACAATGTATTAGTGTCCTAGTTTTCCCTCATCCCCTCCAACATTCATTATTATCTTATCCTGTCATTTTAGCCAATCTCAGAGTTGTGTCTTTCAGAGCTGCGTGGATTTCAGAGTTGTGTTAATTTGCATTTTTCTGATGGATAGTGATGTAGAGCAGCTTTTCATATGACTAGAAATGGTTTCAATTTCTTCATTTGAAAATTGTCTATTCGTATTCTTTGATCATTTATCAATTGAAGAATAGCTGGAATTCTTATAAATTGAGTCAATTCTCTAAATACAGAGCCATTACTAAATTACTTCACTTTTCTGAGACTCAGTTTTATTGTATCTAAGATGGGGAGAACAGTGACCACTATTTTTAATAAATTATTTTGTTAAAAGAATGATCTAAATAGAATTTGTTATCACTATAAAACTTAATTCTCACCATTTATCTAACTTTGCTAATATAAAGAAATAATACATATACTAGAAGTAAGAAAACAAATTAATTATTTAATCACTGATGGAATTGTTATGATTGCTTAAATCAAATGTGGCCTTTATCAGAACTCATGTCAAAATGTTTTCCCAGTTTATTGCTTCCCTTCTAATCTTGTCTACATTAGTTTTGTTTGTACAAAAAACTTTAAAACTTAATATAATTAAAATTATTTATTTGGTGTTCAATAATGAGTTCCAGTTTCTCTTTTGTCACAAATTCTTTCCTTCTACTTAGCTTATAATATCACTCTATGTCTAAATCATGAACCCATTTCAATCTTATCTTGGTATATGGTGTTAGGTGTGATTTAATGCCTAGTTTCTGCCTTACTAGTTTCCAGTTTTCCTAGAAGTTTTTGTCAAATAGTGAGTTCTTATCCCAAAACATGGTGTCTTTGGGTCTGTCAAACACTAGATTGCTATAGTTATTGACTATTTTTTCCTGTGTACCTAACCAATTCCATAGATTGACTACACTATTTCTTAGTTAGTACCAAATAGCTTTGATGAACACTAACTTATAATATTGTTTTATATCTGGTACAGATAGGCCACCTTCATTGGTAATTTCTTTTCATTAATTCCCTTGAAATTCTTGATCTTTTGTTTTTCCAGATAAAATTTGCTATTATTTTTATAAATCTATAAAATAATTTCTCAGGAGTTTGATTAGTATGGTACTAAATAAATAGATTTATTAAGGTAGTATTGTCATTTTTATTATATTTGTCCAGCCTACCCATGAGCACTTGATATTTTTCCAATTCATTAGAACTGACTTTATTTGTGTAGAAAATGTTTTGTAGCTGTGTTCATGTAGTTCCTGACTTTCCCCTGGCAGATAGATTCCCAAATATTTCATACTATCAACAGTTATTTTAAATGGAATTTCTCTTTCTATCTCTTGCTGCTGGATTTTGTTGGTAATACATAAAAATATTGATGATTGATTCGGGTTTATTTTGTATCTTGAAGCTTAGCTAAAGTTGTGAATTGTTTGTAGTAATTTTTTAGTTGATTCTCTAACATCCACAAAGAATTATAATTTGGTTTTCTCATTACCTACTCTAATTCCTTTAATCCCTTTTTCTTCTCTTATTGCCAAAGCTAATATTTCTAATAAAATATTGAATAATAGTGATGATAGTGGGTGACCTTGTTTCACCCCTGATCTTATTGGGAATGTTTCTAGTTTGCCCCCATTACATATGATGCTAAGAAATAGGAATCTTAAGGTGAAGGGCTGAACTGAAAGCTACTACCATAAAAAGAGCATTTGTTGTTTAATTGTGTCTGATTCTTTCTGAACTCATTTGGGACTTTTTTGGCAAAGGCACTAGAATGATTTGTAATTTCTTTTTTCAACTCATTTCACAGATGAAGAAACTGAGGCAAACAGGATTGAGTGACTGGGACAGGATCTCACAGGTATTAAATATCAGAGATCAGATTTCAACTCAGAAAGATGAATCTTTTTGACTGCAGATCTAGCACTCTGTGCCACCTAACTGCTTTACTTTAAAAGATCTTCCTTATCACTAACCCTATATCACTTTTCTGAGACTCAGTTTCATTGCCTCTAAGAAAACAGTGACCACTATTTTTAGTAAATTACTTTGTTAAAAAATGATCTAAATAGACTCTCTAATAACTATAAAACTTAATCCTCACCATTTATCTAATTCTGTTAATATAAAGAAATAATTTTAGTCCATAAATCTGATTCTGAATGAAAAGCATATCATTAGTCAAATAAAAATTCAGCTTAAATAAGCAAGACTTTGAGAAAATATTTATGTCTGAATTTATTTTCAGAAAACAACACATTCTTGACCATGGAGAAGAATAAGACCTATCACCTCGCTACTTTCACTTACTACTTTGGAAAATATTTTGATTTGATTTTGATTCCAATCTCTAATTTAGATAGACTTATGTGAATAAGTCTATTATTAAAATATACAACATCAGTTATATTCATTATACCCTTCCTTAGTTTCCTTATGCTATTTATAACCTCTTGTTTTACTCACTACTTATTCTCAGGGTCCAAAGCATTTGGAATGCTATTTAATCCAATCTCCATTATGTTGGAATTTTTCAATTATTAAGAGTTTGACTTTCTTTTACTGATCTTTACTTTACATTTTTTTCCTGGTTCTTATTTCATTTTTCATAAGTTTAAGGAAAATTTACCTTGATTTTCTGAATTCTTCATAACTTAACAAAAATATTAATATATTAAAACTTTATCAGGAATCACTACTGGGAAGCATCAAGCATGTTCAAGAGGCCCAACTATTCCTATTAATAACTGTTTAAAAATATATCTGAAATCATTGAAACATATTTAGCTATGCCAAATCAACAAGAAAGTCACTCAAGAATGTAGGGAAAAGCAATTATAGGAAAAAGAGGCACAAAAGAAGTTGCTACAAGGTAATTTTTAAAGAAAAATAGTTGAAAATCATCTCATCATCTGTAGCTTCTATTAGTACCTTTTCTTTTATTCCCCTCTTAGTAGTTGTTCATCATCATTAAGATACTCTATACATTTTTCTTCCCATGGATGTATGTCAAATCTAGAATGTTTCCATATTTATTTGTAATTGTATTTTATGGCACACAATAATCAAAAGGCTTACTCTTAAAATGAGATTGAATTCTGCCAAAAATTTATAATCATAGATACTATCAGAAGTCGAGAAAGAATGTCAGAGATCATATAGACCGGAATGAAGAACCTTTTATTTTTTCTGCCAAGAGCAATTTGGATTTTTATAACATCATTTGTGGGATATATAAAATTTTCATCTGAAAAACTCAAGCAGTAGGAGGTCATTGTACCTGTTAGCTGTTAGCACATCTGTTAGCACATCATTGCCTACATTTTCCTATTTTCCCTTTGCCAGAACAAATGACTTTGAGAACCTTATATGGCTTGGAGATCAGTCATTCCCCACTCCTGACATAGAATAACTTTCTTATTGGAAGTCCAGAATTTTAAAACTCAACCAAAAGTATATATGTAGCGACAAGAAGAATGGGATATTAAGACAGGTCCTCTAATTACAGAAAACATTGTTCTTTCTGATGTCTTTCAAAATTATTCAAATGAATTGGTAACAGCATAATAGATTGAGCATCAAACTTGGTAACAAGTTTTGTATTCTGACTCAGATGTTAATAAGTTATGCATTATAGAATGTGATATTTCAAGTACTCTCAACCTGAGTTTTCTTCCCTATAAAATGGGGAATATATCACAAGGATGATGGAAAACATTAGAGCAATATATACATTTCAGGTATTATAATTACTGGAACTAGCCTTGCTGGTTTGCAATACATATATGAATTTATCTAATTAGCATTTCCTTGAGGAAACCAACAAAACCAACAACAACAACAAAAGACTGCTTTTTTATACAGATGCTATTCTTGTATTTTGGAGGAGTTTTTTCTTTCTGTTCATTGTTGCAGAGATGGCACTCAATGTTGTAACTTTTAAAAGACAAAGCTAAGCATTTTTGGATAACTAATTCTTTTGCTAAATACTTGACCCCAAGATCTTGTTCTTGGGAATTCTGTCTATACATGATATTATATTTCAGAAAGTCAACCTAGACATTAACAAAGTTATATATAATATCATTTCTATGTGCTTCATCAGGGATTTATATCCAGGAAAGAAATTACTAGGGAACTGATGAAGTGTCTACATCCACGAGGGATCCTATAACATAAGAGAATCCTAGACAAAATATATGAATATAATAACATCTTTCATAGAGAGGATATAAAATGGCATCCTTATAATCCTGAGCTTTATACTAAAAATTATTTTTCAATATGTAAGATGAACACTAACAAAGTTGATGACTTTTTGAGAAATTTTTCTTGAAAGTGGTTTAACTTGTGTTAAAAGAATCTCTAAAGATCTGAAATAAAGAAAAATAGAAAAATTGCTATTTGGAAACAGTATGTTCAAAACAATTTAGTGACAGTCTCAAAAAATAATGTTTCTCTTAAAAAATTTCAAGTAGAAGACAGACAAACCTATTTTTTATTTGAAAAGGTTCTTACCTGAATTTGTAAGCAAAGTATTGTTAACTGATGAAAAATTTTGACAATGTGTAGATGACCATTAAACACATTTCAATGGGCAGATGATTGAAGAAAGAGTAGATACCCATAAATTCCATACTGTACTTGATACTAAAGGCTTATTCTGGAGCAACTAATATTCCAGCATAGTAAGACCAAGTAATATAAATTGCTCAAAATCCTGGGAAGTTTTACCACTGAATCAAATATGTATGTATGCATCCATGGAAATATATAGTTGCTCCTTGGAAATCTTCTTTTCTTGCATTGTATAAACAAAATTTTAATTAAAATATTTTAATAATTTAAAATAAACACTGCCTTCTCTGGAGCTTTTACCTAATAGGACAAAGTTATTTCAAATGTTAAAAAGAAAAGTAATTCATTTTTATGACTTCCACATTTTGTAACCATGATGTCATTCTCATCTTCAAATATATTATCTATCTATGTAAAACTTAGTTCCAACATTCTGCTACTGGGATCTTTGAATTTAGTAATTCTGGTCCACAGATGACAGAGTCCCTATTGAATGTATTCCCAACTTTATAATGCCTCAAAGCTTACAAGATATTTAGCTTTCAAGAATAGTTTTTTAAGTCATGATTAGGAAGAAGAACAGAACATTGCTAGAAGAAAAGAAAAATTAGTGAAAATATTAGCAATTGGCTTTCCTATTGGTTATTTTTTAAAATGGGTTAATTGAAAAATTATAGTAACAATACACAAAAATTTAAGGTCATGTTCTATACTAAACTACAAATATCATCAATCTAAAACTTTTTAAGTGATGAGAGGAAATTGTTTTTTATACATAAATAAATGAATCATTCACCCAAGTGCAAATAAAATTGACACAATACTTTGCTTAAAGAACAATTTTAAAATTAGATATATCCTAATGAAATTTCAAAAGCTTCTTTTAATCAAGCTTCTTTACTTCAAAATATTGAAATGTGTTATATTTACCATCCCATCATCATCATAGTAGCAGAATTTTCAAAATTACTTGAGAACAATGAAATTTTTAAATATTCAATATCTCTATAACTAACAAAACATGTAACACTTAATTGTCATTTAAATTATTGTTGTCTATCTGAATTCAGAAAACAATTAATGTTTTGTATAATGTTATCAAAATCATATAGACTATGATAAACTAAGTTGAATTTGTGTTTTGTATAATATGTCTACAAAATGAACATGCATATATATAAGGACTTGAATGTTTATGTATATAGTTTTAAGCACTATTAGTTGCTTAATAAACATTTGTTAAATTGAATGTGTATTTCTATACATATATGTATATATGTTTAATTCAGAATTTATTTTATTTTTCTGGAGGGTTTGTTTGGTTTTTTTTTTGTGGGGGAGGGTGAGGCAATTGGGGTTGACTTGCTTAGGTCATACAGATAGCGTTAATTGACTGAGACTATATTTGAATATAGATCCTCCTGACTCCATCTCATGTTTTCT
This sequence comes from Sarcophilus harrisii, assembly GCF_902635505.1. Lineage (NCBI taxonomy): Eukaryota > Metazoa > Chordata > Mammalia > Dasyuromorphia > Dasyuridae > Sarcophilus > Sarcophilus harrisii. The sequence continues at coordinate 423,242,767 of NC_045426.1, forward strand.
ATCTACTGTACCATTCAGCTACCTCGAATTTACCATTTATTAAGCACACATTTATTGCAAAGTACTGTGTTAAACACTGACACTGTTGATCGAAACTATGTCGTAAACTATAAAATCTGTTAAATGTATTCTGTTAGATATCTCTATATCAATATTGATATAATTTCATTTTCACCTTGAAGTGATACTTTGAATGTAATGCTTAATGATTATTTTTTTCATTATATTCAGTATAGTGCTAATGAAAAAGGACTCAGAAAAAAGCAACAACTATATAACATTAATATAAATTGTTATACAACAAAGGATCAAGACGAGAGAGCACTTTTTTTCCTTCTTTTTCTAATATTTTTTTAATTATATGGTGGAGAAGAGGACAGGAGGAGTTGGAAAGGAAAAAGAAAATTAGTTTCAGCAATACTGTGTTTGAATACTAAGCATCTTGGAAGCATTGCACTTAAAACATGAGGTGGGAAACAGTCACATGGAATTTACTCACTTTGACAAGTTTTAATGGTTGAGGTCTTTTTCTTGAGTAGGGAGATTCTGAAGGTTCTATAACTGTCTGAAAACAGGTTGAGCATAATTACCTCTGAATTATGTTAACTCAGTTGATCACTCTTTAGAAGTTTAAAAAATATTTCCCCAAATCATCAGTGGTGGCCCCAATAGCAGGGTGAAGTTTGAACATTTACAAAGTTATAGAACAGCAGAAGAAAAAGTTTACCTGATGATTGTTATGGAAATCAGTAGAAATACAAGTTTTAAAATTACATTTTTTCAGTCCTCAAAAATCTATTTTATCTACATCCCATTAGAAAATCAATGCAACAATAACAACAAAATAATCCTCTTAAAACATGCATAGTCAACTAAAACAAAATTCCCAATTGGCCAGCTTCAAATAGTATAAATGTCTTACTCTTTCAAGGCATATAGCTGTATTTAATAAATGATTATTTATTGAAGGTAATTATCAGGAGGTAGGAAGCATGTTTTATCATTAATCATTTGGAATTGTGGTTGGTTTGATTAAAATTTGTAAGACTTCCTAAGTTACCATGACACATCTGATGCTACCACAATGAAGACTGAAAATGGAATTCTAAAGGCTGGATGAGAACAAAGAATCTCATTAGAATATAAACTCTTTGAAAGCAAGCACAATGAAAAGAGATTAAAAAACTTAAGATACTTATAGCATTGCATATCTGGGTTACTCTATAGTTTATGAGTCATATGAATCATCTAACATTGATCTATGTTTAACTTCATTTATCATATTATAGTGGAAGGAAATTATAAAAAATATCTAATATATTCAGGTGTTTTTTTAAAAAAACTTATATCTAACAAAGAGTTTTTAAGATATCTAAGAGGTGAAGTTTTTTTTTTTTAAATGGAAAGAATTGTGTTATCTCATTCCCTTAAAGAGGAAAATGTGAATAAAAACATATCAGTATACATTAATTCCCATGGCTATATTTTAATAAATACAGCAAGGGTATACTAGGTAAAAATATGAGAAAAGAATAAGCAGGTTTTCACAGATGATTTTCTACACCCTGTTTTCATTTTTGCATAAAACAAATAACGGGTAGACATAAAGAACACATGGCCTTAGTGTTACTATTTGTTAATAATTTAAAAAACATTTAACTTTTGTTTATTTTTATAAGTAAATACTCTCCTCCAGTGGAAAAGTCAAGGTCTCTCAGTCATTTAATACAAGAATTACAAACCTGTAATATTTGCAATGTGGAAGTTGAGTCTTGTGAATTTTTTGAGATCTATGTTAAATCTCAATGTGACAAACTAATTGTCAACAAATTCACTAAATTCTGCATTAATGTGGTAAGTTGCCAGGAACTGGGATCACTTGGTGGCTAAGGTGAGTTGAACCTGCCCAATTTCGAAACAGAGCAGGTTAAAGTTTCTATGTTGATCATAGTGAGATTAGTTTCATGAATGGTCTCTATATTTCTGGCTTGGGGGTAAGGAGATGAAAGGTGGCCTAGTATTTAAAAAATCATCATAAAAGAGAGTATAATATATGTGTATGTACATACACACAGATACATACAAATATGCATATATACACACACAAAGATATACAAATATATACACATATATCTATGCCCACTTGGTTATGGTGTATTATCCTGGGCATGACTTGCTATAATCTCTTTGCTAATAGTGTTATTAAGATTTTTGCATTAATATTCATTATGGAAATTGCTCTATAATTTTCTTTCTCTGTTTTGACCCTACCTAGTTTCAGTATCAGTGTCATATCAATACCATAAAAGGAATTTGGTAGGACTTCTTTCCCTATTTTGCATATCCTTAGATCCAACAGTGTTTCTATTGGGCTTATATCCCAGAGAGATCATAAAGGAGGGAAAGAGACCCACATTTACAAAAATGTATGTGCAGTCCAGAAACAAAATCTATATGTAGTTTTGATCGATACATGTTTAAGAAGAAAGTTTTTTTAGAATTATAATACCAAATATTCTAACACACAAACTAGATGAAACAAAAGAAAAAGAGGAAGGAAGGAAGGAAGGAAGGAAGGAAGGAAGGAAGGAAGGAAGGAAGGAAGGAAGGAAGGAAGAAAGGAAGGAAGGAAGGAAAAGAAAAAAGGGGGAAAAAAAATCTCTAAGTCACACTTCTAAGTAGCAGAATCAGGCCACAAATTCAGATCTCACTAACATGAATCCTACTACTCTTTCTTCTATGTCAAACCAATCATCTTATTTAAGGTAAATCTATGATTTTAGGATCAAACTCTACAGGATTATTGATCACTGATTTAGGGTCACAAGTGACTTTGAAGGTCATCCTATCCAACATACCCAACTTAGAGGTGAGGACACTGAAACACAGAAGTATTAAATGATTTTTTATGGTCTCAAATGTAGTCAGTAATAGATTGGGATTCTAATATCTTTAATCTCCAATCCAGTTCATTTTTAACTACATCATTCATCCTTTTCAATAGTGTACACTTTGGAAGTTGATTTTTCCCCAATAGAAATATTTTAGTGTTCCTTTTGAGCACAAAGTAATGTGAAAACTTAGTCATAACCATAAAATACATTTTAGATAATCATACCAAATACTTCAAGTCCTATGTTGGGGTATATTTCGCATTCCATAACTTGAAGAAAAGCTTAAAGAAATTTCTAACAAGTTTTCCCCTTCTCATTTCAAGACCTTGAATCTGATTTTTCTATAAGAGTTAATGGTTTCCCATTCATTATGGCCATGTTTTTCTAACTTCCTTCTAAGCTGGTCTCAAGTCCCTACTGGAACATCTTGGCAGCCTATGGAATTTGATCCAAATAGTGTTTTTATATTCATAATCAATTTTTTTCACTGAATTAAAAGAAGTAAGAAGAAATGTGATTGAAAGAAAAGAGTTTTAATTAGTTGACAAATTATGGTAAATTTTTGTTAATTGAAATATTATAAAAATATCAGAGTGAAAAAGGGCCTTAAATATATTTTAATTGTGAAATGAAGCTTGTCAGCTAAATGCTTTTACCTTGCTGATGTGCACCTGCCACACAATACCTGAAGCATTTTTGGACTTACATGATTAATGGATACAACTCATAGTCCTTTCTGTAGGATGGGCCTCCGGGGTTGTGGTCATTTGGGATTTATTTATTCTCAGTTTTGTGACAGCACAGCAAGTACTGGGAATACATTACAGCCAACACAGCCACAAAATTCTTAAACTTACTTAAAAAGAAGGAAAAAAAGTGTTTTTTTTTTTTTTACCCAAAGGTAATATATTAGTGTTGTATCCTAAGATTCGAATTCACAAATAATTTCCATACAATGGCAAATTCATTAAGATTTAGGGAGAAATAAATTACAAGCTTTTCTCTCCTTTATCATTGAGGCATAATTATTATATGCTAAAAACTATGCATTTAGGAGAAAATAAAATACTACTAAATAATCTTGCATTAATTTCTCCAGAACACAACTTATCTACATTCTTTTTATTTTTCTATTGTAAGGTTAACGCTACTATAAAATTGAAAAATTGATAAAATATAGATATTAAAAGAGTGGCCTGAGATTTATCATCATTGAAATATTTTGTATTTGAAGTAAGGATTTATTAGCCTTAAAATTATAGAAACAAAGCTAAATATGATCATTTCTAAGTAATAGTAAGTAATTGTAGTCAGAATACAAACTGTAATGATTTAACTGAACTTAGGGTGACTTCAAAATGCAACTGTTTTGGGCCTTTAATTTGACAGACACAGCAAAATGCTGAATCTAGGTTTAGTCATTTACTACCTTTGGCATTTTGAGTAAGACATATATGTATACTCTTTGAGGTTTCTTTTCCTGAAAATCTGAAAAATGAAATGGTTAGACTAGAAGACCTAAAATGTCCCTTCCAACTCTAAATCTGGGACACAAGAAGGCATCTGTCCAATAGAGTGGAATATAATGTTCTTCCAATTTCTACTCTGGCTGTTTAAGTAATAGTACAGTATGAATAGATTATTGTTACTCTTCAATCATTTGATATTCAATCCCTGCTTCAATTTTAAACTTATCCTGACTCTTTTTAAAATTTCTTAAACTTTTTTTGGTTATCTGCTTAACAGGGACTGTGACATATTCTGTGTTTAAACTGGATAAGACAACCAGATATCCTAGTTTTTTGCCCCTCTTGACATATTTTGAACCCAACACTCTGTGAAACTCTTTTAAAAGATAAAATATTATTTTATAAAGAGAATCCCTCTGCTCCCAATGCAATACTGCGAAGCTAAAATAGTTATACAGTATATCCATAATTCAATCCAAGAGACATTTATTTAGTGCTTAATTCTCCTCTCCACACTCCCATCTCCCATGAACTATTCTATGTCTTGGGAAAATAAAACAAAACAAACAAAAAGCCATCTTCATCAAGAAAAAGTTCCTCAAGAATAATATATTATTTTAGATGCACAATTTATACATAGAAAATTAAATAAAAATGACTGTTTCTTATATATACAAACTTTATATATATATATATATATATATATATATATATATATATGCTAATTTCCAGCAGAAAACATAGATCATATAGGAGGGTCTCCTGAGAACACTGAATGTTAAGTTAGAATGAACTAGAGACAAGGAAGAAATGGGTTGAAATTGACTTGTATGAAGAAAAAGAAATGGTGGATAGGAATAAAAAAAATAAGGGGAGTGAAGCTTTTGCCTAAGCATTCTACAGTTTACGGTTAAAAAAAATTCTGAGAGGAGTCATAGGACTATAGAATCATGGCAGCAATATTAATAGTGATTTGATTATCTTTCCCTACAACACTGTTGGAACAAAATGTGAAATGGTGGTTGCAGTTGCCCTCTAATATTCAGCTAGGTTTGCTTGGTTTCAGGACTCTCTTGAAAGTTGAATTTATATTATAAAATCTCCCCCAGAGTGAAAAGTTCCTGGAGAATATCATGATTTCCACTTTGTAAATGGACATTTTCAATTCCCTTATACAATTTTTGGTTATAATTCTAAAAATATTTTCAATCCATATTTATTAGTCAATAAGCATCCATTATTTGTTAGGAAAGACCAATTTAATGACACAATCTATTGTATTGTATTTAATAACAATAGGCTTGGAATCAAGAGTCATTTTCATGAGTTCAAATCTGGTCTCAGATAGTTACTGGATAAGTGACTCTGGGCTATTCATTTAATCCTGTTTGCCTCAGTTTCATCATATGTAAAATGAGTTGTAGAAGGAATAGCTAACCACTGCATTGTCTTTGCCAAGAAAATTCTGCAAGTAGTGATAGTCAGCCAAGACTGAAATGACTAAACTAAGAATGTAACAGGAATGATGCTAAGTACTGAGGATATAAAGAAAGGGGAAAAATAACTTAAAACAAAATACATCATCTTCCCTCAAGGAACTTGAAATGTAATAAGGAAAAACATACAAAAAGAAATAAAGAAGCAGTGTAGTGGTGGTGAACATAAACAGCTTGAGGACATAATGAAGTCCAGAGAAGTATAGCATCATCAGAAATGAAAAAAAAATTACTCACTGGGACTCTCTCCTAAATTGGACATTTTTAGAGGACAATTCTCCATCTTTCAATTGGAGGGACAGAAAAGTTCAAAGGTGTACTGATAAATTTTATATATGATAAATTATATATGCTGTGATCTTGCAGTATGCAAATATTCCTGGAATATGATAGATATGGACAGAAATGTTTACATGGGGGAAAGTGTATATTTGATTTATTTCCAAAGTCATTCTTTTAACAAAATTCCTTATTTAATATTCATAGTGTACAAAAGATTCTGCGAGTTTTTTGTAGGAATCAGATTTATAGTGCAAAAATCAGGGCTATTATAAAGATGAAGGGAATATATTCTTGTCTACTTGGAGCTTAGAATCTATTCAGGGGAATGAAACAATTAAATTATATCTGGCAAGTCAAACAGATTTATTCACTTGAAATATAAAAGTTAACTGATCTGAATGGTGTATTTCAAACAAGTTATGAAAATACAATAGGATTTTAAGAAGTCTTATCAATGACAATAAACCATTTCCATTTCAAACTTCATAAAGCACCTTCCTATGTTTTGTTCCTGCAGAATGACTTAAAATATAATACCCTGAACGTATTTACTTAGGTAGGGGTCTTAACTATCATCAGGCTGCAAATAGCATTATGTTAGAGATTGGGTCTTAAATTCAAATCACCCCCAAGGATTAGCAGAGTAATTGAAAACAGTAAGTGTTTAATAAATATTTCTTGAAGTATTTAATGGAAGTAAATTAATAAATGTCTTCATTGTTTTATCTATGCTATAGAGATGAGCAAGTCCCTTTAGAGGTTTTTACCATCCCAAAACAAATCCTCATATCTACACCAGTTTATTTATTACTTTCTAATTTTTTTGAGAGTGTCGATTGAAATAAATATTTTTGTCATGTTGTTGCACAGAAATTAACACAGTATAAGTGCACACAGTAGATCTTGATATATAATTGTTAAATTGAATTGAACTGAATTGAATGCATACTCAATTACAATGTTAATGGCTGTCAAGATAATGGAATGCTTGTGATTGCAAGTTAAAAAAGATGATCATAGTTAATAACTACATGCAAAAAGGAATAACCTTAAATAATAACTTTTCAATACAGACACTGTTAGGTCCAAAATGATTTGTGTTAAAAATGAAAACATCTTATCCATGCAATATTATTAAATATTCTTAACATTTCAGTTTGGATATTTCAGTAGTGAGACAGCATGAGTAATATCTGCCAGGTTTTCCAAATGTCTTTCTTTCCATTCCTTCCTTCCACTGAGTTAGAAATTTACTCTTGAAGGAACTAAAGAATCCTCTCAGCAGTTTGGTTTCCTCACCATTTTATCACAGATCCCATCATGCCAAGGTATTTGATCCAGGTTCTCATACTTGAACTATAAAAAAAGATGTATTGATGGGGAGGAGAAAGACTGAAATTTTTAAAAATTCAAATGAATGGAGAGAGACTTTTTTACATTTTATCTGACAAAGGCAAACATGGTTTTCAAATTTGAAGTTGCAGAAAATCCCAAGAGCCAATGTATGTGTCTGCCAAGTAGAATTTGGATTTCAATAATTAGTGGAGCTATCCTGATGGTGGCTGGAATTACCATGTTTTCCTCTCTGCATCAGAGATAAAATCCAATAGGCTCATGTTCCAAGGATACTAAAATATAATCCCATGGTTTAGAAGCAGAAAGATGGTGCATTTTGTCAAAAACCAGTAGTTATGTGTAGTGCAAAATAAACCAATAACACACCAAAGTACTGAATAGCATGTGGAAGAGCCAGTCAGAGAGAGAGGGTATTGGAGATAGAGACAGGGAAAAACTGAAAAATACACAGAGGAAAAATAAAGCAACTTTTCAATGGACAGGCAACCCATTGTTCAATGAACAAGAAAAAAAATCAAAGTGGGCAAAATGACCCATTTTCCTGGACCATCATCTTCTTCTTCTTCTTCTTCTTCTTCTTCTTCTTCTTCTTCCTTCTTTCTTCTTTCTTCTTTCTTCTTTCTTCTTTCTTTTTTCTTCTTCTTTCTTCTTTCTTCTTTCTTCTTTTTTAAATTAAATGGCAGGGCATTCATTACACAGAATCATAGGAGAATCAGATTTTTAAAGCTAAAACAAATCATTCTAGACCAATCCTCTTACATTTGCAAATGAAGTAACTGAGGCTGAGAGAAGTAAAGTAATTTGGAGGAAAAATACTTGTTACCAAATCCTGGCTCTGTCACCTATTTTGGACAAATCATTTGACATTTCTGAGTGTCTGTTTCTTCAACAGTAACATGGGGAAAATATTATGTTATATGTTTCACAGAGCTGTTATGAGTTTCAAATGAGGTGGTTAATATAAAGAGCTTTGTTAGTCTTAATGTCCTCTCTTAATGTGAGCAATTATCAAGGTTATAAAGCTGACAGTGGCAGGTATAGTACTGCAACACAAGTCTTTTTATTTTCCAAATATACTATTCTTTTTTTAGGTCCTCAAGTGGATACTAATTCAGAGAAACATAACTTTAAAACAAGAAGATATTATAAAAATATTATTTCACTCGTGTCATTTTTCAAATGAAACAACACATGAATAGAGAAGATACATGACTTGTTAAAGATTATATATCGGTTTAAGGGATAGAGTCCGAATTGTAACCCAAGCTACTTGACATCAAATTGAGGGTTCTTTATTTTATACTGCATCCAGGATTTGACCAGTGTAATTCCAGACTAGGGAAGCTTTTATCTATACCATACTTTCTTTTTTTTTTTCTTTTATCCAGTAAACCAAGGAAAATGTTTACACAAGAAATTAGAGGAAAAATCTTTTCTAGAAAGAACTAGATTTTGGAAGTGATGATGTATAAACATTTCTTTTGTGTACTTTGATCTTAAAACTTCTCAGGTAGCTATGTTTGGCCTCTGACTACTTCCTATATTCTATAGATTGCATAGTCTTTCAATTATCTTTTAGTCAAGTCAGCATTCAACAAGCATTTAGAAAATGTTAAATATGGACTTGACACTGTGGTTGAATTTCTAGGGATGTAAAGGCCATATACATTTACTTTTTTTCTTATTTCTAGGATCTTTATTCCTATGCTTCTGATCAAAAAAAAATCACATTCGGTTTCCTATCTCTCTTCCCTTTTATAAGTGCTGTTGTTTAGATCAGTGACCTTTGCAGTCACTATCCTACTTAGCCTCTTCCTGATATTTTGTCCTTTGGAACTCCTCATATATTGTTGAGGAACTTCTTATCACATGATTTCTGCTTCTTACATTTTTTTTAACCTTTTCATATAAAACAAAGATTTCACACCTCTACCAGTACTCTCAAGTGCTTTTTCACCTAATACTTTAAATTTTTTAATCTTGATCCTTAATCTTTGGTTCCCATATTTTCTATCTTAACTCCTTCCCTCTTCATCTTTCCACTTAGGCTTTCCACTTTAATTATAATCACTATGTAGATGACTCAGCTTCTTTCTACCAGTCCCAATTTCTTCTCACAGATTCGTTCCATATATTTTCAGCTATATGCTAGATATCCCTGTTTGAAAGTTCCAAAATGATCTTGATGCCTCAACTTGAATTTATAATCTTTCTGTGTTAAGTAAAAAATAATAATCTCTATTCTCTATATTTCATTAAATTTATGTGTTTCAATTAAGAATATATTTGAAAGTAAATGTGCTAAAGAGGTTATACTATAATGTATTAGAAAGAAGACTTAGAAATCAGAAAATATGCCCATGAATCCTGGATTGCATGATTACTAGCTACGTGACAGTGGATAAATCACTTAACCACTAATAACTTCTGATAAACAGGAACTTTTTCATTCATAAAACAAGAAAAATAAATGCCTTTATCATCTACTGTATAGAACTATTGGGAGAGAAATGTAGTAGAAATTGCAAAATAATCAATAGATGGAACCTGCTATTTTCATCATCATAACTCTGGGGAATCATGGGGCAGAGGGAAGCTGGAAAAGACCCACCTAGACCTTGTTTGAGGGTACTGCTAGCATTTTGAACACTGATGGTAACAGGAGAGTAATATTTATGGTGGTGGTACCAGTGCTAACACAGATAATAAGACTTACTTAAAAAGGATATCATAGTATACATTATATCATTTGGGCCTCACAGTAATCTTGTGGAAAAGGTAGTGAAAACGTTATTTTTCTTATTTTCTTTTTTTAAAACTTTTTATTTTCAAAACATATATATATATATATTTCTTTTTCCCTTCTCCCCAGTTCTTTCCCTAGATAGTAAACAATCCAATATATGTTAAACATATGCAATTCTTCTATATGTTTTTCCCCAATTACCATGCTGCATAGGAAAAATCAGATCACAAAGGGAAAAAAAATAAGAAAAAAATGCAAGCAAACAACAACAAAAAAGTGAAAATACTATGTCGTGATTCACACTCAGTGTCCACAGTCCTTTCTCTGAATGCAAATAGCTCTCTCAGTCACAAGATTATTGCAACTGGCCCGAATCACCCCTTTGTTGAAAAGAGGCACGTCCTTCAGAATTGATCATCATATACTTTTGTTGTTGCTTTGTACCATGTTCTCTTGGTTCTACTTACTTCACTTAGTATCAGTTCATGTAAGTCTCTCCAAATCTTTCTGAAATCATCCTGTTGTCTCTCCACTTTCTACTTGTCCATTGCCCATATAGGCTGAATAGCAATCATTGTCCACATCAATCCTACCATGACCATCTTAAACCTTATCATCTACATCATAGCCACCCTAACCACACTTCTAATGCTCAACTTTTCAAACATCATCAAAATTAATCCCTCGGTGGCCTGTGAAACAAATCAGATTCTCTTTGAACCATAGAGAACTTAAGTGAATTGATATAAATCTCCTAACAAATAACTAGTACCTCTGATTAGTTTCTTATCCTCTTCATGTTCCATTTCATCATTATACACAAATTACTGGCTAAGAATCCTTTCTGATCTTCAAGTATTGAAGCTTGTTCTGTTTTTGTTTTATCTTCTTTTTTAATTAGTTGGGGCAATTGCTTACTTACAGAGATGAGGGGAAGGAGGAGGTATATTTCACAAGATGAAAATTCCATGCCTAAAAGGATCTAATCTGAATCCTAATGAAGAAATGGAGGCCCAGAGTGAAGCGATGATTTATTAAAGCTCACATGGCTTAGATGTGGTGCATCCAAGAATGGATGCTCATGAAATCCTCTTATACTTCTGAAAGCAGCTGATTTGTTTTTAACCACAAAAGGAACTCTAGAAGATTCCTTCAGAAGAAATTTCCTAGGAATCTCACTTGTTTTCAACATCATCATATAGAATGTAGCACTTCTCCAAACACACAGACACACACACACACACACACACACACACACACAATTTAAATTTTATTCCCAAATTCTGGCTAACTCAGAAGGCCTTCCTTCCCAGAATCAAGTATCTTCTCATTATAAAACTCCCATTGTAACTGTATAAATGCCTCAAATCATGAAAGTTGCTTTAACTTGTTTTAATCAAAAAAGGAAAGAAAATCTAGTAACATTATTTTAAGAATTAAGATGAGAGGGGAATATTGGGAATTCAGTTAATAGATATCCATCTGAGCCATTACTATAGGGGAAAAATAACTCTCAAGGGTGTCATGAAAAAAATGGAGAAAAGAATATGCCTCTTCCTCCTGAAATTTTTCATGGATTACACCATTCTCTTAAATTTAAAAATCCAGCCCAAAGACAAGCCATAAAATTATTCATGAGAATACTCTGAAGCTGTTCTTGGGGGTCTAAGCATAATATCAAATAAAATATTTTGATCTTGTCTCATCTCCATGTCCTTTACCATTTAAAATTTATTATACCTATAATGATTACATCATTTCTACTGCAAGTTGTATCAATGCTTAGAAGATCAAATAGATATGTATTTCTGGGGTAAATCCAATTTTTTTTTTTAATTTGCAGAATGGTAATGAATAAAGGAAGATGGGAAGAAGGATTAAAGAAGGTATGGTATCCTCCCCAAGCATATCTGAAAATTTTTTATTTTTCTCTCTGCCTTCGCTCATTCAGTAGATGAACAGTTTAGTCCCTGCCAGGTCACTTATTCTGCATTTTCATATTCATTTCATTTGAAGGGAGAACACACAGAAGGTAGTGATAGAAATGTGGGTTTTGATGGTAAAACAGAAAGGATGAATTGTAATGAAATGGCTAAGATTGAGAAATAAGACTATATTTCTAAGAATTGATGTTTCTCTCCTCTCCAGATGTCTTGATGAGATTGACACAACCAGAGTGCTTGTAGTGTGTCAGGTAACTTTCCCAGGCTCTCTCTCAATAGAGAAATAAATTAACCTGAAATTTGGGTATGACAAAAAGTAGAGAAGGAAAAGTTGCAAAGAGAGAAAAGGAAAGAAGAAAAGGAGAGCGCAAAGAAAAAAAAAGGTAAGAAATGAAGGAGGGAAAGAGAAAGGAAAGAAAAAAGTAAGGAAATAAAGAAAAATGAAGGAGATAGGAGGAAATAGTAAGGGAAGAATGGACAAAGGTAAGAAGAGAAAGAGGTAAAGACAAAAAATAAAACGAGAAAGAGAGAAAAGAGAAAGTTATTGAAACAAAGAAAGAGGAAAATAAATAGCAAACAGGATAGATTTAGAAGTAATGTGTTGAATTACTTTTATAACATGCAAGCCTAAATACTAGAGATTCATAATGTCACACAAAGTGCTCTATATTCAACAGTGTATATGAAAGTGCTCATTTTTGTTGATGTTTAGTTCTGGGTGGTAGCAAAAATAAATAAATCTGGAGTTTTGGGCACAGTAGAAACTCTGGTACAAATATGTGGGGAACCGGCACTAATCTACAGGTAATAAGGCCATAAGGCCATACAGGTGATAAAGCCACATTCCAAAAGACTGCCCTAACCTTGAATAGGAATCTCCTAATCACATCATGGAGTTTCCTACATGACCAAAGACTGCTCTAACATTGAATAGGAATCTCCTAATCACATCATGGAGGAATCTCCTAATCACATCCTACATGACCAAGGACTGCCCTAACCTTGAATAGGCAGATATCTAGGCATCCCCTAATCCCATCATAGAGCTTCCTGACTGATTGATCAAATTGGGGTATTGGACTTCTAGGCACTCTCTGGGTGCACCATTGGCTGCCATCATGCCCCAAGTGATTTTTGTCTGGGGACCTGGGGCTGGGCCCCTCATCCCGTTTCCCTGAACCTGTCTACATTCTGAGGCCCAATGGAAACCTCTGTTGCATTTTGGACATGGGGTACTGGGTCTTGTTCTCCCACCCTGTTTTCTCACTCTGCCTCTATACCAACATTGAGCTTTCAGATGCCCTACTTTACCACACTCAGGTCTTTGTTCCTCGGGGCAGGCAGACTCGTGGCGACCTTATTCTCTAAATTCTCCGGGACTGCACAGTTTTCTTGTTGAGAGGTTCGATCTAGCAATGGCTACTCCTTACTCCAAAATCTTCCAGGCCCAATGCAAATATACAATTAGCTATAGACAAGAGAAATGTTCTTAATATTGGACACTGCCACTGCTATTATTTTTTTTTAATTGTAGTACAATGTTTACAAAGATGAAGACTGAAGATTGCAAAATAGTTAAAGGTCCAAGTAATCTTATTAGTTAGACAAAATATCTGTCAAAGTCAGAATGTAATCTCAAAAGAAACTGAGCAAGACAGAGATTAGAGACCAATTCAATAGTTTATTAAATGGAGAGAAATACTGGGACCAATCAAAGAGTCTATCCCAGAGTATCGGGACAGCAAGCCTTTTATGGAATAATAAGAACAACAATGACATAATGCAGAGACCTAGGTGGGGATAGCCTCATAGATGGAGGTTACTGATATTCTAATGACATTAAGGAATGTCTATAACACCTTTATCTTCAGCCATTAAGAGGGGACGGTCATAACCTTAAGGCAGAATACAAAATAGGACAAATGGAGAAACTGGTCACCCCATTAAAAGTGACAGTGACCTTTGGCATTATAAGTTCACTATCAAGGTAATAAAAGGTAAAATGAAGTTTGATGAGAAATATATGCACACACAATTACTTATTATTTTTAAATTTTTGCACTATTCCTAGTTCATCTGTCTCTCAAATTTTGAATTATTTTGCCAAAAAATAATAAACAATGACCACAACAAAAGCTTACTATTTAACGTGTATTTTTCCCAATAAAATATGCTAAGGAGTAAAGTCTACAAGGAGATTCTGTTGAGAATTATTATTAAAATGTATTGGTCTATGTTATTTGCATGTACTATTCAACAATTGAAGTGACTCTTCTCCTTTCCTGAAAATAGGATAATAGATAGGAGCTGACCCAATAATTTCATTGGTAAAGAGCAGTCTCAATTGAAGAATTTCTCTCTATCATACCAAATTGTTTCTACCTCTGACAATTATATTCTTAGAGAGATGCCCCAAATACACAATAGTTTGTTGACTTGTACAGGATCAAAAAGCCAGTAAGTGTCAAAGGCAGGATTTGATGCCAGACATTCCTTTTTTATTTTTACAATAGCTTTTCATTTATCAAAAACACATGCAAAGATAATTTTCAATATTCAATCCTGCAAAATCTTGTGTTCCATATTTTTCTCCTTTTCTCTCCCTCTTTCCCTTCACCTGGACATCAAATAATCTGATATTGGCTAAATATGTTCAATTCTAAACATACTTCCACATTTATCATGCTGCATAAGAAACATCGGATTAAAAAAACACGAGAAAAAAAAGCAAACAACAACAACAACAAAAAATGAAATTATCATATTGTGATCCATGTTTAGTCACTATAGTTCTCTTTCTGTATGCAGATGGCTCTCTCCATCACAAGTCTATTGGAATTGGCCTGAATAACCTCATTGTTGAAAAGAGTCAAGACCATTACAGTTGATCATTGCATAATCTTGTTGTGTACATCATTTTTTTGGTTTTGGTACTCACTTCACTTGGCATCAGTTCATGTAAGTCTCCCCAGGCCTTTCTGAAATCATCTTGCTGATCATTTTTCATAGAACAATAATATTTCATTATATTTATATAGCATAACTTATTCAGTCAGTCCCTACCTGATGGGCATCCACTTAGTTTCCAGTTCCTTGCCACTAAAAAAATGGTAATCAGGCATTCCTATATTCAAATCCAGTTCTCTGTTCACTGTGTTTTGCTGTTTCTCATATTTTTAGAGTGTCTATCTATAAATTGCATGGAACTTACGAAAAAAATTGAATATACTTTCTCATTGTACATTCGAAAAAACTGAGGTCATTCAGTTGTATGTTTTTGTAAAGGGTGAGAAATGTAGAAGTTGTTTCATGAAACATTGATTTCTTTGAGGTTTCAGAACACACTGATTGAGTCCTTAAAGAATCATAGAATTTTGGAAATGAAAAGGTCCTTGGTGGTCATTCCCATTATGAAAAACTTCTAATAAGAGGTGACATAACCTTCCAAAGCTGTTGATGAGGGTTTTCCTCTGCTCATAGTATAGGGAAAAATTATGTTGTTTATCCTTCTTCCCACTCCTTGCCTGCTTCCCCCTTTTGCTTAACAACAGAGCTTAATCCTTAAAGGATTAGGGTCATAGTTTCATTCTTCATGCTAAATGTACTCTAATTTATCTCCTATTGAAGATTTTAAAGAGTAAAAATTGAATTAAAAATTATTCCTTCAAAGCTTTGAGCTTTAGTATTTTATTAATTTTACTTCTAAAGTTAATAGTTTTTGATAAGACACAATAGAGAGACATAAGGAAATACATACAGAAAGCCAGGGAAGAAAAAGACAACATCATCACTCTGACTCTCCCAGCTATACTCTTCTGTCATGATGCAGAACTCTGTCTTGTTCTCTCTCCTATCAACACATTAACTTCTGTAGGCACATTATTAAGACCAGTTAGGAACATTAGCCCAGAGGCTTTGGTTCTCCCTTCTTTTATCTGCAGCCTGCAGGCAGCCTCGGAGTGGGAGAGAGGCTGATGCCCTCATTAGGGCTATTGGCAGCAAATACTGCCTTCCTACTCCCAAAGCATAACTATTCTGCCTCTCTGATTGTGTGGACACTGCCAGCGGAGCATCAATTAAAAGAAAGAATCATTTCCCCATTCTTATCACCAGAGGAAAAGTCCTCACAATTATTTTTGGAGGAAATAAAAATGAGGAATGCCCTACAGCATAAAGCAGTAAATCCAGAAGTGATATAGACAGCAATTGGTTAGAGGGGGAAAAATCCCTAAAGCCATCCAAAGGCCAGATTATTACTTCAGTAAAAAAAAAGGCAAATTACTTCAAAAAAATGTTTTTTGGGACACTTGGTATACTGAAAGAGAGACAAGACACTACAATTCACTATTCAAAATTTCAGAACATATTGTTAAATATAGTCTATCATTTTTATTTTAAACGTCTAGTCTTACTTTCAAAACTGAAGTTTAATTATGCCATCTTTATCAGGGTTAAGTCACAAAAAGTTTTATCTCAGTTCTCAAATTTTTTATATTTTTTTGTTTAGTGTATGTAAAATTCATTTATACAAAACTAAAACTATTATCAGATAATATATTGTTTATAATTAACCCAGTCCTTTCCATATCTTAAATAATCATCTAATAACAGTTTCCTGTATAACAATTCCATATACAACTGTTTCCATACAAAAGTCTACATAGTCATTCTTTAAATACATATTTTGATCACAGACATCCTCCTATATTGAATAATAGTATCAGAGCCAAATAGGAGTTTAGAAGTCATGTACTCTAAAATTCACTTCTTTTTAAGGAAAGAAACTGATGAATAAAAAATGTTAATATTTCCCCTATAATTATATGCTAATTAATGTCAGAATGACAATCAGAATCCTCACTCTTCTAAGTCTTAGCATAATTGAATTTTCATCCTTTGAGGAACCAATATAAATTTTGGCTTTCATTTCATAGCATCTCAATATATTTTGGTGACTTGTCTGAGCTCTCTCAGGGTAGAGTTAGAATTTAAGATTTCTGACTCACGTAGCTCATTGTTCTTTCCACTACAGCATGTATCTTATCTCATTTCATTACTTGTGAAGCTGAGCTTTATACGCAAGCACAACTTTATAAGTTTTCCTTCATGTATTACATATTATTAAATATACTCCACAAGAAATAAAGACATATATTTATTATGCTAATTACAAAACATTAAAATACATATTGATTAATCTGTTCAAGATATAGATTCAAAAGACAAATATAAAAATTTGGGAATGTCTATTTTGTCATAACTTGCTGAGAGCCCAATCCCTTAGTAAGTTGGGTGAAGTTATACTTTTCCATCATACAGCTGACCATCTTACATTTAGAAACATGGTAGAAGTTGTTCATTCTCAACACCCAAGAGAAATGAATCAAAAATTAGATCAAGGGTAAGGAAAAACTCAAGCCCATTTTTTCACTAACATTATAGAGGAAAATCGAACAAAATATGTTTTTATCTCTAGTACTAAAAAGAGAACAGCATGCAAAGTACACACACACATACACACACAAAATACACAAACATACACACATGCATACACACAAATATACAAAAGGAAAAAAATACAAGCCAAATTTCAATGGTTTCTTTTTCTAATCTTTTCAGGAAATTATTGTGTTCTCTCCTAGGCTCATCCTCCACACACAGCTGCCACATTCATAGTTCTAAATTAATCATGTCACTACCCAGCTCAAAAAATTCTAATTGTTCCCTGTTGTCTCTAGAATAAAATATAAATTCCTCATTTTGGCTTCTAAACTCTTTCTCAATCTGGCACTGAGCTCCTTTATCAAGCTTAAGCTTTGTCACACAGTCCGCCTTTGAGCCAAACTGACCTACTTGTTGATCTCCTTACATGAAAAATTCATCCTCCAGTGTCATGTGTTCATGCCTACTAGGCCCTTGACTATCACCTCCATCTCATAGAATCCAAAATTTAATTCAAGTGATATCTACAAGAAACATAAGCTAACATATCATTCCTTAGACACACACACACACACACACACACACACACAATTTTTAGAATCCGTTCCTTACAAATGAGTTAGATTTCCTTTTAAAGTAATATTTATTTTAATGTATTGGTAAACATGCATGTTGTTTTCTACAAATAAAATGTAATTTCCTTGAAGGTAAGAACTGTTTGATTTATATTTGTAAAAATATATAATATTGTACTCCAGAATATTGTGGAGCATTAATTTTCATGTGTTCATGTTGGAATATATTTTCAACTGCACAGTTTACCTTTCATAATTTCTGTGTGATATGTGAATGAAATTTATAAGCTGTAAGGCATTATATATTTTTCAAACATTTTTATTGTGGGTGAAAATGATGATGATGATTGAGAATAATAAAATTAATAAAGGGAAATTTATGAAACCTATTTCTCATCTTACATGACTTATGATATGTATGTGTGCACATGATATGTATATATATATATATATATATATATTTATATATATATATGTGTGTGTGTGTGTGTGTGTGTGTGTATTTATGTATGTATTTATTCAGCTATATGAAGGAAACTCATACTATAATAATAAAAGAAGAGCCTTAGGTTTCTTTCCTTTAAAATAAGAGTAATGATTTCTTTAGTGGCTCTATATCTGGGCTTGTATAATGTTCACATATGAACATACATGCATGTACATACAAACATGGATGTTTATACCCACATACATATATAAGCATGTGTATATGTAAATTTAATAATCTTTTTTAAAATATTGAGTGCTACACAAATTTAAGGCATTATTATTAGGGATGAAAATGAGAATGTTGATAATATCTATGGTAAAATGTAATATTTCAGTATATGTAGAGTATATGGGAGTCATTATTTGCCTCCCATCTTAAAATATAATATAAAAATTGTGGGATGTCACTGTTAAAAATAGAGAAACAAAATTTCGATTGTTAAAATGCCTAATCAAATTTAACAAAAGTAATGAGGGTCACTATGCAAACTGTTGTACCAATTTAATTTTGTTTACAGAATAAAGATTTATTTGTATAAGAAAAAAGCATCATATTAAATTTGTTTTTCAGAATAATTATCTAATGAAGAATTCAGTCAGCTTAGTCTTGAAATGTACTGTTAGAAACTTACATCTTCTCTAGATCTTTCTCTATCTAAATATTTAAGTAACAGTCTTTGATTCATGGAGTGGTGCAATATAACATGAAGACATGTCTCTCTGGCATACTAACACTTTTTTTCCTCCAGATGTTACAAGAGCATCTGTCTCACAATTCCTGCCCTAAACCACACAGAATGACATCAATGGGCAGTTTTCTCATTACCTTCTGCTGAAGATTTTGCAAACTATGGACCTAAGATTTATTTCTGAGGCCTCGTTGGAATCTTTAACATTAGATACATACAGTAGAGAACTTTGGGTAAGCATAGAAGTTGCACTTGAGGAAAAGTCATGTTACATAAATCTAGACAATAGATTCCTGAATGCATTTTTTGCAGTAATAGGAAAGTTAAGAGTATGGTGATTTCAAAGAAGTTCCTGTCAGTTCTCAGTGTCTAGCACATGAAAATTTAGTAAATGCTAAATAGGCTGCATAGGAAATGGGACTTTAGCTTTAGCTTTACCTATTTAGCTTTAGTTAAATTGCTTTGGAATAAAAAAAAAAAATGAATATTTATTTAATTGACAAAATGTCTCAGTCAATATACTATATAAAAGATTACCACATTACAGAGCAATGTGTGATATCAAACTGGGGTCAGTTATAACATCAAAAGAATCTATAAGGGTCACATATTGAATTAGAAAAATATGTAGTTATATTATCTATGTTGTGTTATATCTATATTTGATCAAATATTTCCCAATTAGTTTAATATGCTTTAAGACACAATTAGAAGGGACATCTTTTTTTTTCTATAATCTGAAATCTTAAAGTGAGATATATTTGATAGATCATCTGTCTATCTATCTGCCTGTTTATCTTTATAAGAACCATACTTTCCTTGATATAGAGTATTTCCAATGAGAACACGTCTACAGACTGACATCCAAGCTATTGCTGAGAAGGTATGGGTCATGCAATCATCTGTTAGATGCTACATTTAAATATTTTATTATTTATAATTAATTATTATATATTATATATATATATATAATATAATATATAATATGTTAAATATTAAATATACATTTAAATCTACATCTTTCTTACTTCAAGACCAGCTCTCTAACTTTCCACAGCATATATTGTATCTCTTCTGTGTGTATGTGTGTGTATACATATGTATATGAATGTCTAAGTCTTGGTCATTTACTGAGCCTTTCCAGTCCCTAACCAACTCTATAACATTATACATTGCATAGAAGGGTGCTGATCTACCTTGGGAAAAATAAAACTTTGATCGTTTCTTATCCAAATGAAATTATGTTGACATAACTAGTTCCCAGGTGAGAAAATTTCCTCTACCAATTCAGGTTAGCACATTCTCTAAAAATTGAAGCCTTAGAAAGCTCTAAAAGCTCTGAGAATTTAAGTGCTGACCTATGTTGATAGAAGGAATTTCCTCATGTGGAAGTTCTCTATCACTATGATTTTATTGGCATACAGTAGTCCCATTGAGGAAGCTCCATCTACCTTTGTAATTATGCACATTTTCTTCAAGTTATGTCCTGGACAAAACTAGTAAATTTTCTGAGTCTCAATTTGCTAATGAATAAATGAGTCTATAATATCCCTTTTAGATCTAAATCCCTTCTCCAGCGATCTTATTATCTTATGACCAGTTGATTTCTAAGATCTCTTCTGTCTTCAAATCTTATAGTCCTTAAGACATGACTTGGCACTGTACCAAAACTACTTTTGTTCTATTGTTTTAATTACCACAGTGAAAGTAATATTGTGATAGGCATGGGCATACATTCATAATCCAAGGATTTATTGAAAAGTCAAGCATCTTTAGGTTCAATAATGAAGCAAAATATCTCTAATTAGTATTGTATATTCTACTAATTCTAATGGATTTACTAATTAATATAACTATATGTGATAATCTTGACATGATGACAGAATATTGTGTGGCAAATTGAAATATTCTTACATCTGTTGCTTACTCAACAGACACCAAGGAATCACTTTGATTTTTATATTGATTTGAGTGTCCTTAAAAAAATCACTGTTTTGCTGTCATGTAGATCTGTGATTTTTTTTTTGTGTGTGTGTGAAAGAACTCACAGCTGTTGGTAGTGATATAAACTACTCTATGTTCACTTCTCTAATGATTTTTAGAGAACATTGACAATAGAACTTCACTACTAAGTACAATTTTATAATGGTGTTTCTCAAAGTGTTATTTAAGACTACTATATTTCTCACAAAATATTCCAGTAAGTTCTAAAGGTGGAGAAAACATTCCTAATAATCATTTTTTTTTTTTGCTGAGGTAATTGGGATTAAGTGACTTGCCCAGGGTCACACAGCTAGGAAGTGTTAAGTGTCTGAGACCAGATTTGAACTCAGGTCGTCCTGACTTCAGGACTGGTACTCTATCCACTGCATCTCCTAGCTGCCCTGAAAAGCCTTATAATTTTGAAAATTTGCATTAATATTTACAACTAATCTGCTTGATCTGTTTTCTGTGTGGGTTTTCACCTACCACATTTGGGGGGAAAAGAGGGAAATATGGGCCATTACCCCTAGTGATTGTCAAGGCATATTTTATTCAAATGCTACTTGATTTCAGAGGACTTATTAAAGACAAGGACTTATCTGAACTAAACCCTGGAGAATAGACTATTCCAGTTCTTGAGACAGTAGACATAGCAGCAAAGCCAGTACAAAAACCAATACTAGCATCTCTCAACTTGTATCCAATACCTAGATTTTAAATTGATCATCTATGTAAACTCAGTCTAAAACTGATGATTGTAAGCTACATGGCATGAGAGTAGGAATAAAAGCAGAAGATGACCTCTGAGGAAAGAGAGACAAAACAATCAGTAAAATGTATTTTGGAGTTTGACTCTGACATAAATACATACATAATATTTTAATTTTAATATCTTGTTTTTAAATCACATTCATTTCTAAAGATATCTCCTCTCCTTCCCTTTCTGTTGAATGATCCTGTGTAACCAAGAATAAAAAAGAGAGGAAAAAACTGTACCTTTTGCTTCAAGAGCTATTTGCAGTCTTATGGACTTGGAAAGAAAAGTTTAAGAGGTAGAATTTTTCAAGACACTTCCACATACTTTTTTCAATAGATCAGTATACCCTTCTACTTTTATTTTCTATAAAACAAGTACCAAGTTTGTTACATGGAGTTCTTGCTACTGTTTTACAACAGGATTTATACTTTAATATAGTCCTCTAGTTTTTGGCCTCTTTTACTAAATGTTTTATATTATCTTCTGACTGCTGGTTCTTCTCTGTTACAGATATCATGAAACTAATCACTACTTTTCTCTATATCTATCTATAAATAGATAGATAGTTAGATATATCAAGAGAAAGATACACATTTATATCTTCAGATATATAATATATATAAACACATATGTATAGATAGATATAGATATAACACACACATATATGTATACATATTTATAACTATCTCATTTTAAAATAATCTCTCCTATTTATACATTACAAGGTATAAGGGTGAGGAATCCTATACAAGACCCTGTGTCTTAATGTTTATTTGGGAAAATATGGTCACCATATTCACTATATTCACTATAGAGGAAGAAGACTTGAAGGGAAGGCCATCTTTTAAACTCAGATACATTTTCAACTGTCATTTAAATGTTCTTAAATCAGAACTTCCAGATAGAGATTTTCTCCCTTCAATTTAACACTGGCTTCAAATAAACTGCCAAAAATTTGAGTCTTCATTTCTATTGGTCCCATAAAGGATCCCTACTTGGGAGACAAACCATCATGTGTAACATGAAATTCGTTTTTATTTAAATGAAAAGATGAACTTAGGAAAGATCACAGGATCACAGGGCGTCAGAGTTGGAAATGATTTTGGTTGGAATCTGGTCCAACCTATCAACATACAAGAATCTCCTCTACAATATACCTAAAATTATTCATCAAGTCTCTATATGAAAACATCTAATAATGAGAAACTCACTATTTTTTGAGACAATGCATTCCTCTTGTTAAGTAGTTTTTCTTTATTTTATGCCAAAATCTACCTTTCTGTAGCTCTTAGTCATTTCATTAAGTGCTGCCTCAGAGACAAAATAGAGCAAGCTTAATGTCTCTTCCAGGCCAAGCATTCAAATACTTAAAGAGAACTATCATGTCCTCTGAGTCAGTTAGTTAAAAAGCATTTATTAAGTGCATATTATGTGTCAGGCATTGTGGTAGGTTCTAAGGAAAGGAAAAAGATAATTCCTGTTCTCAAAGAGCTCTAATGGGGGAGATAGCATGAAATAATGATGTACAAACACGATTTTAAAAAGGATAAATTGTAGATGATCCAATTAAGTAAAACGCTGGTTTTAAGGCAGAGGAGGTAGGGGAGAGTAAAGAAAGGATTTATGTAGAAAGTGGGATTTTAGCTGGAATTGAGGGAAAGAGGAAGAGAATTCCAGGCATTACAGATAGCCAATGAGAATGCCCTGCATATGGAGGTGGAGTGCATTGTTCAAGAAACAATACTGCCAATGTCACTCTAACTAGGATAATAGGACATAAAAAATCCTATAAAGGTAAGAGTGGGCAAGAAGTGAAAAGTTTTACTCTCTAAACAGAAGATGTTATATTTGAGAGATGAAAGGAAGCCATTCGAGTTTATTGAAAGGGGTGGGGGCGACATAGTCAGATTTGTCTCTTAAGAAGATTAATTTTACAGCTGAGTGAAGATTGGACTGAAGAAAAGAGAATCTTGAGGCAGGGAGACCAACTAAAAGATGATTTTCTTAGTCTATTTATGAAGTAATGAGGTGCTGCACCAGAATACTGATAGTGTGAGGAGAGAAGGGATTACATAAGAGAAATGTTTCAACACCCAATCTTCTCTTGGTTAAATATCTCCATTTATTTCTGTGATGAATGCATATCCCAAGAGATAGAATATTTAGGTAACTAACAATTGGTCTATTAATTAGGCTAGCTAATAACTAATAAATTGATGGTCATTAGTCTCTCTTGACAATCAAAGACAGAACCATGGAAAATCACTGAATGTTTAAGTACCTTTGGGAAAGATAGTGTTCCTAACAAATGAAAATCAAGCCTTTTGGTGAACAATTAATGAGCACGTGCACATATTAATGAGGAGATGGGCTGAAAATCTTTAGATGCCCCTGCTGAGAGCTTACTTGATCATGATACTCAGCTGCCTCCAGTAATCTGAATAAAGAAATCCATATCTAATGAGACCACTCTGGTTTTCTCCTTCATAGGCTGGGTTCAACTAGACTCCAATGGAGGGGCATAGGGACAAGGACTTTAATACTTTAGAGCTGTAATTCAACTAAGTTAAATTCTGTTTATATTATAAACAACAATTGAGCCTAGTTAGATGGGGTCCTGCCAAGATCACAATACATGTATTCGAATACTTGTACCCCAAGGATTAAAGCAATCTTATTCATTAGCACTGTCCTTCAGAGGCTGGCTGAATGATGTACAGAGACCGGTCCCTGAATGAGTAAATAGAATGGAAAAGTTCAATCCTAATTTAATAACTGGATATTAATAGAGCAATAATATCTTCTCTTATTTCAATTATAATTACATGGTATAATCTATAATTTACTATAATATACTATTTACTATTTTAGAAGTTAAAGTTTCCTTCAAAACTAAGCTCATCTTATTTTCTACATATATTTTTCCTTATTCCCAGTGTTTAACATAGTGGCTGGTAAATGGCAAGTACATTAAATGTTTGTTGATTGTTTAATTGATTCTCCTAATCGCTAGTGACCTTCCCCCTCAAAAAAAAGGAAAAATTTTCATATATTTGTATATGAGATGTTTTCCTTGATAAAATATGAGAATTTCATTTTTTTTTTTTTTAATTTGCTTCCCTAACACCCATTAGTGCTAAGGACACCATAGTTATTTATAAAAATCTTTTGATGGATTACTACACTTTACCTTCTTATGGAGACTAGTTATTCATGTAAGTCAAGACTATCTGAGTTCAAATCATTCTTCTTATACTGACTGTACAATTTATTCATCTGTAAATTAAAGTTAACTTTAATAAGTACCAGTGATAAAGAATGTTGCTTACTTCCTGAGATAGAGGTAATGTATGAGACATAGATTTTGGAACACACTCAATGTTTAAATTGGTTTTGTTTAACTACTGGATGTTTGTTACAGGAGTGGGAACTTAAGGTATACCACTTTTAGTCTTTAACTATTACAATCCTAGTGTTAACTCAACGGAATTGATAGAAACAGTGCTTATGTGCTTGGATTTTTTTACACCTTTGGAGTTCACACCTTTGGGAGAATTTACACATTAGAGGTCATACATTTAAGAGAGTTTACACATTGGCTCACACATTGGACTTCACAAGTCGGGAGATATCCAAGTTTACACCTGCCACAATCCCACTTCTCTCAGAGAAGGAATCAACCTTTGGGTTCACACCTTTAAGAGATCATATATAAGAAGCTCTCAGTCTCAGCAAGGGTCAGTTGGGAGATTGAGAAGCCAGGAATTGGAGTTGAGCTAAAGGCAAAGGACTAGCAACAAGAGCTCTCTGGACCAAAGAAAGCTAACTGGGCTATTTTTTTTTTTTTTTTTATTCCTTTTATTTATTTATTTAATAGCCTTTAATTTACAGGTTCTATGCATGGGTAACTTTACAGCATTAACAATTGCCAAACCTCTTGTTCCAATTTTTCACCTCTTACCCCCCCCCCACTCCCTCCCCCAGATGGCAGGATGACCAGTAGATGTTAAATATATTAAAATATAACTTAGATACACAATAAGTATACATGACCAAAACATTATTTTGCTGTACAAAAAGAATCAGACTCTGAAATATTGTACAATTAGCTTGTGAAGGAAATCAAAAATGCAGGTGGGCATAAATATAGGGATTGGGAATTCAATGTAATGGTTTTTAGTCATCTCCCAGAGTTCTTTCTCTGGGTGTAACTGGTTCAGTTCATTACTGCTCCATTGGAAATTATTTGGTTGATCTCATTGCTGAGGATGACCAGTTCCATCAGAGCTGGTCATCATATAGTATTGTTGTTGAAGTATATAATGATCTCCTGGTCCTGCTCATTTCACTCAGCATCAGTTCGTGTAAGTCTCTCCAGGCCTTTCTGAAATCATCCTGTTGGTCATTTCTTACAGAACAGTAATATTCCATAATTTTCATATACCACAATTTATTCAGCCATTCTCCAACTGATGGACATCCATTCAGTTTCCAGTTTCTAGCCACTACAAAAAGGGCTGCCACAAACATTCGTGCACATACAGGTCCCTTTCCCTTCTTTATAATCTCTTTGGGATATAATCCCAGTAGTAACACTGCTGGATCAAAGGGTATGCACAGTTTGATAACTTTTTGAGCATAGTTCCAAACTACTCTCCAGAATGGTTGGATTCGTTCACAACTCCACCAACAATGCATCAATGTCCCAGTTTTCCCGCATCCCCTCCAACAATCATCATTATTTTTTCCTGTCATCTTAGCCAATCTGACAGGTGTGTAGTGGTATCTTAGAGTTGTCTTAATTTGCATTTCTCTGATTAATAATGACTTGGAGCATCTTTTCTATGACTAGAAATAGTTTCAATTTCTTCATCTGAGAATTGTCTGTTCTTATCCTTTGACCATTTTTCAATTGGAGAATGGCTTGATTTTTTATAAATTAGAGTTAATTCTCTATATATTTTGGAAATGAGGCCTTTATCAGAACCTTTGACTGTAAAAATATTTTCCCTAACTGGGCTATTTTGGAAGAAACAATAAAAGATTTGAACTTTTATCAGCTTGCTGCATTTGAGGTGATTATTACTTGGAACTGAAACTAAGGCTGTCTCCAGAAAACCTCCCCGACAAACCTGCTCCCAGAGAACGATTATATTATAAAAAAGAAGAGAACACCACATTTAACACTATGCTTCAATTAATGCAATCTATTATTACAGTAGCTTTTGTTAGTTGCTATGTGTCAATATTGATTTTTTTTTTTTGCATTTCCCAAAATCTCCATGGTGTTCTTCTAACATATTTTTGTCTAGTCACAACTTTTCCAGTTTTTCCTCATGAAGCTGACTTTTTAAACTCATTATATCCCTTATTAAATGTCATGAGGGTACTATTATGAAATGTAATACTTTTAAGAAGTATACTTGAAACAAGAATATTTACAACAAGGTGTTTACTCAGTGGAATTGATGAGATGATGGTTCTCTAGTATACATCTACTTCATATTTAGCATGGTGATGTAATGGTCTCTAGTTCATACATAATCAGTATGCTGTAATGATGTAATTGTAATAGGATATTTAAGGGCTGAGAAGGACTGAAAATGAGACATTCTATCTTTGGCCATCCTCCCAGTGGCTCTCTTGCCTCCTGCAGTCCTCCACTAAGATCAAGACTGGGCCAGAATAAAGACTTTAGACTCTATTCCTGACCATTCTAGTGGTGTTTATCCTGCTGAGACCAAGGCTGTCTGAAGCACCTCCAGAAAGCTAGCCCAAACATTAAAACATATCAAGATTTTTTGGATCCCAAACTGTTATCCAACATTATATTTATTCCTTCCCAAGTTGGTGTTCTTTTCCCTCTTTTTTCGCAATTTATTTTCATTGATAAGGGAACAGATAAGACTAATGCTTTAGCCAAATAACAATTTAAAATTTTAAACAAACAGAAATAATAAAAATAATCTTAAAAATGATCAAGTTATGGGCTTTTTAAAATACAATCTTCTAGGGGGAGCAAATGAAGGGGGAAAACTGAAAGCAGAAAATAACTAATAGACAAGTTTCCTCACAGGCTAAAGGGAATTGAACACCACCATACCAATCTATTGAAAATTGATCACTGAAGTCAGCTTATGATTTCTCTTTTTGGTCTCTATTCTACTCTTTTCCTTCTCTCTAGAGGTCTTTTAACTAACCATTTTCCTTCACTCTACTGTAGATATCATGATAAACTCTCCTTGAGAGAGTGGAAATAATTCTGTCTGAAAATACATTTTGCAGAAGATCACACAGTTAAGGATTGGCAAGCTTTTTTTCTGTTCTACAGAAACTTGTCTCCAAATGCCTACTACAGTAATATGAGAAACTGTGTGAATAAAGAACAGCATACTGTACTTGGCATCAAAAATATCTTATTCAAA
The DNA here is from genome assembly GCF_902635505.1 of Sarcophilus harrisii. Taxonomy (NCBI): domain Eukaryota; kingdom Metazoa; phylum Chordata; class Mammalia; order Dasyuromorphia; family Dasyuridae; genus Sarcophilus; species Sarcophilus harrisii. The sequence continues at coordinate 423,271,313 of NC_045426.1, forward strand.
TTCTATCTGATAACCTCACTGTCTAAATCTTGGTAAATCTTTTAACCACTCTATGCCTCGGTTTCCTCCCTTGTAAAATTAGGCTATTGGAGTTGAAAGCTTGTAAGTTTTCTTCCAGTTTTAAGTCTATGATCCTCTGTTCATCTACAAAATTTAAAATGAAATTAGTCTGGTACGAGTGGTTCTTGAAGAAGCTATATTGGCTCCTAGTTATGACTCTTCCTTTTCCACATGTTCATTAGCTACATCTTTAAATAATTTTAATAAGACTTCAAGGTTGTTGAAATATGGTAAGTGTAAAGATATAGAACAGTTCAGATTCCCTACAAAATACTAGCAAAGCTTCTTAATATATCAACATAAAAAGAATTTTCCAGCTCAACAATCAATGAAAAGGATCTTTGGCATTCTACAGAAACCAGAGAAAAGATAAGTGAATTTGGGTAGAAAATGGAGGACAAACAGTTTTGGGAGACTCAAAGCAGTATTCTGGCACTAGTATCTTGAATATAGCAACGGTCCAAGCCCAGCCCCTAGTCACTCTTAGAAGCCTGAGGTCCATGTAAAGTCTTAGCTTTAGAAAGATAAGAAGCAAGGAGTCCCAAGCTGGCACCAGCTAAGGCACTAGTGTTAGAGGAAATACCATGGGAAATAGGTAATCAAAGGCTTCTGCAGGAGCACAGAGAATAAATAACTCTTATGTCCAACATTAAAGTAGAAGAAAGTACAAACTATTGGAGTCCTACAGTTTTGTGTTAAGAGAGACCCCCAAGCAGGATACAGCATCCTCCTCAGAGTCCACTGAAGGAAAGCATTAGTCTGGACCATCAAATAAAGAACCATTCATTTGCAGAACCTTGTCTAAATAAGCACATGCCCACTTCCAATGAATTGACTGAAGTTGCTAGATGAGCAAATCAAAGAATACTTCAAATACCATGATGAAATAATTTAGTTTAAGAAATCCCCAGGAGATAAAATTTAAGGAGGGTCAAAGGAAAAGCCTGGAGGAAGATCCTGTTGAGAAGGGATATAAGGATATCTGAAACAAATGAAATAAAAAACACAGAAAGAAAAGGATATAGTGTAAGGAAAGTTGACACTTTAGAACAGATGGTGGAAAATTTCATCCAATAACAGTGAATCCTAAAAATTAGAATGACCCAAATGAAATTACTTAATAAGACAAAAAGAAATATAAGTAAAGGCCAAAAAGAAAAGCAGAAACAAAATGTAAGACACATTCAATCACAAACTACAACTCTGGGTGGTGGAGAGAATCAAAGGAAGATTATCTAAAAACTATATTGGTTTATTTTAAAAACATGATTTTTAGGAAAAGGTCAGAAACTATATTTCAAGAAACTAGAAATAAAAACTGACCAGAACTCTTAGAATCAGAGTGCAAAGTGAAATTAAGAAGAAACACAGTCCCTTCTTAAAAGAAAGCCTAAAAATGGAAATTCCTGGGAACATCATAGGTAAAATGTAGAACTTCCAAGTCAAAACAAAAACAAAATAACAACAGAAAACAAGCCCTAAGAAGCCAAAAAGGAGTTCAAGTACCAAGATATTTCAACAAATATCATAGACTTAGAAGCTGCTACTATTTGAGAGAGTACATTAGAGTACATAGTGTATGATTTTCCAAAAGGCAAGAGATAAAGAATTATAATAAGAAAAAAAAACTATGCAAAAAAACTAAACATAGTTCTCCAGCGAGAAAGATGTTTAATGCAATAAAGAATTCCTAAATACTCTTGATGAAAAGACCAGAAATAAATAGATATTTTGAAATGAAAATGTATTCCTCTCCAAACAGAAAGTATACATATTTATTTAACTGAAAAGGAATACATGAGGATGAATTGTTTATATGTCAAGATGGAGTTTAGAAACAAATGCCTTCTCAGAACTCTGCTATTTTTAAAGGTTAGAGGGAAATTAAAAATGACAGAAACCTATGAGTGGTGGCTAAATTTTAATAATCTTACAATAAAAAATTGGGAGGGAGTAGGTAATATGTTAGTAAAAAAAAATAATAAAAGGAGGAAAGGGTACAGAGAAAGCACTATTACATATATGTAACAAAATCTTGAAAGCATGCTGACTATCTAAGAAGTGTTCTACATCTCCTACCACATGAGGGCAGGATAAACTGCCTCCTTTAAATGACTATCCTGTCTTCAAAATTGTAGAGAAAACGTTGCTCTCTATGATTTAAATTCTTTACTGTTCAAAGAGATCACAATTCTCTCATGGCAGAGTAGAGAGGTGGAAGCATTCTTTGCCCTCGTCTCCATTTCTTTAAGGTGAGCTCTGAGAAATGAGTTTGAAGAATATTCATTTCTGTTGTGTGTCATTTGTCTTTCTCAGTTTAAAGTCCTGGTGCCAATCATCCCCACCAGAACTACTAGTTTGAACTATGGTGACTTTGGCCTATAAGAAGTGCATAAGAAGATTTGATAAGGAAAAGGTGGGGATAGTGGATATTTCATGAATTTGATTCCATTTGAACCAAATAAATGAAGGTTGAAGATGATTATATGTACACATAAATGGATAAACACATACACTGCAGAGAGATATTCATATATTTATTAAAAATTTTAAAAAGGAAATAGAAGCATAAGGACAAAGAGTTAAAGAAGAGTCTCAAAGAAAGGCAGTATAGATAAGGACTAACAATGTTGAAGAGACAAATACAAAAGAGTAATCAAAAGAAAAGGAAGAAATAGGTAAGAGCCTAGAATAATGGAATGAGAATATAAAAGATTGAGTCAATTGTGAAAAACAGAGGTATCAAACAAACTTCTAATTTATCACCTCCTTATTTGTAAAGGAAGATATATGTAAGAAATGAAAAAAAAAGAGACAAAATAGAGAAAATGTACAACAGTTAGAAGTTTAATATGAATTAAAATAGTATAAAAATGAAGAAGAGGCCTGAATGGATTAGAGAATAGAATCCAGTAATTTGCAATATATCATTTACAAGAAACCTAATACCTAATGTACCTAATAGCAAGGGATCAAAGAATGGTGTTTTCACCTTATTTGTTTTTTCTTTCTTTCTTTCTTTCTTTCTTTTTTTTGGTCTGGTTTCCCTGCACAACATAACCAATATGGAAATATTTTGAAAGAATCGTACATATTTAACTCATATTAGTTTCCTTGCTGTCCTGAAGAGGAGGAAATTGAGGGAAGGAGGGAGAAAAATTCTTTCAAAAATGAATGTTGAAAATTATCTTTATATGAATTTGGAAAAAAAAATACTATTGAAAAATTTAAAAAGAGATTGGGATCAAATTAGTATAAACACAAACTTTAAGAGTAAAATAAATCATATGCAAAAACACCACGATTTTATCCTTTATGCCTAACATTTGTGTCTGATTCTTAATTACATTATATTTTCTAGCTTATTAAAATATTCACCAACTTATTTATATAACACTGAATAAGGAAATTAATTCAGATAATAGTAATTTTAATTATATCGATGATATTCATGTGTTCCTAATATTTTTCCACTTATTAAGGAATATTTTAATTTTTTTTGATTAAATGTTCTATTTCTATAATTTGACTGCTGCTGGGTAATACAGTTTTAGGTCTATGACTGATCAGCTATTTTTCTTTGCATTTTTTCCATTAATTCCCTTGATATTCTTGACCTTTTGTTCTTCCTGATGAATTTGTTATTTTTTCTAGCTCTATAGAGTAATTTTTGGTAGTTTGATATGGCACTGAATGAGAAGCTTAATTTAGATAGAATTACCATTTTTATTATATTACCTTAGCCTACCTATGAGCAATCAACATTTTTGTTTAGATAAACTTCATAATTTTTTTTTAATGAGAATGAAAGGACAATTTTAGGATCCTCTCTCAAAATATTACAGAGAAATAATCTTGAAGATGAGTTGATATTGATTAAAACAAAGTGAAGTAGAGTAATTATATAGCATACAGAAGCAATATGTTGAATAAATACAAAGACCCTAATTACTCAGAAAAGAACTACCTCACAAAAATTTGGATACTAATCTTGCAGAAATAAGATTTTTTTCTTTTTTTTTTTTTTAACTAATGGCATTTCATTTTTTAAAATTACAGATAAAAAAGATTTTCAAAATTCATTTTTTAAAAAGACTTGGATTGGAATTTTTTTATCTTGCTCCTTCCTCTCTTTCCTCCCCAAGACTACAAGCAATCTAATTCAGTTTATACATGTGTAATAATGAAAAGCATATTTATACATTAATAATATAAAGGAAAAAAATTGAACAAAAAGAATAAAATAAAAAGAAGCACAAGAAAATCATGTACAATAACACTAACAAACACTTTACAATGATCAATCACCTACCATGCTGATTATTCAGTGAATCCAAATTGATGATCATTTCTGCATTTTCCATATTTTTATGAGCACAAGGAGAGTTGCTAAACATTTTAGTACATATAGTTTTTTTTTTCCTCCTAACCATATCTTTGGGGGAAAAAAAAAAACAACTAGTTATGATGTTACTAGGTCAAAAGAGATAGACAGTTTAAAATTTTTCTGAGCATAACTCCATATTGCCCTTCAAAATGGTTGGATAAGTTTATAATTCAATCTACAGTGAATTAGTGTCCCAAATTTTTACCACCACTTCTTGCTTTCTTCAATCATTTTAGCCAATCATAACTATTAAATGATATCTCAAAGTATTTTTAATTTGCATTTCTCCAGTAAATAATGATTTAGAGAACTTTTTATATGTCTACAAATTGTTTTGATTTCTCTCTTGGAAAACTGCCTATTTATATCTTTTAATCATTTATGAATTGTGAAATGACTCATTTTCTCATAGATTTGAAAAAGTTCTTTATATATTTAAGATATGAGCCCTATATTTGATAAACTGTCTATAAAATCCCTCCCCCCAAAAAATTTCTGCTCTCCTTCTGATCTTGGCAACATTTTATTTGTATTTGTATTTATTTTATTTTATTCTGCATTACCTATGGAGAGGGTAGCTAAAGCTATTTATAAGCTGTACCTTCATTTTATTTTGGAACATTCTCAAATCTGAATTGAACATACTAGATCAGGAATCAACTAGTGAGAACCAACTGCTAGACTTGTCAGAATGAATATTTTTTCTTTGGAAAAGAGCAAATGCTACAAATCAGAACTTAATTCATTATTTTTTATTGTCTAGACTTAAAAAATGATGGAAGAAATATTATTTTAGAATAAACTTTTAAAATTGTATCATCTCTTGCATTTTTGAGAGCTGGTTATTAAACATTTATTGGTTGGGTACATCCTACATGATCACAAAATGTCTATGTGACCCCAAATACCACAGTATTTGGGTTGACTCTAGCTATGCCAAATTTATATAAGCAGGTCAAAGATATAGCATTTTAAAAAAAGTCTCCCTTTTCAATTAAGTTAACTTTTCAGACTTTTATAGCAAACATTAAAAAACAAAATGATTCAAATGATTTGATTGAACATTAAGGATTGTATCACCACAATTCCTTCTCTATTCTCCCAAAATTAGAAGCACTTTTCCATCATCATGAACAAATCCAGTTTGCCACACTGCTGCTCCTATAAACTAGATTATCCTTCATGTAGCTAAAGCTAAGTTGATTGAAAATAAACTCTTCTCCTGCCTGACTATAGAAATCCAGACTGCTCTATTTTAAATTCCATCATGTTGGCCTGAGTGATGTTGAGAACATCTTACTTTTTTTAAAAGCAAGGAAATTGATAAATCCCATGCCTGCTGAGAAGTTTTAAAAGTTTTCTTTTTTGTTGATAAAGAACAAAAATTTAAACAAGTAAAATCACTGAATGAGTAATGAAAAAATTAGATTAATGGATCTTCAAAGTTTTTCTTTAAAGGTAATTAGTCTATAGCATGCTCAAGGAGCAGGATATTTTTTTACTGTACATTGAACCTGGCAGAAATGAATAAGAATGAATGTTTCAAAAATTAATGAACTACATCATATAATAGGCTTATTATTTTTAAATTACTGTCATAGTTCAGATTTGAATTCTCAGTTTCAGACAGAGAAAGGATTCAACAATATTGAATGAAAAGTAACAAATATACAAATATACAACAAATATAACAAATATACAACATAATCCTATGTTTCATTGTTCTCTCATAATCTTGACCCAGAACAAGCAGATCAATAGCAATTGTGGAATACAATAATCTTTTTAATATGGAATTTTAATAAAAATAAATTCATCTACTAATTTGGAAGATTATAGAGCCAAGAAGCATAGAAAGGAGATATTTGAAGAATTATTATTGAAGAAAAAACACAATTTTGTAGACATAATCAAGTGCAAAGAAATAATAGAAAATAATAGAAAACTAATAATAATAATATTTAAAATTACTAGCAAAGAGCAAAACATTACATTGAATTAGTGTTTTTAGTATTTGAAAGGATTAGTCTTTTAGTGGATAACAATAATTATAATTTTTATACAGTAATTTTCTGAATTTAGTATAACAAAACATGTAGTCCATCATACAATGTCATATAAAATTTGAATACACACACATATATGTATATACACATATTTATATATAAAAAACAAAATGAAATGACAATAACAAAAACCCCCTCTATTTTTTCTTATAAGAACTGTTTATGGATATAAGGATTACACAAGCACATATACACACATACACACAAAATCTCAGCTGATATAATCAGACTGCCTCATCATGTCAAACTTGTCAGATGTTAAATATTTGACATTGAATTATGTTTTATAAATTTTATTTTTTTAAAGAGGAATAAACATGTTCATAACTTCACATGTGTATTGTTCCTCCTAAGATTTTGCTAATAAAATATGATTTTCTTCTTTTCCATTATCTTTTAGCAGTAAGCTGATCCAAATCAATAAACCCTTTGTATTTGGTAATATGATTCTTTGCTAGCTGTTGTGTGTTAAAACAAACAAAACAAAACAAAACAATGTCTTGGTTCAGTTTAGCATTTTATCTAGGATTGCATAGTCAACTATTACAAATCATAAAGTAAAAGTTTCCCTCTATTCTTCCTCAGTTCTTAATGAAATTATACACAGAAATATATGAAGCTGGAAGACATCTGAGATGCTATTTAGACAAACACTTTCATTTTATAAACAAGCAAAATGAGACCTAGAGAGTTTAACTAACTTTCCTAAGATCCTGCATAGTCAGTGACACAGCTAGGATCAGAATCCAGTTACTCCAAAGCCAGACCATTGTGATTTCTACTGCTCTACCTTGTCTCTGCTAAAGCAAAGTCTTCACAACTATTTTGCTAAATTTCCCCTTTTTAAATTTAATTAGAGAATCAGATAACCTGTTTTAGGGGACAAACACTATACATATCAATACTTTAAATTATACCAGTCTTGGACTTAGCAGAATGATAATACAGCTTCAGAGTCTTTATTTAGCAATGGGATTTCCTTTATAATATGAGCAGTGGTCTCTAAAATATGGACACAACCCAGGATCACATAAGCTTTAAAGTGTCTAAAACTAAATTTTAATTCAGGTCTTTATGACTTCAGGGTCCAGTGCTCTATCCCTTGTAATACTTTGCTGCCAGAGATAAATCATTCCCAAAAATTGTAGGTGAATCTCTAATTATTTTTTCTTGTTTATCTTATGGTATTATATGTCTAAAACTGAAAGAGACTTCAACCAATGATAATGGTTTTGCGCTCTCTTTCTCTCTGCAATTCAACTGGAAAGGAAGGAATGATGAGAGTAAGATTAGGTGCTGAAAAAGGGAAAAGGAAAAGGGGCAGAGAAACTGAAGCAGATTGGATAAAATCACTTGTACTGAGCACATATCTTATCTCTTTCCAGTCTCTTTTTCTTTAAAAAAAAAAAAAGGGGGGGGAGGTGGAAATTAATTCTCTTAGGTTCTCCACTTATTTATCTGATCACTCCTCAGTCTCTTTTGTTGAATCTTAATTCAGATAACAATTACTAATAACATAGTCCCCCAGGACACTATCCTGGGCTCCTCTTCCATTCTCCATATATATTTTTTATCTAATAATCTCATTAGTTTCCATGAATTTAATGATCACCTATGTACTGGTAATTCTCAGATTTACTTATCTAGCCTTAACCTTGGTGTTGACCTCCAGTTTTATATCTACAACTGCCTTAGAGATATGGTATCACAAACTGGATATCTTATAGTTATCTCAAATTCAACATGTCTCAAAATGACTATATTATCTTTCCCCTAAAACCTTCCTCCTTCCATACTTTCCTATTATTAGGTAGGGCTCTACCCTTCTCCTAGTTATCTATGCTCAAAATTTAGTTGTTATCCTAGAATACTCATTGATGCTCATTTCCCATGTTTAATCACCTGACAAGGCTTGTCAATTTTACCTTAGCATCTCTCAAGTACATTTCCCTTTTATCTTATGATACTGCCATTACTTTTGGGTAAAGTACCTAGATGCATGCAATCATTAATCTCTCTATTTTTTAACTACTACTAAATTATTTCAATGATTATTCCATTATACTGTTGTTTTAGATTTGGTATGACTAGTTCTCCTTCTGTCCTACTCCTAACCCCACAATTCTTTCTCTGAGATATTTGCATTTTACTTCCTCCATATAAATTTTATTATATGTTCTAACTCTATGGGATGAAAAGATAGGAAGCTTAGTGGATAGAATGCTGAGTCTGAAATCAAGAAGTGGTCTCAGATGCTTACCAGATGTATAATCCTAAGCAAGTCACTTAGCCTTGTTTGGTTCAATTCCTCACCTGTAAAATAAGTTGGAGAAGGAAAACAAATTACTGCAATATCTTTTTAAAAATTAATTAATTAATTTGACATTTCCACCAGTAACATTCAAAACAATTTTTTTACATTGTTTTTAAGATTTTTGAGTTCTAGGTTCTCTCCCTTATTCCCACCCACAAATAAGAAACCACATGTGAAGTTATGCAAAACATTTCCATAAAAGTCAAGCTGTGAAAGCAAACAAATCTCCCATTGTAATGATAATAAAAATCCTCAAAAAAATTATGTTAAAAATAAAGAGAGGAACAAATGAAAATAGAGAATGCTTTGGTTTAAGTTCAGACACAATCAGTTCCTTCTCTGGGTATAGATAGAATTTTTTTCATAAATCCTTCAGAGTTGTCATGGATGATTGTATTACTAAGAATAACAAAGTCCTTTATAACTGGTCATTCATAAACATTGCTATTACAATATATAGTATATTTCATTTTGTTTATGGAGCATTTTCCAGGTATTTTTTCCCCCTGAGAGTGTCTGGATCATCAATTCCCAGAGAACAATAATATGCCATGACACCAACTTGCTTTAATTTTTTTTTTTTACAATTACTATTGCTAATTGTATTCCATCCTATTTATTCTCTCTCTTTCCTTTCATCCTCTTCTTCTGCAAAAGTGTTTTGCTACTGACTACTCCCTTCCCCAATGTGTTCTCTCTTTTATCATCCTTCTCCTCAGTCTCATGTCTCATTTCCCTCCTATTTTTCTACAGGGTAATATAGGTTTCTATACCCCTTTTGAGTATATATCTTATTTTCTATTTGAATCAATTCTGATGAGAGTAAGGTTCACCAATTCACGTGCTTCTTCCCCTCTTCCACTCAAATGTAAAGCTACTTCTTGCTTCTTTTTTTATAACAGATAACTTGTACCATTCCACTTCTGCCTTGCCATTTCTCCCAGTACATTCCTCACTCACCTCTTAATTTCATCATTTTTAAAAGATATGATCACCTCATATTCAACTCATACCTGTGCTCTATATATATACTCCTTATAACCACCATAATAATGAGAATATTCTAATGACTTATAAATATCATCCTCCCACGTAGGAAAGTAAAGAGATAAATCTTATTAACTTTCTTATGATATCACTTTCCTAGTTATCTCCTTATGCTTCTCCAGAGTTCTGTATTTGAAAATCAAATTTTCCATTCAGCTCTGGTCTTTTCATCACAAATGCTTGAAAATAATTTTTTTTTTCCTATGAAGGATTATTCTCAGTTTTGCTGAATAGGGAATTCTTGGTTGCAATCCTAGCTCCACTGCACTCTGGAATATCATATTCTATGTCCTCTAGTCAGTAGCTGCTAAATCTTTGTTTATTCTGACTGGCCCCACTATACTTGAATTGTTTCTTTCCGGATGTTTGTAATTATTTTCTCCTTGACCTGAGAGTTCTAGAATTTGGGTAGAATATTACTGGGAGTTTTTATTTTGTTATATCTTTCAGAAGGTGATTGGTGGATTCTTTCAATTTCTATTTTACCCTTTAATTCTAAAATATCAGAACAGGTTTCCTTAATAATTTCTTGAAAAATGCTGTCCACGCTCTTTTTTTGATCATGACTTAATAGTAGACCAATAATTTTAAAATAATCTTCCCTGGATTTACTTCCAGGTCATTTGTTTTCCAATGAGATATTTTACATTTTTTGCTTTTTGTTTTTGTTTGTTTGTTTGTTTGTTTTGCTTTATTGTATCTAGATTTCTCATAAAGCCATTAGCTTTCATTTGCTCAATTCTATTTTTTAAGGAATTATTTTCCTTAGTGAGCTTTTGTGCCTCCTCTTCCAATTGGCCAAATTTATTTTTAAGGCATTCTTCTCATCATTAGCTTTTTGTACTTCCTTTTACACCTCTCTCAATTTTCCCCTAATTTTTTCTCCATCTCTCTTCTTTGATTTTTTAAGCTCTTCTATGTCGGAGCCCAATTTTTATTTTATTTTTCTTGCAGGCTTTGGATGTGGGAGCTTTGACTTTGTTATCATCTTCTGAGTGTGTTTTGATCTTCCTTGTCACCACACTAACTTTCAATAGAGATTTGGTGCAGCTATTTTCAGAAATCCTTCTAGGAATATGACTACAATCACTCTTATCTGCCCTGGAGCTGTTAGGTATGTTCCCTACCCCTTTGTACCTGTAAGATTTAATGAGCTGGTCAGGGATCTGTTGCTCTGGGCTACCCTGGGACTGCACACTAGACACCCACTTAGTTGCCACAGACCTTCACCTCTCCACCACTCCACCAACCTTCTAAGTCCTCCCTCATGTCCCCTGCTGAGATCCAAAAGTCTCCATCACTGATGCTCATTCAGAGGTCCCACCTCTGGATTCTGGTCAGAGATGGCCCTGTGTTGTATTGTGCTCTGGGCTCCCTCTCTAGTTCCACAGACCTTTTCTACTGACTTTCCAGCTTCTGTTTGGTGTCTTTGAGCTGAGAGGTCTGGAAGCCACCAGTACTGTCACTAATTCAGAGATCTGGCCCAGGTCAGGCCTGGGGCTGGGGCTAGAGCTTCTCCAGCACGCTCTACATGAGGACTGCATGCTAGACTCCCATCCTGGTGACACAGAGCTTTACTATATGAGCTTCTAAGTTTCCTTCAGCTGGAAAATGTTCTACTCCATGTTTGTGGGTTTTCTGATGCTCTAAAATTTGTTTAGAGTCATTATTTAAAGGAATTTGGAGCAGTTTGAGGGAAACGTTGGGCAGATTCCTACCTTTACTCCACAATCTTGGTTTTGCCTTCCACTACTCCAGAATCTTAAAAAACAAAACAAAACAACAACCAAAAAAAAAAAAAAAAAAAGGCATTTACACACATGACTGAAAGTAATGAGCAGCAAAACTCTATAGAATGACTCTTTACTTTTATATTATCTGTAATCATGGATGATTTTCAGACAGATAAAAATATCATAAAGATAAGAAATTTGCAGATAGGTATCAGAATAGTCATTGAAAATGACTTTTGGCCTGGAGAGACTTACACGAACTGATGCTGGGTGAAATGAGCAGGACCAGGAGATCATTATATACTTCAACAACAATACTAGATGATGACCAGTTCTGATGGACCAGGCCATCCTCAGCAACGAGATCAACCAAATCATTTCTAATGGAGCAGTAATGAACTGAACTAGCTATACCCAGAAAAAGAACTCTGGGAGATGACTAAAAACCATTACATTGAATTCCCAATCCCTATATTTATGCACACCTGCATTTTTGATTTCCTTCACAAGCTAATTGTACAATAATTCAGAGTCTGATTCTTTTTGTACAGCAAAATAATGTTTTGGTCATGTATACTTATTGTGTATCTAAGTTATATTTTAATATATTTAACATCTACTGGTCATCCTGCCATTTAGGGGAGGGGGTGGGGGGGGTAAGAGGTGAAAAATTGGAACAAGAGGTTTGGCAATTGTTAATGCTGTAAAGTTACCCATGTATATATCCTGTAAATAAAAGGCTATTAAATAAAAAAAAAAAAAAAAAAAAAAGAAAATGACTTTTGAAAATTATTAAATGGGAACATGAAGAAGTACACTCAATTTTGGCATATTATTGAACATAAAAACTGATCATTTTCTGAGTTTAAAAAAATAAATAAATAAATTAAGAAAGAAGGAAATCTCAAATACTCTATAGATGTAATTTTTTAAAAATGCTAACCAATAAGGAGATATCAAAAATACATAGTGAAATAAAGACCTAATATTCCAAAGTATCAGTATGAAACAGAAAAAATTAATATCTATTATAAAAATAATACACACTAAATGAGGTTACAATTACATATCTTAAGGAGCAATTATGCTTCATTAAAGAAAAGACTAATGAATTGACAACTCCTCCCCCCCAAGAAATTAAAAAATCCAACCTGACATCAGTAAAAAAAATAGGAATTTCAAAAGAAAATTCAAGATAAAACAAGTTGTATTTGTGGTATTAAAATGAAGATACTCATTAAAATTATGATAAAATTAATGAATTAGATAATATGATAAAATTCTGAATTACAGAAATTGAATTACTAAGATAAAAATTGAAAAAGGCACATTTCATAATTGATTCAGTAGGAAAGGGTAAAATTTATGGAAAATAGTATAACCAATTATATGATTACCAAATTTTATATTTTTGTAAATATTTTTACATTTCATTGAAGTAATACAAATTGCCAGTTTTTAGAAAACCATAATTATGTTTTCTAAATATCTTGATCTCAGAATGAGCAAAGAAATTATAAAAAGAAAAAATAAGTTCTGATGCTATCGTATTTATGAGTGAACTCTCTCAAATATATAAAAAACAAATAATATCTATAGTATATAATTTAATAAAAATATACATTTTGCATAGTAAATGTAAATCATGAAAAAAAATAAACACACAGAGATACACACATAAAAGTGAACACTATAGAACTTAATAAATGAGTTTTGGAGGAAAAAAGTCTCTAAACATTAGTTACATTGCTTATAATTTGAAAAAAAATCACTCTAACTGGGTTGGATTTACAGAAAAATCCACATATATTTCATCATTAACACAATTCATGTATGAATACATACCAGAAATTTATAGCAATAAGAGAAAAGCTAAATAATTGAAGAAATATTTCATAGCAATGTCTTCTTCACACCATTATTGCAAAAATTACAATATTGTCCATTTTTTGTCTTGATGTAGTATGACATAAATTCCAAGGAGGCACTTTATAATAACAGTCTCCAAAGAAGGAGCGGTAAACAAGTGGTATGTGATCAGCCAATAAAAGGGTAAGAAGACAAATCACGTTTCATCCTGCTTGTTTTCCTCTAATACAACCACACTTACTCTTAACTTATTCCAATTCAAAACTCTCCCACCCAGGGGTGTGCTGGTGAATCATTAACAATAACCTCTATCACACAAAAATGCATATAACACATGTTTTAGGGTTAATCTTGTTTATTAAAATCTTAGCTCTAATAATATAGATGATGATACCAATCACTGATTTAGTCTTTGATCATCTCTAAGATGCCAATTTTCAAACTGAAAATTTAACAATTGGTTCTTCTTGCTAATTCAAGATTATTTATGGACACCCCTAACCCCAATACATCCTATTAAACTGTTCTGCATGTCCCCAATCTTAATTTTATTCACTGGGATTACTAATATTTTTTTTATTATTATTATAGCTTTTTATTTACAAATATATGCATAGGTAATTTTTCAGCATTGACAGTCGCAAATCCTTTTGTTCCAACTTTCTCCTTCCTTCCCCTAACCCCTTCCCCCAGATGGCAGGTTGACCAATACATGTTAAATATGTTAAAGTATAAGTTAAATACAATATATGTATACATGTCCAAACAATTATTTTGCTGTATAAAGAGTTGGACTTTGAAATAGTGTACAATTAACCTGTGAAGGAAATAAAAAATGCAGGCAGACAAAAATAGAGGGATTGGGAATTCAATGTAGTGGTTCATATTCATCTCTCAGAGTTCTTTCCCTGGGTGTAGCTGGTTCAGTTCATTACTGCTCTATTGGAACTGATTTGGTTCATCTCATTATTGAAGTGGGCCACGTCCATCAGAATTGATCATCATATAGTATTGTTGTTGAAGTAAATAATAATCTTTTGGTCCTGCTCATTTTACTCAGCATCAGTTCATGTAAATCTCTTCAGGCTTTTCTGAAATCATCCTGTTAGTCATTTCTTACAGAACAAAAATATTACATAATATTCATATACCACAATGTATTCAGCCATTCTCCAATTGATGGGCATCCACTCAGTTTCCAGTTTCTGGCCACTACAAAGAGGGCTGCCATGAACATTCTTGCACATACAGAGTCCTTTCCCTTCTTTAAAATCTCTTTGGAATATAATAGCCCAGTAGTAACATTGCTGTGTCAAAGGGTATGCACATCTTCATAGCTTTTTGAACACAGTTCCAAATTGCTCTCCAGAATGGCTGGATGTATTCACAATTCCACCAATAATGTATCAATGTCCCACTTTTCCCACATCCCCTCCAACATTCCACATTATCTTTCCCTGTCATTCTAGCCAATCTGACAGGTGTGTATTGATATCTCAGAGTTGTCTTAATTTGAATTTCTCTGATTAATAATGACTTGGAGCATCTTTTCATATGGCTAGAAATAGTTTCAATTTCTTCATCTGAGAATTGTCTGTTTATATCCTTTGACCATTTATCAATTGAAGAATGGCTTGATTTCTTATAAGTTAGAGTCAATTCTCTATATATTTCATAAATGAGGCCTTTATCAGAACCTTTGACTATAAAAATGTTTTCCCAGTTTATTACTTCCCTTCTAATCTTGTCTGCATTAGTTTTGTTAGTACAAAAACTTTTCAATTTGATATAATCAGATTTTTCTATTTTGTGATCAATAATGATCTCTAGTCCTTCTTTGGTCATAAATTCCTTCCTCTTCCACAAGTCTGAGAGGTAAACTATCCTATGCTCTTCCAATTTATTTATAATCTCATTCTTTATGCCTAGGTCATGAACCCATTTTGCCCTTATCTTGATATATGCTGTTAAGTATGGATCAATGCCTACTTTCTGCCATACTAATTTTCAATTTTCCCAGCAGTTTTTGTCAAACAGTGAGTTCTTAATTTATTTATAATCTCATTCTTTATGCCTAGGTCATGAACCCATTTTGCCCTTATCTTGATATATGGTGTTAAGTATGGATCAATGCCTACTTTCTGCCATACTAATTTTCAATTTTCCCAGCAGTTTTTGTCAAACAGTGAGTTCTTATCCCAAAAGCTGGGGTCTTTGGGTTTGTCAAACACTAGATTATTAAAGTTATTGGCTGTTTTGTCCTTTGAACCTAACATATTCCATTGATCAACTAGTCTATTTCTTAGCTAATACCAAATAGTTTTGGTAACCGCAGCTTTATAATATAATTTTAGATCTGGTACAGCTAGGCCACCTTCATTTGAATTTTTTTTCATTAATTCCCTTGAAATTCTTGACCTTTTGTTTTTCCATATGAACTTTGTTGTTATTTTTTCTAGGTCATTAAAACAGTTTTTTGGGAGTCTGATTGGTATAGCGCTTAATAAATAGATTAGTTTAGGTAGTATTGTCATCTTTATTATTTTTGCTCACCCTATCCAAGAGCATTTAATATTTTTCCAATTGGTTAGATCAGACTTAATTTGTGTGGAAAGTGTTTTGTAGTTTTGCTTATAAAGTTTCTGATTTTCCCTTGGCAGATAGATTCCTAAATATTTTATACTCTCAGTAGTTATTTTAAATGGAATTTCTCTTTGTAACTCTAACTGTTGGATTTTGTTAGTGACATATAAGAATGCTGATGACTTATGTGGGTTTATTTTGTATCCTGCGACCTTGCTTGGGATTACTATTCTAAATAACTGCAATATAACCCCATCTCAGATATCAAACATCACTATACAGGCAAGAACCTATTGAAAATCTCTGATGTCATCTGAAGCTTATTATACTAGGCATCTCTTTGAGAGTCCATTCTTCACTCCAAGGATTTGACCCTAATATATAAGTACCACCACATAGCTAGTAACGAAGAATCACTGATTCATAATGAAAATGTGCTGATTTCAATCAAAGATATTCCATTTTTATCTGTGATTTAATATGATGAATATCATAGAAACATGACTCCTACTGATGAGAAATTATTATTTTGAATTCCTATTGTGGTCTAGTATTTGCTATAATTTTTAATTTAAAAATCTACAAAGAGAAAATCAAAAAAATTATTTTCTTTTTAAAGTACATTTGTTGTGTTAATTGAATAAGTAGTCATTAACAAAGATTTACAAAATTTTCCTATCTTATAACATGCATAGAGGGATTTTTAAAAAATGAAACATTAAACAATAAGGGAGTAGAGCTAAGACTGCAGTGAGCAGACACATCTTTATCTGAGCTCTTCCAGATGTCCTTCAGTTCAATACCAAATCAAACCTCTGAACTAGTTTTGGAATGATGGAACCCATGAATATTTGGAGTGTAATAAATTTTCAGCAAAAGATATTTTGGAAGAACTTCAGAAAAGATCTGTTCCAATCAGCCAGGAAGGATGGGGATCCAGTGCCATGTGGCTGGCCATGGAATCTACTGGAAGACTCTTAGCCAAAATAAAACAGCCTTGGCTAGTCTGTCCTGGTTATAAGCCAGTGGATCAGCAGGATAGCTGTGTGACACCCAACACAAATACAAAAGGTAAGTAATGAACCCAGAAAAACACAGCACTTGGCCACATCCATCCAGGACAGGAAGCCAGCAGCAATTATTGTTACTTGTAGAGGAAGTATGGGACAATCTCCCTTTTTCACTTAGAACAGACCTCAACCTTTAAAAATGAGCAAAAAAGGAAAAAGAACTCTGACCATGGGTAGTTTTTATGGAAAGAGCAGATCTCAAACTACGAGGACATTAAAGGCAAATTATCTCCAGGTGAAGCCCCAAAGGTAGATTTGAGTTTATCCCCATTTCATAAGACTCTCTTGGAAGAATTCAAAAAGAACCTTAAAAGAAAGTTATAAGAAACATGAAGAAAGGAAATGAGAACTTTTCAAGATCGTCTGGAAAATGAAAAACAGAAATTATCTGAAGAAAACTCCTTAAAATTGGATGAAATGGAAAAAGCATATAACTTTTTACAAAATAGCTATGAAAAATAAACCAATTCACTAAAAAACAAAATTTGTAAAATGGGAGGGAAATCCATTGAACAAAACAATTCATTTAACAATTCAATTGGCCAAAAATGAAAAGAGATAAAAAAGGAGATAACAGAAGAAAATACTTCATTAAAAATTAGAATTGAACAAATGGAAAGGAATGGCTCAGTGAGACATCAAGAATCAGTCAAACAAAACCAAAAAAATGAAAAAATAGAAAAAAATGTAAAATACCTCCTTGGAAAAACAACTGACCTAAAAAATAGATGTAGGGAAGACTATCTAAGAATTATTGGACTTCCTGTAAACCATCATGAAAAAAAGAGCTTTTTAGGAAATCATCAAGGAAAACTGCCCAGATATTCTAGAACCAGAGGGTAAAATAGCCCTTCAGTGATAATATCCTGAAAAAGACCCCAAAATGAAAACTCCAAGGAGTTTGTAGAAAGGAAGAAATAGTAAATAAATCTTTGTCAGATCATTGTACAATAAAAATTACAGGCACTAGAGAAAAATAGACCAAAATTAATTGAAAACTAAAGAAACTAATCCTAAAGAATAAGTGGGCAAAACAACAAATCATAGACACAATTAATAATTTCATCCAAGAGAATGACAATAATGAGAAAACATAACAAAATTTATGTGATACAGCCAAAGCAATTATTAGGGGAACTTTATATTTCTAGAAGTTTATTCATAAAATAGATAAAGAGAAGATTAATGAATTGGGTATGCAGCTAAAAAGCTAGAAAAATAAAAATAAAAAAAAACTAATTAAATACCAATTTTTACATTCTGAAAATAAAAGGAAAGATACATAATTGAAATTTAAAAAAAACTATTGAATTAATAAATAAGAGTTGGTTTTATGAAAAAAAAAACAAAATAAATAAATCTTTAGTTAATTTGATTAGAAAAATGTAATAAGAAAATTAAATTGTTAGTATCAAAAATGAAAAGAGTGAACTTTCTACCAATGAAAAGGAAATTAGAGCAGTATTAAGAGCTATTTTGACCAACTGTATGGAATAAATATCTAAGGCAAATGGATGAATACTTATAAAAATATAGATTGCCTAAATTAACAGAGGAGAAAATAAATTACTTAAATAGTCCCATTTAAGAAAAGAATTTGAAAAAGCTATTAATCAGCTGTCTAATTAAAAATCTCCAGGACCAGATGGATTTACATATGAATTCCATGAAATATTTAAAGAACAATTAATTCTAATATTATGTGAACTATTTGGAAAAATAGGGAAAGAAGGAATCCTACCAAATTATTTTTATGACACAGACAGGTGCTGATACCTAAACCAGGTAGGGTCAAAGCAGAGAAAGAAAATTATATACCAATTTCCCTAATGAATATTAATGAAAAAATCTTAAATAGAATATTAGTAAAGATTTTACAGCAAAGTATCCCCAGTATAACATAACATGACCAAGTAGAATTCATACCAGGAAGGCAGGGCTAGTTCAATATTAGGAAAACTATTAGCATGATTGATTATATCATTAATCAAATTAACAAAAACTATATGATTATCATAATAAATGCAGAAAAAGCATTTGATAAAATCCAACACTGATTTCTATACACTAGAGCAGGGTCCTCAAACTTTTTAAATAGGGGGCTAGTTCACTGTCCCTCAGATTGTTGGAGAGCCGGACTATAGTAAAAACAAAAACTTTGTGTTGTGGACCTTTAAATAAAGAAACTTCATAGCCCTGGGTGAGGGGGATAATCTTCAGCTGCTGCATTTGGCCTGAAGGCTGTAGTTTGAGGACCTCTGCACTAGAGAGTATAATAATAAATTAAGTTTTCCTTAAAATGATCAGTAATATATATTAAAAACCATCAGCAAGCGTCATATGTAATTGTAACAAACTAGAACCATTCCCAATAAGATCAGGGGTGAAACAAGGTTGCCTACTTTCACCATTATTATTCAGTATTGTATAAAAAAATGTTAGCTTTGGCAATCAGAGAAGAAAAAAAAAGATTAAAGGAATTAGAGTAGGTAATGAGGAAACCTTATCACTCTTTACAGATGATATGAGAGTATACTTAGAAAATCCAAGTGAATCAACTAAAAATCTACTAGAAACAATAACTTTAGCAAAATAAATCCATATATATCATCAGCATTTTTATGTACTACTAACAAAGTCCAACAGAAAGAGATATAGAGAGAAATTCCATTTACAATAATTGTAAATAATATAAAATATTTGGGAGTCTACCTGCCAAAGAAAAGTTAGGAACTATATAACATAATTGCAAAATGATTTCAATACAAATAAAGTCAGATCTAATCTCTTAGGAAAATATCAACTGCTCATGAGTTGGCCAAGCTAATATAATAAAAATGACAATACTATCTAAATTAATCTGCTTGTTCAGTTCCATATCAATCAAACTCCTCAGAAGTTATTCAACAGATCTAGAAAAAAATAATAACAGTTCATCTGGAAGAAAAAAATGGTCAAGAATTTCAAAAGGAATTAATGAAATAAAATGCAAATTAAGGTAGCCAACTGTACAAACCTAAAGCCTAAAATAAAGCAGCACTCAACAAAACCATATGGTACTGGCTAAGAAACAGAGTAGTTCCTCAGTGGAATAAGTTAGATTTATAGGACAAAATAATCAATGACTATAGTAATGTAGTGTTTGACAAACCCAAAGACCTCAGTTTTTGGGATAAGAACTCCTCTTTGACAAAAACTGTTGGGATAATTGAAAATCAGTGTGACAGAAACTCTATTCTAAGATAAGGTTGAAATAGGTTTATGATTTAAACATAAAGAGTGATATTATACACAAATTAGAAGAACAAAGGATTGTCTACCTCTTAAATCTGGGAAGAAGGAAAGAATGTGTGACCAAATTAAAACTGGAGTAGATTACTGAATGCAAAATAGATAACTTTGATTATATTAAGTTAAAATTTTTTGTATAAACAAAAGCAATGCAGACAAGATTACAAGGGAAGCAATAAACTGGGGGAAATTTTACAATCAAGGCTTCTGATAAAGGCCCCATTTCTAAAATATAGAGAGAATTGGCTCAAATTTATAAGAATTCAACCCATTCTCCAATTGATAAATGATCAAAGGATATGAATAATTTTCAGATAAAAAA
The DNA here is from genome assembly GCF_902635505.1 of Sarcophilus harrisii. NCBI lineage: Eukaryota > Metazoa > Chordata > Mammalia > Dasyuromorphia > Dasyuridae > Sarcophilus > Sarcophilus harrisii. The sequence continues at coordinate 423,292,055 of NC_045426.1, forward strand.
ATTGAACCCATTTCTATTAATATGAAAAAATATTCTATATCATTATTGATCAGACAAATGCAAATTAAGATAACTTTGAGCTATCACTATACACCTCTCAGACTGGCTAAAATGACAGGAAAAGATAATGATGAATACTGCAGGGGATGTGAGAAAACAGGGACATTAATACATTGTTTGTGGAGTTGTGAACTGATTCAACCATTCTGGAGAGCAATTTGGAACTGTGCCCAAAGGGCTATCAAACTGTGCATACCCTTTTATCCAGCATTGTTCCTACTGGTCTGGTATCCCAAAAAAAGATCATAAAAGAGGGAAAGGGTCCCACATGTGCAAAAATGTTTGTGGTAGCCCTTTTTATATTGGCAATAAAATGGAAACTGAATTTATGCCCATCAGTTGAAGAATGGCTGAATAAGTTATGGTATATGAATGTTATGGAATATTATTTTTTATATGAAATAATCAATAGGATGATTTCAGAGAGGTCTGGAGAGACTTCCATGAATTGATGATAAATGAAATGAGCAGAGAGAGGAGACCTATAAATGGTAACAGTACGATTTTATGATGATCAATTCTGATAGACATGGCTCTTCTCAACAATGAGATGATTGTGGCCAGTTCCAATGATCTTATGATGAAGAAAGCCATCTGTACCCAGAAAGAGGACTATGAGAACTTAGTATGGACCATAACATATTTTCACGTTTTTTTAGTTTTTCCTTGCATTTTTTTTAATCATTTTTCTTTCTTTTTATTTAATGTTCTTGTCCAGCACAATAATTTTGGGAAAGTATATAGAATTGCACAAGTTTAACATAAATGGAATTATCTGCCATCTAGAGGAGGGGACTGGTAATAAGGAGGGAAAAATTTGGAACACAAGGTTTTGCAAGCATGAATTTTGAAAATTATCTATGCATATTTTTGAAAATAAAAAAGCTTTAATAAAAAAATGAAAATGCAAAAAGAAAAAGAAAATATTCATTCATATTGCTCTTAAGAGCCAAAAGAATATAAAGAAGGAGAAAGAGGAAGAGGACAATCTATGTAGCAAAAAAATCTCTCTGTAATCTACTATTGGATAATTCTCAATGCACAATGTCTGTGGAATGAATTCTTAATTTAAACAGAACTACTGAAATACCTACAAAACATTATGGAAAAAATAACAGGAAAATGAGATTATTATCTTATAATATATGATACAAAATTCCATACTTTAGGAAAATGCTGATCATAAGAAATTGAAACAAAAGGAAATGTATTTCTTATACAACTCTAAATAAATAGTGGTAATTTTATAACCAGTCATTTGACAAAAGAAAAAAAAAACAAAATGAACTTTTTTGATGAGAAAATTCAAAAGCTTTTGCAAAAATTGTCAATGTATGAATTATGATAGTCACATAGAATAGGAAATATTTGCATTAAATTGCTTAAACACATATGTTATTCAAAATCTATCAGGTAGAAGTTGAGAAGGATGTATAAAATTAAAGTAAATCCCCAAGAAGCAAGTGCTCAGATATATGAAAAATACTTTTTTAAAAAGGTAATACAAAGTATCAAGAATTGCCGGAATAGGTCCTGAATCATAAAACAAGAAAGAAATGTGAATTAAAATTATCCTAAGGCACTATTTTCCATCATCCCAGAAAAGACAGAAGAAACTGAAGAAACTAATTGTTAGAACTAGATTTGGATTGGCACACATACGGATGAAACTGTGAATTAGTTCAGCTATATTTTTAAAAGTTCCTAAACAGTTCAGACTCTGAACTAGAGATTCCATTAATGAAACTATAGCCCCAAGGATTTTCCTGACAATAATAAAGGACCCAGATATATAAAAATAGTCCTAGGTTATGGAGTCAAAAAGGGGTAGATAGCAAAATTCCTTTTAGAATTTAAATGATCACATTTAAAGGATGTAAGGGCTAAAAGACCATAAAACTAAAAGGTGTACCTTTTTTGTTTTTTGAATGACTACACTTACAAGTTGCATTGCTGGACAAAAAGCAAAAGGGAAAAGAAAAAGTCCTTTCAGACTTTGAATGACTTAATTTATACATTGTATACCCAAGAATTTGACCTGGTCTAAATACCTCTTACACTGTCAAATGTGAAATATAGAATACTACTCTGTATTGATTACTGAGCAAATGGAAATTTTCTGGCTAATAGCCAAACCTAAAGAAATTCAAATTTTGTTACTCTAATTTAGGATGTTTTCTGATGGAAAGACCTTGCCCTTTACTAAGAAGGTTAAGAGTAAGGATTTTACTCTGACTAAAGTTTTATAATCCTTTATTTCATTGTACTGCTTGTCAATGAAGAAAGGAATTTTTATATATAGCATAGTCATTACAGAGTCCAGCTTAACAATATATATGTATGTGTATTTTTAAAGTTATTCAGTGATTTTAACCTCTGGACGATTGTCAAGAATTTTTCTTTACTTATGACTCAAAAGCAATTGTAATCCAACATATAATTATCCAAAAATAAACTCTTTAAAACACAAAATAAAAGCACCATATAGCCCAGATTTATAGTACCCCTGAGCTAATTATTTTAACAGCGTGTTACAAATGTAAACTTACTCCCTAAAAGACAACACAATAATGACAAAATTCTAAACATTCTGTTAATTACATTAGCCTACCCCAAAAAAAATATTTAATATTGGTGTTATGTAGACTGGTATAGTAATTAATAGCAAAACTAGTTGATATGACAAGCATATTATAAAAATTTTTACTGTGTCATTTCAGTCAAGTCTGACTCTTCAGTCTCATGGGTTTTTCTTGGCAAAAACACTGGAGTGATTTGCCATTTTATCCCCAGCTCATTTTACAGATAAGGAAACTGTGGCAAACAAGGTTAAGTGACTTGTCCAGACTCATATAATTAGTAATTTTCTGAAGATGGATTTGAACTGAGATCTTATTGATTCCAAAGTTGTAGTTTTACCCACTGTACCACTTAGCTGCCCCATAGTAATCTTAGTGAGGTAAATTATGAAAGAATAAGGGCAATATGAAGTTGCAGATAAATCCCAATTTCAACAAGGGATTTTCTCAATTGCCCATAATGCTAGTGAACACTCTGTTGGTTATTCTCAATTTACTTGTAAGACTAACCAATTCAATATGTATGGAATTTACCTTTAAATTTCTGGTCTTTTGCTTCTCTCTGTTTCTCTCTCTCTCTTTTTCTTTCTCCAATTGTTTTCTTCATTTTATTATATGTGTACTGAATCTGCTATATGTTCTCCTATTTTTGCTTTTTAGAGAGAGATCAATTTTTTCCTCCTCTTTCATTGGGAGAAAATACTGCATTGATATTTCTGGTTAAAAGGTTTAAATTAATTCCTAATTTCTTTTAAAAATTTGATTTCTCTTTTTAAATCATTGTGGGAATTGGTTATTTTTGTCTCACAAGTTCTATAGAGGCTTTAGTATACTCTCTTTTATCAGTTAATATAAGATCACTTATTTTTAAAATATTATTCATATTAATAGTTAAGCTTTGCTTTATATTTCTTTTAGTTTAGTAATTCATTCTTCTGCCTTTATGATCACCTGTGTTTCTTGATCTGTTTGTGTATTGGTATTTCTTTCAGGGTTGCTTACTTTTTTTTCCAGTTTTTTTTTTTATTTGTATTCATTAGCTTTTAGCAAACATTGCATTCTTTCGATCTTTCTTTTTATACTTCTGTAAATTAATGAAGTGGACTGAATGCTAGGTCTGGAGGGAAGAAGAAGTGAGTTCAAATTTTTCTCTGAGGTATTTTATTAACTGTGAAACTCTGGAAAAATCACCTGATTTCTGTCAGTAGTTATTTCTTCATCTATAAGATAGTATAAACTAAGCACAGTATCAATTCTTGTCTCTCAATGTAAGTTTTGGGCATTTAAATAAATGATAATTCACTTTTATGTATCCAAATCTACAGAGAACATAGATAATTCTTCATCAGAAGATCCAAAGAGACAGTAACTGACAACTATTATTGTATTTGAGACTAGATGCTAAGAGCCAAATGCTGGTTCCGCTCTTTATAAATGTATGACCTTGTCCCACAAACTCTTAAAAACTCAGTTTATTCATTTAAAAAAAAAATAGGGAATTGAATTCATTACAGTCTCTAAGTTTCCCTCTGTTTCCTACTGTTGCTAAGAAATTTCATATATTCATTCTAGAGTTGTCCCAATTTGCATGTGTCTCATAAATAATAATCCAGAACATTTCCTCATATGGTTACAAATGATCTCAATTTCTTCACCTGAAAATTGTCTGTTCATCCCTTGACTATACATCAATTAGGGAATGACTTGTAGTCTTAAAAATCTGAATCAAGTGAACAACATTCTTTAGATTTAATAAAAGATCAAATTCTGAGTTCCTAATTTTGGAGTAGTAGTGCATTATTCTGGATTCCTTATGTTCTTAAAGCTGAAATAAATCCAAGTTAGGAAGTAAAGACATGACTTCCCACCTTTATGACTTGTTGGATTTCATCAGACACAGTAATGTATTATTATATTAATGCTAATTATTGCATTTAAGTATAAATAAGTTGTGTTAAACAAATTTACAATTAGATACAATTTCCTAAGGGGAATTGTAGTACTCAGGTTCATACATTATTCACAGTGAAGGAACCAATATTATTTTTTTGGTCAATTGATTCCTATTCAAACACTTTTGTTTGCTAGAATACTATGAAGAATGATTATGGTTCCATTCAAAAGATAAAGAATACTGATTTTTTTTTAAAAATAAGTAAACTAAACCTTGACTGGATCCGATATTTGTAATTGGATATTCTACTAATTTTTCTAAACTAAATCCCAATTAATCAAATTCATCAGAATGTTTTTTAAATGAATGAATAAGTAATGAGTGAATAAAGCATTTATTAAACTCTTACTAGGGTAATAAATACTATGAGAAGTGCTGGGGAAACTGCCTTTAAAGAACTCACATTCTAATTGGGTAGACAAGTATGAAAGGTTTCAGGTATAAGTAAGATGGAAAAGTCACATAATGCTTTGAGTATAGTAGAAAATTAGAAGGTAATGCCTCCATTTTAATGACTTGTCCAATAGCAAAAAAAAAAAAAAAAAAAAAAAAAAAAATCAACTTTTGATATTGAATCATTTGCTAATTCCAAAGCCTTTCTTTACAAGAACTTTCTTTCCTGAGTTTTTAACTTGAAGGAGCAATTATTAAGCTGTATCTTCCCATGGATTGCTTCCCAAGTTGATAAGTAGAGGACTGGCTGGAAGCATTATTGCTCCCTAGGTTCTTGGGTTCAGAACCTTGGTTGTTTGCATCAGCAACTGGAAGGAAATAGTGCTCCAGGTGGTGGAAGTGACTTGGAACATGATGTCTTTTGTTTCTTCCTCAGTAAATTCCACTGCTTCAGCTAGATTGGCCCATCTGCTCTATCAATGCCTTTTGTTAGAGATGACTAAATTTAAGAGATGGCTGTGAAGGCTGGTCTAGAAGCAAGAAGTGTAACAGGCAAAAGCAGTATTAAAAAAAATCTGCTTATTAGTTCACCATTTGCTAGTGCTGGTGATTAGGAAGGTAAATGCTTTCTCCCTAGGGTTTTCTTCCCTTAGTAATAGCTTCAGGGGCTTGGCTGGTAACAGATCTGGTAGTCTGGAAACACCATTATTACCAAATTTCAGAGATAAGGATTCTGGACAGTTGCCATTAGAATTTGAGGAGCAAATGGTGATCAAAGTAATGATAGTTTAACCTGCCTACTAAAATGTGTATAACATTATAATCATTTTAAAATAAAATTAACAATTAAGAAGTATGTTAAACTTTGGGTCAATCAGTTTAATGAAGGAAAAGCAAGACAGATCATGAAATTAATGAATTGCCCTCAAGTAAATTTAGAAAGTACACAAAACCATTGAGATTCATTTTTGATGAATGAATAGTATTCTGATGAAAATACTGAGAAAAGTCAAACTAGCTAACATTGACATCTCTAGAGCAGTAAAAATGTAAATTTAAAACCGAGTACATTATTGGCAGAAAACTATCTCTGAATCATTGATGAAATGATGAATCTTTGGGATAAAAAAGTTTAAATGCTTCTATCAGACAATAGGTTGTGTGGAAATTTTGGGTTTTAAATAAAAGAAAACTAACAAAAATTTTAGCTACAACTGAGTTATCTTCTTTAGTAAATGGTAGCCTAAAACAAAAAAGAAAGTCAATAATAATCTGAAAATTTGCTTACAACATAACCAGAATGATGTTTGGCAATGGAGGCATTGCTGTTGTTATTTTTGTTGTTTATCCTTCATTCCTTAAGAGGAACAAGATCATCATAAGGGTGATGTCTTTCCTGAAGAGTCATTCAAGTCCAATGGCAAGACAAAGGTCAGAGATGACTAAAGATTGCTCAAAATGCAGTGGGTGACAATGGTCAGTATAAAATAAGGTTCTTTCTAGGTCTCAGTTTGTCTGACCCCAAACCCATTCAATGAATAAGGATTTGAGAAAGAAAATGAATCAATTCAGCTTCACAAGGATATTTTAATCTAGAAAGGGAAAACCCTGAGAGTTTTTGGCCAGAAAATGAAACAACTGCCACTCATTTAAAGCCATCAAAATTTAAACAATGAATTACAGAAATTGGGGTGGAATGATTATTGGCTATTCAATGACAGCCAGAGGGATTTGTGTTTAAAGACTGTCAAGTAGCTCCATTTAAAACCCCAGTGTAATAGGCAGCTAAATGGCTCTCCGAATTGACCCTGGAGCATTGGCCCTGGAGCCAGAGGGGATTTTTAAAAAATCTGGCCTCATACACTTAAATTTACTAATTCTGTTACTCTGGACTAGTCACTTAATCCCTATTGTTTTACAAAAGAAATAAACAAAACATAATGCCTATCTTTTCAGAGATATATATCAAGAAATCAAAAATAAGATTACATAGGGCAAAAGAGCATAGTTGTAACTTTTTGGGGGGAGGGGAAAGGGGAGAAAATAAAAGAAAAAAAATTAACAGCAACAACAATAATAACAGAATTTGAGGGCAACTACTTCTATTTTCAGATAATTGCTAAAGAAAGGGAATACAAAACATTCTCCTACCAACCCAGTTCACAACCCACAAATACACACAGCATCTTTGAGAAGAGTAAGCTTAAACTTAGACCATGATAGCAGTGAGATACATGTTAATAAATAAAAGAATACCTTCTCTGGAAGTTCTATGTGCAAATTTAATAAAAAACTGTTGTTGCTGTTGTTTATGCATTTTGTTCATTCATATTTGCTTTTCTTTCTTAAAGAGTACCAAGCATATGAGTGTGATGTCCTGACTTGCACATGAATTGAATATAAGTGAGGCACCATTGCACAAAAGCATCACCCTCTCTTCCAGAGTCATAGAAGTCCTACTTGAACCAAGAATGTTGTCATGGTCAACAGATAGGCCAATTGGATAAATTTTCTGAATTGCAACTTGAAAAGGTTGATTTATGTTAAATGTGGAATGATCTTGTTGTACCACAGTTCCCTTTTGATATCCTGACGCAGTTTCTCCATTGTCCTATTTAGTTACTCAGCTTCAGGTTATAACCTTTCCCTCTTGATCAGATAAAGGTCTTATGTCTTTCGGCTCTAATCATTCCTTCTTAATGTTTGACAGGATAAAGCTTTATCCATTTTAGATGTCATTAGAATATCAGTAAACTCTCCAGTACCTCCCCCCATTGGGTCATCCTAGGTGCCTCCCCCCATTAGGTTATCCCCATCCAGGTACCTCCCCCATTATGCCATTGTTCTTGTTATCCTGTGAAAGGCTTGCTGTCCCAATACTCAAGGCTGGACTCTTTGAGATGATAGTCTCATCCAGCCCGGGGACCAACCATGATGCCATTTGGTCTCAGTATATCTCTCCATTTAATAAATTATTAATTTGTTCTCTAATTTCTGTCTTGCTCTGTTTCTCCAGCATTACAATCTAAGCTTTTTTTATAGTGAGAATATCATATGTTTAGCCCCATATATGCAAAGAAATGTCATAAATTTAGGTCTTAATTAGTCAACATACATTTGAACTATTTACTTTTGCTATATTTAGGTAAAAGAAAATGTGCATTCATAATAATGAAATTAAAGACATCATTCAGATAATATCATTAAGAGGAATAAAATACATTTCTTCATTATATAGGTTACAATCCTCACAATGATGATTTGTAAAGCTGGAGAAACTGAGGCAAGATAAATATTAGAGAGTACTTAATATTTTATTTGGGTTTTTGAGAGGGAGAGATAGTCTGGAGAGAGAGAAGAATTCATTCTGCTTCCAGGGCTGAAATGGATTTTTGTCTCAAAGAATCTAGCATGTAATGTGAGATTCCTATAATATATATATAAAAAAAAAATTATATGTGTCACTAACTAAAATCAAGGGAGACAAAGGCAAGGGGTGGAGTACGAATTCTGGTGAACATGCGGAATTTCCAGGCAGAGACCATCAGTTCAGTTCTGATGGGTTGGGGGTAGAACCATAAATTTTGATAAACTGGGAGTGAAGGGACAGAGAAAGGGAAGAAACAGAAAGTCTGGAATTTAGAGATATGTAAGCCTATCTCCCAGTAACTGCAATTTATGGCTCTATGGAATGCTAATGGTCAGGGCTCCCAGCCCCAATTATCTTAGTCCTAATGGTCAGGAATGGGGGTTGAAACCAGACAGATTGAGGCAGAACAATTCAAGGACTGAGGCAGAACAATTTAGGGGAAACTGAGGCAGGACAATTTAGGGAAACAGAGGCAGGATAATAGAAGGAAACTGTGGCACAACATAATGTTCCCCTTTAAGTGGAGAATTTTCTCCAGTTTTTTTTTTTTTTTCATTTTTCATCCTCACAGTTTTATTAGGTTTAAAAACTATATAAGTTAAAATTTTATTCTCTAAATGTATGAATTGAATTTAGTTGCTACAGGTAGTTAACAATTCAATAAATCACTTAGGTGATGTGTGCAAACTAGAGGATGCTTTAAGATATTATTTGTACAAATTTGATAAAAAATTGAGAAGAAAATCTAATGAAGTTTTCCTCAGAAGGAAAAAATTAAGTTTGCAATATAGATAATATGCATCTTCTGAGTTCAAAATATAGATTAAAATTCCAATTCAGTTACAATCAGTAATTGTTCATTTTTTTGTGGGAATGAGATTATATTCTTATATATTTTTTGTGAAGATCAAGTTTTTTTTAATAACTGTTGAATAGTGGAACTAATATTTGTTTTAATTACCTTCTTGTTGAATTTTGCCACCACAATTTTAAAAGATTATAGTCTAATTAAGTGTTGATTTCTGGTTGACTCTGATCAGGCTCTTAAAAGAATTGGTTCTAATTCACTTAAGAAAATTATCCCATAAAGGATAAAATTTTCATTACATTACATATTTAAGAATTTGGTCACCCTAGGACATGGGCAAAATCAAATTTTAGCAGAGGAATAAAATAACAAGGGCAAGAGGCCAACCTAGTTCAGTAGAAGAAGAAAGAGGGTGGAGGTACCAAATTAAGGCACAAACAAGCAGACTATTATATGAAGGCGAATAAATTAAGACAGAAAAGAGTACTTGGAGCTACCATAGGCAAAAGGAAGGAAAGAAATTTAGAGTGTAGAGGATGAAACCAACAGAATTCAGGAACTCAGACTGGAGACTTAGCAACATAGAAGGAAAAAAGGAGAATTTTTTAAAAGCAGAAGGATTAATATGAGAAATTAATTCTTATCATTACTAATAGCAAGTTAAGTTTTGTAATCAGAATACTTGAGTTCAATTCATACATTTTATACTACTAGGTGTGGTGACCTCAGATAACCACTTAACTTTTTGGGTACTAAGTAATTCTGAAAGACTACCTATATCTCAGAATAGATGTCAATATTGAATTCACTGGTTCTCTATCTCTCATAATTGTAATTATCTTATTATAATGATTTAGATCTTATTAATAGCTAACATTTATATAAATCCTCCTCTAGAGTACACAAACACTGTATATATAAATATATACTTTGGATCCTCTTAACAACCTTGGGAGGTAGATGCTATTATTTCCATTTTACAGTCAAGGGAAATGAGACAAAGAGAAGTGCAATGACTTCTATAAGATTACATTAATGTTTGAATATTTGAAGCAGAATTTGAACTCTAGATTTTCCTGACTCTAGCCCCAACTCTACTGTGCTCATTAGCTGTTAATGCTTTTTTGTTGTTCAATTATTTTTCAGACATATCTGACTCTTCATGACCACATGTGGGATTTTCTTAGCAAACATACTGAATTGATTTGCTATTTCCTTCTTCACTTCATTTCACAGCTGAGCAAATTGAGGTAAACAGGTTTAAGCAACTTGCCCAGGGTCATACAGGTTGTAAGTATTTGAAATAAGATTTGAACATAGATGAACATAGAGAAGATGATAGGAAATCGTTACAGTATCTCTAACAAGAAATTTCCAAATATGAAGAGTTGGACCCTATAAAAAAGCCAAATTACAAATATGAGTACGACATAATGAAAGGGGGAAAATGAAAGTGCAAAAATTAAATGGAAAGATTCAGCATCATTAAAATAATGTTCCACAAAAACAACATATTAAGGGACATAATTGAAACTTTAGTTTCCCTAGAAAATGAAGAAACAATAATTTTGAAAAAATCTAGATCAGAAAGTAAACAACTTCAGAGTGGCATAGGAGTTACTACTAAAATATTTTGCTAGTTTACTTTCTTCTGCAAGCCTGAAAACATTAGTTCTACAATAAGGGATGCTAGATTCAAATCCTATCTCTGACATTATAATATATGTGTTCTTGACCATGTCTTCTAAATTCTTTCGACTTATTTCTTTATCTATAAAATGAAGAACATTTTACTTGATGATATTTTACATTTACTTCCCACTCATCTCTATGTATGTTACTTTCTTAAAGGAAGACAACATATTTTTTAATGACAGAACATTAGTAGCCCTTCAAAATTTAGACTAAGAACTTGATTAAATATTTTATACAAAGCATTTGGAACTTTTATCATTTTAAACATCTTCCAAAAAAGTATCATTCAAAATAACAAAATTATAAATATATAATAGGTTATAATATAATAAAATAAAAATATAATATAAAAAAGCTGTGTAGTAATAAGAATATGCCATAAAATGCCATAAAGTCTTAGGTTTAAAGTGCAATCCATCAGTTCAGTTTATATTAAACAAGTTATCTTCCTTCCCCAGTTTTCTCTTCTAACCCCATCCTTAAGTACCTTAAGATTACAATCAGCCTATTTTCCCCTTTGTCAATGGAGAGAATATTCTCAGAATAAGCACAATTTCTAAAGTCTTCAATTCCAACAATTTTATTTGCAGATGTGGAATCCCTGCCCTTTGAATCTCTACCTCTGGAATGGATTCAGAAGGTACTCTTTATTCCTTTTGGTTTTGACTACATCCATTTTAAAAATATTCCCATTTTTTTCTATTCCATCATATTGTTTATTTTTTATTGCCCAATAGTACTGTTATATTAAAATATGGTTGTTTGTTTAGCCAGCACCATCTACTTTATTTCCAGTTCTTTCTTACCATTAAAAGTGTTATTAAACATCTGTTTAATTATTTTTTAATTTGAAGCATCTGTTAAATTAAAATTATTTGCAATCTTTCTGTTTAAAACAACAACAAAAATTCTATGTTAACAACATATATAACATCATCTTAAAGGACTCAATATACTCTAAACAAGAAGGAGAAAAACTATTTCTAGATCTTTTCAGATCATATTCAAAGTATATTTTTTTGAGTTTTCCCAAAAGAGAATTTACTTTAAATTTATAGCTATACAAAAGTACAAATATTCTCTTCATTCTCCACCCTCAAATGCCTTATGGGTAGAAGCTAGTCTGTTCCCTTTGGTTCCCCATATACAATAACTACATCAGATGAATTGACATATTAAAAGGTATGAATAATCTTTTATTACATAATTTTCATAAAAGATCCTTTCTTTAATATGATTAAGGTTAGAGATGCATATTTAAGTGCTATAATTATGTACAATGGAGAATTATTAGAAACTTTCCTAATAAAAATAGTGTGTAAGCAATATGGTTTCTTCTTCCCACTATTACTGAATCTTGGTTTAGAATCTAGGCATATAATTAATACAAGAAAGAGAAATGAAAAGTATACAAATTAGAAAAGGAAATACATTTCTTCCTATTTGCTAATGACAGAGTTTTGTACTTGGAAAACCATAGAAAATCAGTGAATAAATTGAGATGATCCTAGCTTTAATAAAGTAAAAGTATATAAAAAATTGCTCCACAAAAATTCTTGGCATTTATACACTGTAGAATAAAATGAAAGGATGATAACAAAAATTCTATTCAAAATAACTATAAAGTACATTAACTACAGGGAACTTAAGCTGGCAAATCACAAATAGAGCCCATATGAATACTGTTATTAAAGTTTTCATAGAAATAGAGAAAGACAAAGAGACAAAAAGAGAGTGGAAAAGGGAGAAGAAAAAGTGGGAGAAAGAAGGGGAGAGGGACAAGGAGACAGAGATTCAGGCCCATCTTATTTTAGACTAGACAATGTAATAAAAATAATAACATGACAATATTTTTTTCATATATGTTATTTTAACAATAATTCCACACTGTAAATTCTAAGAAGAACTAGACAATTTTTAATGAGTAGGAGAAAGAAAATAAACAAACAAACAAATTAATAAATAAATAAAATGGTAACAAAAAGAAAGTAGGCATAATGTGACCAAATATCAAACTACATTAAATTTCAGGAGGAGAAAAACTGTTTTGAAAACTGGAGAGCAGTCTGGCAGAAGCCAGGCATATTAGATCAATCAAACAAACAATATACCAAAAAAATTTACAGATTTCAAATGGTTACCTTAGCAATGGTGGGTTGGACTAAATTAGTACTGATTAACAAGAGCCAAAAATTATATTTTCAGTGTGGGGACTGACACCTTGGGAAGAAGCAAATGTTATAAATAAAGAATTGGTTTATTTTTGTTTGTTTGTTTATTGCCTAAACTTAAGAAGGTGATGGAGAAAATATTACTAATTCAAGTAAGACGTTAAAATTTTTAGAACCTTTTGAAAGTGCTGGCAGTTAAACATTTATCAGCTCAACATTGATTTTGTGACAAACATAAGGATGACATCAAAAACAAATTAGAAAAATAAGAAATTACCTTTCAGATGTCAAAGTAGTTGAAGAGGTCATGATCAAACAAAAGACTGTGAAAATCACATAAAGTAAAATGGACAATTTTGAATGTATAAAATTAAAAAGTATTTGCAAAAAAAAAAAAAGCTAACAACAACAACGCAGCTAAAATTAAAATTAGAAGAGAAATAGGTAAGTGGTGAAAAATTCTTTGCAACAAATTTCTCTGATAAATATTTCATTTCTAAGGCTTTTTGAGGGAAATAATCCAAGTTAAGATGGGGAAAAAAGTCTTCTTCCAATCAATAAACATTTAAAAGAAAAGGAAGTTTTCTGGGGAGAAAAAAATCTGAATTATCAGAAATCAAATAAAAAACAAGTCCTCTGAATCACTAAAAATTAAAGAAATTCAAATTGAAACAATTCTGTGACCCACTTCCTAACCATTAGTTTGACAAAACTGACAAGAAAGGAAAATGATAAATGCTTGAGGGATATAGAAAAGAAGTACTTTAATGGATTGTTGGTAGAACTGTGAACTGGTCCAACCATTCTAAAAAGCAATCTGGAACTATGCCCAAAAAGCTATTAAAACTATCCATACTCTTTAACCCAAAAATACCACTACTAGATCTATACACTAAAGTTATCAAAGAAAGAAAAATACCCATACATATAAAATATATATTAAAATTCAGAGTTGGCAAAAAATTGGAAACTGGGAACAGGATACCCATATAGTACAGATTGTCTAAACAATTTATGGTATGTGAATATAATGGAATATTTTTTGTACTGTAAGAGATGATCAAGAAAAACCTGGTAAAACTTGTTTGAACTGATGAACCATGAAGTGAATAGAAACAGGAGGATAATTTACACAATAACAATATTATAAGGACCATCATCTTTTTAGGTCTTAGGAATTTTCAACAATATAATAACCAACTAAGATTTTAATTTAGAGGATTCAGCATAAAACAACTTACTTCCTGATAGAGAGGGGATAAAGTACAGATTAAGAGAGAAAAAAAGAAAGTGGGTGGGTGGGTGTATGTGTGTTTGTGTGTATGAGAGAGAGAGAGAGAGAGAAAGAGAGAAAGAGAGAGGGAGAGAGAATTTATCTTTCCTGCATATTTTCAAGAACTGATCTTGATATTTGGATTTATCTATTTATTTATTTTTGTTTATTTATTTGTTTATTTGTTTTGCTGAGGCAATTGGTGTTAAGTGACTTGCCCAGAGTCACACACCTAGGACATGTTAAGCGTCTGAGGCCATATTTGAACTCAGATCCTCCTGACTTCAGGGCTGCTGCTTTATCCATTGCACTATCTAGTTACTCTGGATATTATTATTATTGTTAAATTTGGCATGCAAAATTCTCAACTCAGTGTTTGGGGCAGGGAAACTAAGGAGTAATATTGAGAAAGTATATTCTATTACAACAAGTGTTTTGGGGACTCCACCACGTTCCTACCAAACACTATCTAGGTATTGGTCATTAGGAAGCAATCCAGTTATGATAATAATAATAATAGTGGTACTTATTAGTTGGCTAAGAGCAAATAGTTTTTTGGAAAGAATTTTATTAAGTTATTTGGCAAAATACAAAGCTGAGAACAGGTGTAGTTTGTTGTCAGATCTTCATGAGGTATAATTTATATATTTTTTTAAAAAGCACAAGAACAAGCATTTAGGTGATAAGAACATAGTAAAGATTGCTTGAGCTATATGTCAACAGGTAAGTATAAACATTTAACAAAATTTGGGAAGAAAAAAAATCCAAATTAGTGTTAGTTACATTTGAACTCTTAAGTGCCTAAGTAAGTAAAGATTTGCCCATAAATTTGCTTAGGTTTATACTATAACCTAGAAGTGAGGAAATCCTACAGTTTGATTAGTATTCTAACTTCTCTTATTCTATATATTTCTGAATAGGGACCAATGCTCAATTTCTTTTGATTTTCTCTTTACCTCTTATCCTTACTTCTAACCTTCTAAAGTCTGAAATAAGAACGTATTTGGAATGATCTATGAGATTAATGTTGGACAATGGAAAGAGTGAAATCCTGAGAGGAAATTGAGTAAAGGCTAAGGCTATGATTCAGGTATCCAGAGACCTTTCTAGTTCTTCATGAGACTTTACTTAAATGCTTCTAACAATTTCTAATTTATTTGTAGTGATATATAGTGATATAGTAGGGTCTATTTAAATTTTCATTCAAAGTGTTCATAAAAGATGCTCCAAGTCATTATTAATCAAGATAAATGCAAATTAAGACAACCTTGAGATACCACTACATACCTGTCAGATTGGCTAGGATGACAGGAAAAGAAAATGCTGAATGTTGGAGGGGATGTAGGAAAACTGGGACACATGCATTGTTGGTGCAGTTGTGAAATTTCCAAGAGTTACAAATTCCAAGAGTTACATTCTGAAGAGCGATTTGGAACAATGCTCAAAAAATTATCAAACTGTGCATACCCTTTGATCCAGCAGTGTTACTACTGGGCTTATATCTGAAAGATATTTTAAAGAAGGGAAAGGGACCTGTATGTGCAAGAATGTTTGTGGCAGCCCTCTTTGTAGAGGCCAGAAACTGGAAACTGAGTGGATGCTCATCAACTAGAGAATGGCTGAATAAATTATGGTATATGAATGTGATAGAATATTATTGTTTTGTAAGAAATGATCAGCAGGATGATTTCAGAAAGGCCTGGAGAGACTTACATGAACTGATGCTGAGTGAAACGAACAGGGCCAGATCATTATATACTTCAGTAACAATACTACATGATGATCAATTCTGACGAACATGGCTCTTTTCAACAATAAGATGAACCAGATCATTTCCATTTATTCAATAATGAATAGAACCAGCTATACCCAACGAAAAAACTCTGGGAAATGAGTATGAACCACTACATAGCATTGTTGCGCCACAGTTCCCTTTTAATGTCCTGATCTAGTTTCCCCATTGTCCTATTTAGTTACTCTGACTCAGGTTATAACTTTTCCCTCTTAATGTTTGATGAGATAAAGTTTTTATATCTTTAGGCTATAATCATTCTTTCTTAATGTTTGGCAGGATAAAGGGCTATCTATTTTAGACATCATTAGAATATCAGTAATCTCTCCAGTACCTCCCTCCATTGTGTCATCCTAGGTACCTCCCCCCAATAGGTTATCCCCATCCAGGTACCTCCCCTATTATGTCATTGTTCTTGTTATCCTATAAAAATCTTGCTGTCCTGATGCTCAGGGCTGGATTCTTTGATATGATAGTCTCATTAAGCCCTGGGACCAACCATGGATCCATTTGGTCCCATTTGCATTTTTTATTTCCTTCACAGCTTAATTGTACCTTATTTCTAAGTCTGATTCTTCTTGTGCAGCAAAATAACTGTATGGACATGTATACATATATTGTATTTAACATATACTTTAACATATTTAACATGTATTGGTCTACTTGCCATCTGGGGGAGAGGGTGGAGGGAAGGATGGGAAAAATTGGAACAAAAGGCTTTGCAATTGTCAATGGGAAAATTACCCAGACATATATCTTTTAAATAAAAAGCTATATAATAATAATAATTTAAAAAAGAGATAATAAAGGGTTTGGACTTGAAAAAAAAAAGTGTTCATAACCTACCTGCTTCTTACTTTTTAAATTGCTTGTACTTTATCTCCAATCCCCACCAATACTCTGTGATCCAATTGCACTGTTATTTTTGCTATTCTTGAAGAAAATATCCCAACTCCTGACTCCATTCATTTTACTTGGATGTTGTGCATGCCTGGAATTTGTTTTCTTCCTCCTCTCTTTTTTTTTTCCCTCTATGCCTCCATATTGCCACAGATACCTTCAAGTCCTAATTCAAATTCTACCTTCTACAGGAAGTCTCTGTCCTTCTTAATTCTAGTACTTTTGCTTTGATGATTATCCTCAATTTTTCCTATATATCACTTGTTTATATATATTTGTTTACATGTTGTCTTTCCCAATAGACTATGAGCTCCTTGAAACCAGTCTTTTATACTTTTTATATCTCCAATATTAGCACAGTACTTGGCCCATAATAGATGCTTAAATATTTATTGACTTGTTGACCATAAAATTCAAATAATGACTACAGGAAGCTGATTATTTAACTTTATTTTATAAACAAGATGTAAAATTCCAGAGAAAAAGTATATTATTATATGTAAACAAAATTAAGTGTTGGGGTGGGGTGGGGAGGGAGATAAAACTCTTTTTATTATTACTGCCCTGGTGGCTATCATTTGATCTTTTCATTTCCTTTTTTATCCAATTAATATAAGATCTAAAAGTCTATGGCATATTCTAGGGTGGAAAATACATAAGATCAGCAGTTTTATTTATTGGATCATTGAGATCTAAGGTGGAAAGTCAAGCAGCAGGATTCACAGCAATGTCTATGTATAGGTTTAGAACATGATTGTAAACAAATAAAAGTATAATACTAACAGAATCAATGTTAGACTGAGAAGAAGCAGTATTTGTAGAAAAATAATTGTTAATTAGATAAGATTATTGTTGCAAGTTGTAGCTTCTCCCCTTGGGTAGAATTAGGAAGCAGCAATTTCAGAGGTGAGTTTGCAAAATCACTCAACTTGAGATGGAGAATGGTGGCTCCTCATTTCTCCTATCTCTGTATCATTTAAATTATGAGTTGTAATGACAATTGTCTTTATTTCCCTTCCCAAAATCTTACTCTGCAAGTTATTCTCTGGTCTGAGTACTAGGGACAACAAAAAAAAAAATCTCAGCCCTAAGAAGTCTCAGTTGGGCACTTAACTTTGAACTGTGAGTTTCTATGTGGCAGTGTCCTGTGCTATCAGAAAGCTTTCAAAATGACCTTTGTAACTCAATAATTTGTTTTTAGTTACCCATATGGAAACACAGAACACAAAGGACAAAACATTAAAGATGATGTTAAAATCTCAAATAGTTGAAGACACTGACGTAGTCTTTGAGTGAAATTAATTTGACTTGTCTCTGGCTGTGAATCTTGCCATATGTTGTGTCATACATATTGAAGACAACAAAATGGCCAGTCAACCTTTAGTTTTGAGATTTGACAACACTCATTTGAGTATTTTGCTTCTATTTGACTTTGTGAAAATAAAGTCCAGTCAGATTTAAAATACTATTTTCCCCTGTGTTTTCAGGGACACAAAAAGGAGACCAAAAACAAAGCTAAAAAATAAAACTTTACAGCATCTCTTGATATTTTATCTTTATGCTTTTAGAATATACAAATAAAAGCCTTTGAAAGTCTAAAATCTCATGGAAATAACAATTCCAGCTATCACTTCTTATTAATATATTTAAAACTAAATTTATTGGAGTTTCGATTCATCTTAGCCCCACTTCCCCCAATCATCATCTCCTCCAAGCCTCATCATTTACCCACACCCAAACATATAAACATATCCTGTGAAGAAGTTAATAATAAAAGAGAACTGGGGAAAAAAGTGTATTTGTCCAAAGGACAAATATATGAGTGTAAAGAACTGTGAAGGAGGAGAAATCCAAGTGAGAATTAGATTCTAGAAAAATGGAAATTTTCACAAAGTGATAAACAAAACATCTTGATTTTCAACTCTATTGGTACACTTTCAACTCAGTTATATGTGTGTGTGTGTGTGTGTGTGTGTGTATATATATATATATATATATATATATATGTATATATATATATATATGTATATATATGGGGGGAGAGAGAGAGAGAGAGAGAAAACATTATCTATCTAGTTAATTTTCTGAGAATATAAAGATGGAAACTAATAATATCTTGCCCCTCAAGGACCATGAAATCTTGGAGACAGTGAGGCAAAACTTGCTCAACAAATATGATCTTGCAATATATTTGTGAAATTGTGAAGATTTTGATCCTCACAAGAGCCCTGAATTTTAGATACTTATTATTATTATCATTTTATAGTTGAGGAATACAGAAATTCAATAAATTTCCAACAGTTACAAAGCTGATAAGTTTCTAAAGTTATATGTGAACTCAGATCTTCCTGACTTCAGGCAGCTCAGGACTCTATTGTACTACTCAAGTATTTATTGTACTATTTATGTATTGTATTTATTATTTTTAAAAAATCATTCAGCTGAATTAGTTCTAGTGACTCATTGTCTTCTTGTTTAATTTCCTTCTGGTAGTGCTAAGTAAATCTCTTAGTGTTAATCACTGAATGAATTTATGAATGGGAGAGGAGAGGGGAGGGAAAGGGAGGGGAGGAGAGGAGAAGGGAGGAGAGGGGAGAAGAGGTGAGAAGAGGGGAGGAGAGGGGAGGGGAGAGGAGGGGAGGAGAGGGGAGGGAAGGGAAGGGAAGGGGAAGTGAGGAGAAGAGATAGGAGGGGAGGGGAGGGAAGGGGAGGGGAGGAAAAGAGAGGGGAGGGGAGGGAAATGTCAATAAAAATCTTCATGCAGATAAAATTATTTTATAAGACAGATTTGTCCTGGAATAATGGAGATTCACCTTTGCAAAAGCCTGGAGGCTGGAGACAATGTACTGCATTGTACTACATAATTGATGGAGGAGGGTCATGATCTAATTCCTCCTGCTGTGAAGTATCACACTCAGAATTGTACTTAACTCCATTCTTATCTGAAATTTCCTGCTTATCACCTAGTTTAGTTGGTACCTCTCCCTGTTGCACTTTTTTTTTTCTTCATTCTAACACTTAAATAACTTCTTATAGCCAGTTGTATTAAATTGTATGTATGAATTATGTCTTTGGAAATTGAGTCAGGTGCATTTCTATTATAAAAAAGATCCTCTCTTTCTAATCTCCACTGCATTGAGTTTGAATTAGATCTGTAGTATCAACCCAGTTTTTCTCCTATTAATTTCCACTCGTCTAAATCCAGTTCTTTTTCCATAGAGGACCAAGGACATATGTACTTAACAGTTTCTAAAAGTTCAGTGATCTGCTCCAAAATTATAATCAAACCTTGGCTTTCCATAACTTTGACAATGCTCTCTAAACATTTTCCTTGAACAGAAACAGGCTGTTTTCGAAATATCTGTCCCATCTTGGCTGAAATTCTACTTTAACACTTTTAACAAAATTTCTTTGTTGTACTCACCCTAATTTCTGGGTCAAGAAGACTTTTCCACTGGATCAGGGTCGGAGGCTTTTTCACTGAAATCCACTGAGGGGCCTGTCAGTCCCACGTTCAGGGCGCCAAAATGTTGGTGTTTTTCTCTTCTTTAAAATAATAAGGGTTTTTTCTGGGGGAGAAGGTTTCTTGGGGAGGTTTTCTGGAGTCAGCCTTAGTCTCAGTTACAAGTAAATAATCATCAAAAATTGCAGTCAGCTGGTAAAAGTTCAGATCTTTTATTGTGTCCTTCAATATAGCCCGGTTAGCTCAGAGGCCTATCTCTCTGCTTGGTTCTAAGAGCTCTTGCAGCTTTGTCCTTGGCTTCTGCCTCTACTTTCTTCAGCCTCCAGCCAGCACCAAGTTGGAAGATGCAATGAATCTCTCTTGCCTCGAAGATAGGGCTTGTGGGCTTCCTCCCAGAGTGCTCCTCTCCGGCCCCAGTCAATGTTCCAGAGAAGAATTCAGCCGAATTAGATTGGAGAAGGGAATGTCAGTTCAGTTGAGGAGCACTATCTTGGAGGCACAACCAGATTCAGCACGAGAGATTCATTCCATCTGGGGACTGACGAAAGCAGAGGCAAAGGACAAAGCTGGAAGAGTTCTTAGAACCAAGGAGAGAGAGAGAGAGGCCTCTAAGAAAACTAACTGGGCAATACTGGAGACAATAAAAGGTCTGAACTTTTAACATCTGGATGTATTTGGAGTGATTAACTGATACTAAGGCTGCCTCCAGAAAACCTCCCCAAGAAACTTTCTCCCAGAGAGAATCATCTCATTATTTTAAAGAAGAGAAACACCCACATTTTGGCGCCCTGAATGTGGAGCTGAGAGACAGACCCCTCAGTGGATATCAGTGGAAAATTCTCTGATCCTGATCCAGTGGAAAAGTCTCCTCAACCCAGAAATCAGGGTGAGTACAACAAATAAATTTTGTTAAAAGTGTTAAAGTAGAATTTCAGCCAAGATGGGACAGATATTTCAAAAACAGCCCGTTTCTGTTCAAGGAAAATGTTCAGAGAGCATTGTCAAAGTTATGGAAAGCCAAGGTTTGATTATAATTTTGGAGCAGATCACTGAACTTTTAGAAACTGTTAAGTACATATGTCCTTGGTCCTCTATGGAAAAAGAACTGGATTTAGACGAGTGGAAATTAATAGGAGAAAAACTGAGTTGATACTACAGATCTAATTCAAACTCAATGCAGTGGAAATTAGAGAGGATCTTTTTTATAATAGAAATGTACCTGACTCAATTTCCAAAGACATAATTCATACATACAATTTAATACAACTGGGTATAGGAAGTTATTTAAGTGTTAGAATGAAGAAAAAGAAAGTGCAGCAGGGAGAAGTGCCAACTAAACTAGGTGATAAGCAGGAAATTTCAGATAAGAATGGAGTTAAGTACAATTCTTTGAGTGATACTTGACAGCAGGAGGAATTAGATGATTCCTCATCTCATGAGGGGAGAGGAAGAGAGGAGAGGAGAGGGAAGGAGAAGAGACGGGATGGAAAAGGATAGGAGAGAGAGGGAGGGAGATGTTAATAAAAACCTTCATGCAGATACAATTATTCTATAAGACAGATTTGTCCTGGAATAATGGAGATTCACCTTTGCAAAAGCCTGGAGGCTGGAGACAATGTACGGCACTAGGAAAAGCTAATGGACCAGTTTTCCTAAAATGAAAAGTAAGTGGAAGAAGAGAATATGAAACGAACTTGTAAAGTTTGGCTGGAACCAGAATGTGAAGGCCTTTAAATTGTAAGCTTAAGCATTTACATTTTTTGCTTTATTTTCTTTTTCTTGGAGGCAACAACAAGCCATTGGAGTTGTTTGCTAGATTGTGTAGTAGGGAAGCTAAATGGTTAAATAGGTTAAATAGGTTATCAGGATCTACTAAAGAAAAGACAGATGAAGCATGGAGACAAATTAGAAGGTCCTTGCTATTGTTTGTAACAGAAGTAGAATGCATAGTTTGGTCAGACATCAAAGATAATCTACTGCTTCTTAAACTATCTCCAATTGTATTGACTTTTGTTCTGCCACTGGTTTTGATGACAAGAGAAGAGAGAGAGAGACTAATGGCTTTGGACAACTCTGCCTCACTTAAATACAATTCATGCATAGAATTCATGACATCATCAATTATCCACTGTTTTCTAACATCATATCTTTTTGATCCCTTTTTGAAAATGAAGGGCAAACAGCAATAATAGATATGATGAGGATGTGTACTATTATAGAATTTGTATTTGAAAAGAGGGCATCACATATAGTGTGAGAAATGTGATAGAGAAAGGCACACACACACAGAAACATGCAATATTTGTCAACTGATCATATACTGTGGGAGTAGATAGAAGGATGGGGTAGGAGAGATGGAGGGAAAATTCAAAGGTGAGCCCAAGTTTGGGAACCTAGGTATCCTTAAAGATAATTCTGAATAGAAATTTGAGGGAGATATGGATTTGTGAAGAAATAAGAGAATTTCGGAAATTAATTTTAGATAATGATACAAAGTATAGCATTTATATAGTGTTTACTATATGTCAGGTGCTGTGCTAAGAACATAACAATTATTAGTTCATTTGTTCTTTAAAACAACCTTGTAAAAAGGTGCTATCATTACCTCCTCTTTCCAGCTTAGTAAAATGAGAAAAACAAAAGTTAACTGATTTGTCAAAGGACATAATTAAGCATCTGAAGCCACATTTCAACTCAGTCCTTTCTCACTTGAGGCTCAACACTCTACCCATGATGCTACCTAGCTGCCTTCATGTACCAATAAGGCATCAACATGAAGATAAGAAACAGGAATTTTTAGTGACTGTTTAGGCCTATGTATAGATTTAGAAGTCATTGCATAAACATAATTATCAAATAGAGGAGAAGTAATGAGATATGCATGGGGAAAAATATAGTGACAGAAGAAAAGAGAGCTCAAGACAGACCCTAGAAGTTCTTGTTCTTTAAAATAATAATAGTTCTCTCTGGGAGAAAGCAAGTTTCTCAGGGAGGTTTTCTGGAGGAAGTCCTGGTTTTAGTTGAAAGTAAATAATCACCCAAAATTGCAACCAGCTGATACAAGTTCAGATCTTTTATTGTGTCCTTCAATATAGGCCGGTTAGCTCAGAGGACTATCTCTCTGCTTGGTTCTAAGAGCTCTGTCTGAATGTCCTTCCGACTCCAGCCAGCACCAAGGTAGAAGATACAATGAATCTCTCTTGCCCTGAAGATAGGGCTTGTGGGCTTCCTTGCAGAGTGCTCCTCTCTTCTCCTGTATTCAATACAGAAAAAATAAAGATTCTCCAACAAAGTAGAATGAAAATGATGTAAAATAGGTAGAAAAGGCAAGGGAATCAGATTGTTTCATAATAGCCAAGGGATTAAATTGTCTGTGAAGAGAATAAAGTGAACAATGTCAAAGTTGAAAAGAGAACATTGAATAGAGATTGTAGGGGGGAAATTATACTTAGCAGTTAGAAGATTTTAGGTAACCCTGAAGAGAATAGCTTCAGGCAAGTGAGAGAATTGGAAACAAAGTTATATGGAACTGAAAAATGAGTAGAAACTGTAGAAATCAAACAAAATGAGCATTTGTGAACCTTCTTAGGGTTTGTTTTAATTTAAAAGGAAAAAGGTATTTGGGATAATAGATTAAGAGGATGATGGAGTAAAATGAACTATTTTTCAAGTTATGTTAGACTAGAGAATTTTGTAAGTAATAGGGAGGGAGGGAATAGAGGAAGAGATTTAAAATGAGAGAAAGAAATAAAATAATTGAACGAGAAAGCTCTGGGATGAGACAAGAGTGATAGGATCAAGATTAAGAGACTAGAGTTAGTCCTTAGAAAGCTTAAAGTCATGCAAACTGAGCTAGCTCAATGTTTGGAAGGCTCTGGAAAAAAGTGTGGGAATGAGAGTAGAGAGCTATTAGATGGAGAATCAAGTTGAAGGTCTACAGAGCCATTGTGTTGATCTCATTTTTGTATACCAGGAAAACTCAAACAGTACCCTAGTGCCTTGCCAAGAAAACTGAATCTCTTCCATTTGAATTGTCTTAGGAAGATACTAAAGAGCATGAAAAGATACCAGAGAGTGAAGTCCTTTCTTCAACTAAACTGGCAAGCATTCCAACTCTACTTGCAGAGAACACAACTCCATTGGATTGGCCACATTGTTTGAATGCCAAATGTAAGTTTAACAAATAGATCATTTTATGGAGAACCCACATAGGGCAAGTTCTCACAAGATGGTCAGAAAAAATGACACAAAAATACTCTCAAGGTATCTCTTAAAAACTTTAGATTTATATGACATGGGAACCACATAGTATACATTCATCAGAGAAGATGCTGTGTTCTATGAGCAAAGCAGAATTGAATTATCTCAGAAGAAATAAAAGATGTGCAAAGTTAGAGATCAAGGAACAGCATAAAGGAGGATAAAAAAACATTGTCCTATGTGTATTATCTTCTGTTAGCTTAAGAAAATGGAAAGAGTACAAAGTGAAGAGATCTAGTATAAAGGAGATGTTATTGACAAGTGAATGAGAGTTCCAGTAAGTATAACTGAATAGCAAGCAAGAGGAGAATATGATTTTTAGAAGACTAGAGTTGAGCTAAATTAAAAAAGTGTAGAAAGCAATATAGAGAGAAAAGAGGATTTTTACCTTAGCAGATAGTAACTCAGAATCATATTGATAAGCATTGCAGAAGTATGAGTGGTGACTGGTTGATAGAGTCTCCCATCAGTTAGGGTCCTTCTGACAATAAAGCATATAATTAGAGCTGGCCTTTATGCTTCTAACTCTGAGAGGCCAATGATCTCTATTGATTATGAAAGCCTAAGAAGGGGTGAAGAAAGAACAAAGGGGAAAAATGAAGGTGTAATGTAGTAAGACCTGTAGGATTTTGACTGAACTCATATTAGATAATTAATAAGAATCTCAAGCCAAAAGCCACAGGACAAACCACACTCAGCAGATTATCTTGGTACAGGTACCTATCTTCTTATCTCTGAAAGTTCAAGGCAGTTCTAACCCCATGTTCTCTTGTTTGAAATGATAATATGAGAAACTTGCAAGTCATTGAATAGGTAACAAAAGGAGCTTTCCTTTGTACAACAAAGTATACAATGTACAACAAGTATACAATGGCTCTTGCTTCTTTGCCTACAGCTCCCTTGTGTCCATATGAAAATGCAGACAGTTGGGAAAGGAATTATGAAGGGCTTGATTTCTTTAGTGGTTAGAGGTACCTACCAAGTTTGCTAGACTTAGATTTATTTGACTGGGACCTTTGATGTTTTTGATGACCAGGACCATATCTGTATGCATATATCTAAAACATATATATATACACACATACATATATGTACATTATATATATGTATATATATATATATATATATATATATATACACACATATATATACATATACATATATATATATATGTACATTTTATATATATATGTGAATATAAGCATTTCCAAATATGTATATATAAGTATTTAGTTTATATATGTAATATTTCAAAACAATTGGTTTGCTTTGTTATCTTACATATTTTATACAATGTATTTTACATATTCAACACATCTAAAATTTTTATTCTGAGATGTCTATGTATTTCATTAAACTGTCAAGGGATCCATGAAATAAAAAAGTCTAAAAACCTCTGACTTTAATTCCTTTTTAGATAAAGTCTGTTGTAGTTGTAAACCTAGAGGCTAAAGTTTCTGATGGATTCCAGCTTTCTTCCATAATGTCCTCTTACTAGGAAGATATATGTTAAAAATATATTTTGTTGATTGGTATGAGGATATTTACCCAAAATCTCTTTCATTTTGGAAGCTCTTACCATTGATCATATCATGTCCTCAAGTCATTACCTAGATCTTGTCTCTTGTTCACTATCAAACTGTGGAGAAAAAACAAACAAAACAACAGTAACAACAATAACAAATTTTTTGCTGTTTCTCTCATATTACTTCAGAACCACTGAAGATTTGAATTTTCATTTCCTGAAAAAAAAAATCACAACTCTTTTGTTTTTCCTCAAAAAAACTACCTTCTTCTGATCTTTCCTGCCTCTGTCAAACACACCAAAATCTTTTCAACATCCCTGCTTTATGACCTTGCAGTCGTATTCATTTCCTCATATACCCTCTTTTATCTTATCCAAAGATTTATCAAATTATTTTGATTCTTCCCCTATAACATCTCTTACCTTCTACTCTTCTTTCTTTGTACACAATCTAATTTAGGACCTCTCACCTGGATTATGTAATTACCTTCTAATTATTACTCTGCCTCAAGCTTTTCCCTGTTCCATATAGCTGCTGAAGTAATAATTCTTAAGCATAGTTTCTCCCCTATCCATGAAGTTTTTTACAATATGATTATTATTTCTATTACTTTTTTGTTGTTTTTTGACATGTAAAGGCCATTATAGCCCAGCTGCAACCACCCTCTCCAAACTTACATTACTCCTCTTCAACCGTTTCAACAAACCATTTTACTATTGCTCACAAAGACCATCTATCTCCAATCTTCCATACCTTTGTTTAGGTTGCTTCTCTTATATTGAATGCATTTCCTCTTCACCTCTTAGAATCCTTCCTTTCATTCAAATCTCTGCTTAAATCATTTCATTTAAATAATAGCTTAAATAATCATATCAGCTGTAAATCCCTAACTTTCAAAATTTCCTT
This sequence comes from Sarcophilus harrisii, assembly GCF_902635505.1. Classification (NCBI taxonomy): domain Eukaryota; kingdom Metazoa; phylum Chordata; class Mammalia; order Dasyuromorphia; family Dasyuridae; genus Sarcophilus; species Sarcophilus harrisii. The sequence goes on from NC_045426.1 coordinate 423,319,205, forward strand.
GTACCTAATTTGTGATTATTATATGAATAAACATTATTTCTCCAAACAGAATGAAAGCTCTACAAAGGTAGATCTTGTTTCATTTTTGTCTTTCTATATTTCCAATATACTATAGTACTCAGCATACAGTAAGTGTTTGATAAATTCTTTAGATTATTTCTTGAAAGAGTCAGACTTACTGGAGACACATTGACCATCTTAAAATATTTGAAGAGCTGTGATAAAGAAGAGTGATTAGGTGTGTGTTACTTGCCTCAATTCCAACTAAGTGCTATAATGTTTAACCTTCCTTGGCTCAGAGTCAGACTCATATTCTTGCAAGAGTTATTAGATGTGTAATCCTGGGAAAGTCACTTAATCCCTTTTGCTTCAGCTTCTACATCTACAAAATGATCTGAAAGACATGGAAAAACACTCTAATATCATTGAAAAGAAAACCTAAAAATGTGGTTACAATGAGTCAGATATGACTGAAAAGTGACTGAATAATATATACTTGGTCTTACAGAACAGAATCTAAAATTCTGGAGAACTAAAATTCTGATTTAAGCTTAATTTAATCCAAAAGAATAATATCCATAATCAGTTTATAATGTATTCACCTTCATAATAGATTTTCAAACAAAAACTAGGTAAATATCTGCTAGTGATATTGCCAAAAGTATACAGATATGGATTGAACTAGAAGGCTTCTGAAATTTCGTTGGCATTGGTGAAGATATTCAATGAGTGGTTTTATTTAAGTTGTTATTTTTATATCACACTGTAAAGATATGCATTATATAATGAATAAAAAGCCAAATGTTTGTGAAAGAAATTTAGGGAATGGAAGAACCAATATCTTGGATAATAGCTTCATGTGAAATTTAGATTATGCTCTATAGATTCATATTTTGTTCATGATTTCCCCCAGGGACTGTAACTATGCTGAGAAATGTGACCTAGATAGAGGCTTGGTTTTGTCCAAATAGAAGCACTTCCAGGAATTCTTTCAAGAAAGCAGCTTTGATATTTTGGACTTCAGCCAAAACTTTTTTAAAATTTCATTTAGAAATAAAAATTGAAGGTGTCAAAATCATTACCAACTGTACCAACCAGCAGTTATAGGAGAATATCTTAGTCTACCAGTTAAGAACAAGAAGAAAGTTGGAGATCCTCAAGGATGTCAAAGACAAAACAAAAAAGCCTACATGCAATATACAATGAATTTAATAAAAGGGGAATTCACTTAAATTGGGGTAAATATCATTAGTATTAAAAGAAAAACTTTCGGCTTTCTGATTGCCATCAGTGTTGTATACTAACATCTAATCTTTAAAAAAAAAAATCTTTGTACCTAAATATTTAACTGAATAAAGAATGTACACTGAAAATAGGATGTGTTTACTAGGCTAAACTTGATATTCAAATTTTTCATTTCTTAGTTTTATAGATACTTTCAAAAACCAACAACCATTTCTTTAGAACTTATTATGTGTCTGACATTGTGGGGTTATAATGAAAGAAAAAAAATTCCCTGTCTTAAAATATATTTTTTTTTCCTCTACAATCATATACTTCTAAAGTCATAAGAACAATTCCAGATTTTCCTAATTTTTCAAATAGATAAGATATTGTAATTGTTTTTTGCTTATTTGTTTTAAAATATAGAACATGTTTTAAATGGAGAAGGGGGAAAAGATAGTTTTAATCTATATTTTCATGTCCCATGTGTTCTTTCTGAAATAAGATCTCCATATCATCATAAATTTGAAGTCTGAAGGAGCCTGGCAAAGTCATCTAGACCAATACCCTTACCAAATACACACACACACACATATACACACTATTCCAAATTCAAGGCACATTTTAGAATTCCTTCTATTTAAGAATCACAGTGCACAATCCCCAACTTGATACTCTTTTTTAGCAGACCAGTCTCAAAGTGCATTAGTTCAAAGCAAAAATGCTTTGATCAAAATGACACAACAAAATTCATGACATGAAAAATTTCCCCTATTTTGAAAGGATTTTACTTCTTACCTGTACACTAAACCAATATGTAGCATGTCAAGACAAAATGTCAAAAAGGCAATTTATCTATGTCTGTAGCCCAGTCAAGATATGTGCCCAAGGGGAGTGGATTCTAAGAAGATAGTAGAGTAAATTTGAAAATTCCAAGTTCTCTAAATTTTCCTGACCAAAAAGAATTTTACTTCAGAGAGAACACAGACCCATGAAAAGTAAATAAGATTAGAAAAGAATAGGGGTTTTCCTGGGGCAGTCTCATAAGACCACAAGAAAGACCTCAGGCTTAAGCTTTAACCGGTATGAAGTGTAAATACCTCCAGGCTAGCTTCACAGAAACAACATGAGGGGAGTCCTGGAGTTAGCTGGCTTTAAGATAGCTTCAATACAATCCACAGGAACTTCACACACACACACACACACACACACATACACACACACACACACATACACATACACATGCACACCATTGATGGGGGAGTTGGATGAGTATGGGAAGAGCCCCGGTTGATTAGGAATTACAAGCCCAGCTGTTCTGCTGAAACATGGCCCTGGGTCAGGAGTAACCAACATACCTAGTGAGTGCAAAAGCGATCATGCAGGGATGCTGCTGACTGAGGGCACTTCTAGGACTGCAGGTTTCTTGGTTTTGGATTCCAGGCCTGAAGGGAGAACTCAAGTGAAGTCAAAAACACCATGCCCCTCCTTCCCAAACCCCAGCATTAGAGGAGGTTAAACAAATAAATTCTCATCTGGGAAAAATGAGCTGACAAAGGAGAAAGAACTCAATCATAGAAACTTACTAGGGAAATAAGGAAGACTGGTGTTCATCTTTAGAGAAGAAATTGAAGTTAAAAAAGTCTTTACTACCCAAAAAGAACATTAAATGGCTACTTATTCAGAAACAATTTATAGAAGAACTCAGAAAAGGCTTTAAAAACAAATTAGAGAGATTGAGGGAAAGGTAAGATAGAGAACTATCCAAGAAAAACAAGAAGCTTATGAAAAGAAAGTTGAGCAACAAGAAAAGGAGATCCAAAGTTTTAAAGAAAATGGTTCTCTAAAAATTGGAATTGGATCAAGTGAAACATAGGGAAAAGCCTGTGAAGCATAGAAGAGCAAGAAATAATAAAACAAAATGTAAATAATGAAAAAATAGAAGAGAATGTGAAACATCTTTAAGGAAGACAACATATCTGGAGAACAAATCAAAAAGAGAAACCATAAGAATAATTGGAATACTTGAAAGCTGTGACCAAAAGAGAACTTTGGCATAATAATAGAAGAAATAATCAAAGAAAATTGTGCTGAAATAATAGAACAAAAGGGAATAGTAGAAATAGAAAATATCCACTTATCACCACCTCCAAGTAACCCTACAAGGAAAACATAAAGAAACACGATTAGTAAATTTAAAACCCCCAGATTTTAGAAAAAAATTAAAAGAATGAAACAAACAAAAAACTCAGATATACTCTAGCTATAATTAGAATTATATAGGATTTATCAGCAACTACAATAAAGTGTCTGGATTGGAAAAGAACTAGTTTGGAAAACAGAACTAACAAAAATAACCTAATCCTTGCTTCTCCCATCGTTTTTCCCTACTCCCCCAACATCTCTACCAAATCTTAGTTGACATGGAACCTTGAATATGTAGCTATATTCTTTCCTGTCATACATGAAGTATTCCAGACAAAATAGGCTAGGTTGGAACTGAATTTAGAATTCCAGATGTTCAGTCCCAGAAGTCTATTGTGTTCAGTTAATCCTAGTCCTCTAGCACAACTTCAAAGAAAGACCCATACTGCCATTAGACTGAGCCCAAGGTCAGAATGGGGAATCTTAGAAGCAAGGATGCAGCAGTATCCATGAATTAAGTCACTTTTACAAAAAAAAAACAAAAAAACATGGTGGAGTGAATGAGTGTAATGGCTGCATTAAGTATGAGCTTTCTCCTTAGAGACTGTGGATTGGAGGAGATTATGTACCCAGGGATCAGGACAATAGCTGTGTGTGATATCTATAAGAAAATCAGATGGCCCTTGAGAGTTTAGCATGGACACTAGGGAATGGAAAAAATCATCAAGATTATTAATAATGCTCTTTATTAAGCCCAAGGCCAGGATGATCATTATAGTATTGAAAACCCTCTAAAAGTTTACTTCTTTATTTCTATGACTGATTTTTATCAGGAGCAGTTTGCTTTCACTTGCAATGGAGTAAAGTCTATAATCATTATTTTTCCTTGGGGCTATCTATGCTTTACTGCATTCTGGCACCTCATGGTGAGCATAGATTTAAAAGAGGAACACAGGGGGTATTTAAAAAGAATTAGCACCTCTGGTACAAAAGTTCATCCTTTTGGGGGATGCTTATCCATCTCTGGTATCCATCTTTCACTCAATTCTCATCTGGCTCCAAGAAGCTGTAGCATGCTCAGCAGTCACACTCCAGGAAAACCATATGGCAAGATGGACCAAATCATGATGAAGGTAATGAATAGGCCTCAAATCCATCAATGAGTTAGAGGAATGTCTACCACAAATTCATGAAGACTTCCTCTGGCAGAAGAAAATAGGCATATGAGAGCAATTTGTTTCATTGGCCATAAAGGTGTTATCTGGTTAATGATATCTTAATCATTGTACAGTATTTATAATTACTAACTATAACTAATGATTTAAATTGGTATTAAAGAAGAATCCCATAATCCTAGAGATCCCTAGAACCCTAAGGGGAAATGGAGGTAGCTTTTTCTCAGGAAGACATGACTAACCAAGGCAAGAGGGTATTAGCACATCCTCACAACTTATATTGCCCAACCCAATGCATTTTTCATAATCCTTATTCTTCTCAGTCTTTCTAAATCTTTGGTTATCCTTGAGGATTATTTTTTTTTCCTTAACACTCTCTTCTCTCTCTAGGTTTTTGGATCAGCACTCTCCTAATAACTTCTTTTTCTATCTGAATATTCTTTTTGTATTCTTTGCAGAATTTTCTTCCAAGTTAGGTCCTCTAACAATGGCTATCCCATGGGGTTCAGTCCTGAGTGCTATTCTCTTCTCTTTCTATACCAGTTCATTTGGTGATCTCATTAGCTCCCACAGATTTAATTATGATACCTATGCTGTTGATTCTCAGATCTACCTATCTGGCTCTAATCTCTCTACTTCAGTCTCTACAAACCTTTTAGATAAATTGAGCTGGATACTCAGTAAACATTTTATTAATCTTGTCATAATAAAATTTATAATATTTCCCCTATATCCTCCTCTCTTCCCACCTTTTCTAGTACTATAAAGAGCAACGTCATCCTCCCAGAGTCTCAGTCTCATTTTCATATCCTATATTCAATCTGTTGCCAAAATGAATAGGATTTACTTTTGCAACATTTATGCAATATCCTCCTTAGCTTCCACTCTAATGCCTCATCTCTAATGAAGACTTTATCACCTCACACCTAGGCTATTTGAATAGCATACTGGGGCATCTGCCTGTTTCTAGTCTCTCCCTATTCTAATCCATCCTTCCATCCCATTTTCCTAACGTGCAAGTCTGATCATATTATCCCCTGCCACCCCCAATATACACACTCAAAGAACAAATAACAACAACAATAGCAAAAACCAAACAAACAACAGCAACAACAACAACAACAACAACACACACACACACACACACACACACAAAAACAAGCAATCTCCTGTGCCTCCCTATTGTTTCCAGGATCAAATATAAAGATCTCTGTTGGTCCCTCAAAGCCATTTATAATTTAATATACTTCTCCCTTTACATTTGCTATTATATACTTTCAAATCACTGGCACTGACCTTTTTGTTGTTCCATTAAAAAGACATCAAGTTTGGGTATTTTTCCTGGTTGTTTCTCATTTAGGAATGTACTCACTTCTTATCTCTGTCCACTGGTGATCACGGTTTCCTTTAAGTACTAGCTAAAATTTCATGTTATATAGGAAAACTTGTGAAATGAAACTTAATTCTAATGCTATGTCTTTTATTTTTTATCCTATTTATTTGGTACCTAGCTTATTTGTTCATATTTTGTCCTGTTTTGTCCCTAGTTGGACTGTGATTTCTTTGAGAGCAAGGACTATGATTTGCCTTGTTTTGTATTGCAGGACTTTAGCACAGTTCCTGACAGATGGTGGCTTTAGTAAATGTTTATTGAGTGACTGGTTAATAAAAGCTATACAAGAACAGAAACTTCTGTATATTAGACTTTAAGTGCTACAATAGGCATTGAGCATACAAAGACAAAAGTGATATAGCCTCTACCTTCAAGGATCTTACATTCCATCAAGAAATATTTTTAGGGAGATGAGAACCATAGTAGAATTGATACATGCAGAAAATGTAGAAATTAAGTAGCTTATATTGTCTGTTTCTAAAATTCTCTCTTTCTCTTTAACGAAGAGAATAATAAATTTTAATAAAATTCTCTCTTTAATAAAGCTAGGTGGTCTATTATGTGGTTTGGGAGGGGTGAAGAAATTTTTTTCAACTGCTTCTAAAGTCATCACGTACCTTCACTTAATTCAAATAAAAAAAAAAAAGATCTTCCCTTTGAAAGACTGAAAGGAAAAACAAATAATTTGTGATTTTTGTCAGATATTTATGCTGGTAACAAAATAGCTTCAACTATTTATATAAATCTGTAGTCAGTTTTTTGTAGCTAGAGATCCATGAATAAGTAAATGAATAAGGATAGGGACCAAAATAGAGATGAAAGATGTTAAGTCTAGATATACATGTGATTTTTGTGTGTGTATGTAATATATATGTGGTTGAATATATATATGTATATGTATGTAATGATTCATACATAAATATATACATATTTTGTGTAGATAAAAAAGTACTCTTTAAAGTAGGGACAATTTTATCTATTTCATTTCCATGTGATAAAGCTAGAAATTATCTATCTTCTAAACAGGTTGCAGCTCAATTCTATAATAAGCCTGTTTAGAATAATAAAATCACAATGTTTTTGAGCTAAAAGGTACTTTAAAGCACTTCATGTTTCAGAATTAAATACAGAACCATTCAATTGCTTACCAAATGCCACATAGAGAGGCAGTGGTAAAAATAAATCTAGAATCAAGGCCACTTGACTTGTCCAGTGTTCTTTCTGTAACTTAATCCTGTACTGGGTTTATAGGCATCATCTGGACTATAAAGCAATATAGTTCAAATGATGAACACGTAAATTAAAAAAAATAAAAATTGGTACCGGTTAAGGCAACACAAAATTATTGACTTTTAAAATGTTTAGAAAAACTCCTTCTTTAAAACTTAGTTAAATTGAATTTACTTTAGTAACCCAATATGAGAATTATAATTCAAAGATTTCTGGTAACAAAGTTGAGATTTACATAAATGTTTGATGAAAGGTAGCATAATCTGTGAAAAGTATTTTGGATTTTGAAATCCTGGCTTTTGAAAGAATCTGGATACTAATTTCTGCTCTGCATCTTACTACTTATATTACTTTGAGCAAGTCAAAATTTCTCTGGAGTTCAGGCTCATCTTTTATAAAATGAAGGATGGTATTGAATTAGATGACAATCTAAGTTTCCTTGTAGCTTTAAACTTTAGATCCTGTGACCATTTTACATTAAATGAGATAATTTTTCAAACAAATTATTTGCATGGTTTTACTCAATTCTACTATAGTACAAGGTAATTTAAACAGGAAAAAGTATCCCCTCTCTATTCCTTTTAATACACTCCTCATGTATTTGATAGCTGTTTTAAATGAGATCTTAAATTCTTGGTCATTAGGAATACCTGAGTCAAATCAAGATCTCAGATAATGATTCTAGCACATAAAAAATCATGGAAGTATTGCAGATGACACAATGGGTTAATTGTGGGTGTCCTTTGAGCACCAGGCTATCTATTTGCCACCTAGCTGAGGATTTTTTGCTGAGGGTGCATTAAAAATCTGTAGCCTAAGTCATAGTGTATAAGTAGAGAAAAAGGTCTCCTAATACTAGTGACTCTACATTAACTTCTCCCAGATTACCTCTGTCATTTTTTCTTAGCAAAGGTATGAGAGGAATCAATTATTTGATTAATGTTAGAAAGTTGAATTTTGCTGGAAGTACAAAATATAAAAAATGCCAAGCCACTTGATATTTGAAAAACACCATGCATAGGGAATCAGTTGTCATGAATTAAAGGTAGTAAATGCTATTGAATTTTTATGAATATAAAATATATTGAAATTAGATTAATTAGAAGTTGGGTACATTGGTTTTCAGTTGAGCAAAAATATTCTTTTCTTCTTCAATCAGGCAAATAATAACCTATAATTGAACGATATAACAACATAAGTGTTTCAGCATCTGAACAGAGGATTTATAGAATGCTAAATTTACCTCAAAAAACCAAATGGACATTTTTTTCAGTTGCAACAAGCAAAACAGAAATCATACAACATCATCACAAAAGCTTTATGAAGATTATAAATTTCAGAGAATAATGAACCAGAGGACTCACCTCCATTCTCATTAACTTCGTTTATCTAGGGGGAGATAATTCCTTATCTCATTTTTCAAAGCAATGAATGGGAATGAATAGAACTAGTAATCATTTCTTATGAACCTTATATCTTTCTATCCTGACTCTTTTAAAGTAACTTGTGAGAATCCAATGGATTTTTAATGTCTTATGGTCCATCTGCTGCTGTTCTCTGTTTTCTCTGGCAGTGGACAATTTGGTCTAATTTTTGACTTTCCTTTTTCATATCTGCTGGAATTATAACCTTACAGTTTGAGTAGTTTCCATTTAATCCTTTCTCTGGGTAGAATATCATGGTGAGTAATATAAATGGACCATTTCAGTCGAAAGTTAGATAAAATAAACCTCTTGGCTTATGAAGGCAAAAGAAGACTTACTTTCTGGAGTGAGTTAATTCTGAGGTGAAAATCTTAAAGATTATAGATTTCTGGTTCAGTGGGTCTGTGGACAGCTAATACAAATTGCTATAGTAACAGCATTTCCTTAAAATTAATGATGACCCACTAGCAGGACACAGAGTCCATAAAATGCCAAGAAGAGGTATTACAAAAGATGTGACCTGCATTTCAGTCAAGTAGGGACAAAAAAGCGGGGAGACTTGACTAATAAGCCCTTGTCCATTTCCACTATTTTCAATCAAATAAGCAAAGACTGGTGAGAGCATAGAAAATAAGTTACAACCTTTGGTCTTGAAGTTCACACAGAATTAACAAAATTCCTATTGTGGAAATCAGGAAATCACCTAACTTGAAAGATACTCTGTCAAGGAAATAAATTACCTCTTTCCTTATAAAGTGGTCTTTCTAGAACTAGATATCAACTAACACATCAAGTTTATTCTGACCCCCCCCCAACACACACACACAAACAAAATCACATCAAACTGCATTTAGAAGACCTGAGTGTCTATAGAGGAAAGGAATGGCTTTTCAAATTATATTGTAGAACATTTGGACCTAACCTGGGAATGCTATAAGTCATGCTACAACAAGGGAACATATTAATAATAATAGCAATGAATAGAATAGAGGTGATTCATATCCTTTATATTTTAAAAATGTTCTTTCTTTTCAATAACACTAAAATTAGAAACACAACTATTACTGCCCCAATTTTACAAATGCAGAAACTGAAACTGGCTTTCAAAGAGGTTCTTTTCTTTCATATCCCTATTTAGATTACAGAATAGAGAATAGTATCCCTGACCTGGTTCTAGGGAGATAGTCTATACATATCAATCTTCCCACACATACACACACCTCAGAAGCACATAAGAGATCCATGAACTCACAATTTCTTTTTTTTTTTCCAAATAGATATATGGAGCAAAGGATTTCCATTTCAAGAGATGGAAACAGCTGGGGCAAGGTTGAAGTGTTTTAGAAAATAAATTTAGAATTTAATTTAGAAGTTTATGTTCTTATCTGTGTGGTCAAGAGTTCAAGGTCAACATCAAATAACATAACATAAAGTATTTTGCAAATCTTAACGGCCTTGTAAATGTTAACTATGGCTACAATCTCCCTTGTAGAAGGAAAATTTTGATTTCCTAGGCAATGTGATTTGAGAATTTAGCCTTCAATCAGTAGAAGGAACATTTTCAAAACACATCCAGCACTGGCTGTGTTTCCTAAATTCCTCAGATTCAAAGGTAATTCTGCTTAGGGGAGGTGGGGGGAGAGGAGGAAAGGACAATTTGAAAACAGGTATCTTTTGAAAAGAGAAAAATTCCCAACTATATGAACTGAAAGATTAACAAGCAAGGAATTTAAAACTGAGGCAAACAGGTGTAAGTGTGCAGCTCCTTAATTACCACCACTATAGTGTATTCCTTGCACATTTGAGGACTAATAAAAAAGTCATTCTTGAATATATCTCATATTCATCTACAAAAAGATCGTATCATCTTAGTAGAAAATAAGCTCTCCAAGGATAGAGATGCATCTCTTTTTTATTTATATCCCCAGCACTTAGCCAGAGCATAGAACATAGTAGGCAGTTAATAAATTATTAGCTGACTTATTGAAAAACTTGTCCATAGTCAAAGCGGCATTAAGAGAGTTATATTAATTTGACCATGTTCCCACATCTAACAGGGGTCAAAGAGGGGTCTCCACCCAGATCTTTTGAATCTAGTTTTGGTGCAATTTTCCTTGAACTATGCTTATCCCAATGCTTTATGTAAATAAGAACCCATAGAGGATAATTAGGGAAAACCTCTATATTTCAGTTGGATTCTATAAACTAGAAACCAACCATATACAAAAAAACCCTCCATATGATTCCTTTCAAGATTTCAGTGGTAGCATTTTCTTCATAGAACAACCAAAATGTAAAGTGATCCCTTATCCCATCCTATCCATCTCATTGCCCTCAAAGTCCTTCCATCACTATCTATCTTCACCCCTGTCTCACACAAAGGAAAACCCAAAAGCACTTATTTGATACATCCATCCTTGAAATATATCATCTTTTACTTCTTCACTCTTTTGTGGTTAAACTCCTTGAAAAAGTCATCTACAATAGATGATTTCACTTCCTTTACTGGCATTCTCATTTTTAATCACTATGGTCTGCTTTTAGACTTCATCATTCAACTGAAACATTTTCCCACAGTTACCAGCCAACTCTTACTTGCCAAATTTAATGGCTTTTTATTAGTCCTTATTTTTTGTCTCTCTACACTGAAGGTTTTGACACTGTTTTTTTATCTTGATAGCTTTTCATGACATTTCTGTCTTTCTGTTGTCCCTCTGTCTGATTAATCCTTCACAGTCTACTTTGCTAGATATTCATCCCAGTCATAATCATTAATTATGGGTACATACTCAAAAATTTGTTCTAGGTCTTCTATTCTGTCTCAATAATATTTTGCTTGGTAATCTCATTATTTCAAATGGATTCAATTGCCATATCTCTGTCAATGATTTCCATATCATTCCTCAATGTCTGCATCTCATCCTCCATATCCTATCAGTTACCAAGCACTGTCAATTCTTTTTATTACATCTCTTGTATAAACTTCCTTCTCAATTCTGTCTTTACTCTAGAGTAGTTGTTCAACACTTTACACTTACACTATTTCAATAGTTTCCTAATTGATGATTCTGCTCAAGTGTTTTTTCATTACAACCTTGCCCTCAGCTTTTAAACTGACATTCCTAAAGTGCAAGTCTGATCACATCAATCCAGTTTTCAATAAAGTCCAATAATTCCTTATTATTTCTCTGATTGAATATAAAACTGATTTGCATTTAATGCCCTTCATAGCCAAGTCTCTTCCTAAGTTTTCCATTCTTATGCTTCCTGCAATTTGCTCTGCATTCCAGTAACAATGACTTCCTTTGCTATTCCTCAAAGAAGATATTCTACCTCTTGACTATATTTTCACTGACTATCCCCAATGCTTGGGAATCTTTCTCTTCAATTTCCTATTCTGAGTTCATATTCCAGCTAAAATTCTACCTTCCATAAGAAGGTTTTTCTTATCTTTCTTAAAGATAAATTCTTCCCTCTGCTGATTATCTCCAACTTACCCTATATATAGTTTATTTGTATATAGTTATCTTCTTTATATATTGTCTTCTCTATTAGAGAGTAAGTACTGACTGTCTGTTGCTTTTCATTGCAATTTTGTAGCTTACTATAGTGTCTGGCACATAGTGAGTACTTAATAAATTTTGTTGATTTTCAAGAATTCATGATGCAGTCTGATATTTTCAGGGAACTTTCTAGTTCAAACCATAAGTGGAAATACTTTGGTGAATAGCTTTAATTATCTTTTAAAAATTATTCACCTGGGTATCCAAACCACCATAAAATTCTTCTTTTAAGGAGAATTTTCTAGATATCAATATATATCAATAATTCAGCATTTTCAAAACTAAAATATTAAGAAAAATTAGAAATTTCCTTTATTGCAGAAGTGAGATGAATTATCATGTTTTTCAAATGATTTGATTTAAAATAGTTATTTATGTTGCTTTAAATAAGGAATTTATTTACCAAATGTACAAGTAAGATCAGATTTAGAGTCAGGAATATCTAGATACAAGTTGTGCCCTTGACACTAGCTGTGGGACTCATGGGTAAGTCATTTGCAGCTTTCTAAGACCTCTCTACAATATATGACTCATATGAATTTTTTATACAAATGATTTGTCATTCTGCATTGCTCTCTATACTTGGTAAAATAACAGGTTCATATCAATCAATACCATACCTCCTATTGATCTGAATACTCACCGCACCTCCATTAAAAAAAGAAAGAAAGAAACTTCAGATGGAGGAAGGTATTTTACAGGAGAAAAAAGACAAATGACCAGGGTTCTTTTAAACATGTCTTTTTATGTGTTTATTTTAAAGCAGGAAAACTGAAGGTTATAACCCAGCTCCTTTCCTATCAGGAGATGATATAAGAAGGAAAACTATGCATCAAAGTGACATGTAAAACCTAGGGGAGGTTTGTATAGAAAAGTGGGAGGGGGACTAGATTGCTTTAACCCTGAATCATCAACTGAGGAACAGAAAGACCTTTAACCCCAATTTAGTACTAAAGCAGGTCAGGACTTCTCCCAACATTGTGGGAGGAACATGCACAGAAAAGAAAGATGAGCCAGCATTGGAATGAGCTGGCACCTGCATCCTGAGCTCCTTCCAAATGGTTCCCGCATTAACCCTCTTGATTACTTCACATTATACTGTATCCCAATCTCCCTTCTCCTCCTTTCCCTGTTCCTGCCCTCTGTGCTTATGCTCACTTTCTTAATGCATTCCGAGTGATTTAAGCAATGAACTCCTGTGAACCCCTATGCCTTGACAGAGTAACTAAAAATATACTTAAGCTCAGCGAACAAAAACCCTGTAGTGTGGATGGTGGGCAGGAAGCATTCAGATCTGAGTTTATTACACAGAGGACAATCGGTCATGAGAGAAAGCTTGCTGTCTGGTTTGTGTGAGGCTCTCTATGCTTATTCTAGCTTTAATAATAACTTATATGAATAAGTCTTGAATTCCTTTATCCTTTCAGGGCCTCAGTATAAGTGTGGGGGGGAACCTCACTTCTTTGAAGTTGAGTTTCATCTGAAACATAAAAGGCATAGAATCCTTGGGGAAGGAGAAGGGGATATAGAACTTTGAGAATGAGTGAATATGAATATAAATATATTTTGAAAGGAATTGCCCCTCCCCACTAGAAATATAAAAAAAGTATTCCTTTTAATTTTCTTACACAAATAAAGGACAAATTCTTTCTCCATGGCAGGCCATTTACTTATTTATTTATTTTATATTTCACTAGGGAGAATATTATGATTCTCTCTCCTCCTCATAGATGTGTTCTTTTACAGCATAAGTTTCAACAGAAGATGACAGCATGAATGCCTCACTATAACCCTTGAGATTTGTTGGAATCCCACAATAATACAGGTGTCAGGGTCTAAGTTATAGTTGTACTAAAACTTTAGATTGTTACACAACCATAGTCTGCCTAATTCATTAACTGTTTTCATAAATACATTTTTAGATGGAATACAAATGCAGGGTGGTTTGTTACATAAAGACAAGATAATAATAAAGAAATATACCCCCAAACAGCCAAGTTTAGACTTAAATATCTTATGAAAAGAACAAAAATGAGAAAGGTGAGAGGTAAAGAGGGGAAAAACAAGTCACCAATATGTCCATTCCCTACCTGGATGGGGGGACAAGGTCACTGGGAGAAAATGGGTAGGGGACAAAGGAGTGAGAAATTGGTATGTATGCCTTGGGACAGTCTTCAGGCAGGGAGAGAGAGAGAGACAGAAGAGAATACAGGATAACTTCTGCATTGTCACAAGGACTAGACAAAGACTTGTTGCTCTGGAGAGTGATAGATTTGGAAGAATGTTGGATTTGGAGTTAGAAGAACTTGATGTAAAGTCTGCTTAAGGAGTAAACTGAGCCTCAACTTCTTCATCTATATATGTAGTTTCTAGGAATATCTCCTATTTTTAAATAGATTTCTTTCTAATAATGAGAACTCAGATTTAAATTAGTCTGTGGGTTTAAATCCGTTCAACAATAGTTTGTGAGCCAAAACATCATCAGTTACATTTATGTGTTAGCCAAAGGACATGATTCTAAGCAGAAGAATTTAATGAAATAGCATAATAAAATGGTATAGGGGATAGAGTTCTGGGCCAGGAATCAGGAAGATCTGAGTTTAAATTTGGTCTCAGACACTTGGTAGTTATGTGATGCTGTGCAAGTCACTTAACCATGTTTGCCTCAGTTTCCTCATCTTAAAAGTGAACTGGTAAAGGAAATGGCAAACTATCCCAGTATCTTTGCCAAGAAAATCCCAAATGGGGTTATGAGGCAGATATTGGTAAATTGAGTGAAAAACTAATAGTAATAAATAGAGGTATATTTCTCTCCTTAAGTCTGGAGCATATTTCCTCAAAAACATTCATACCAAAGATAGGAAGAGAAGTTATTTAAAGACCATTCATGTGGAGGAACATATATATATATATATATATATATATATACATATATATATATATATAATGTGTATGTATATAGGTGTGTATATGTGTGTATAGGTGTGTGTATACATGTATACATCTATATAGAGAGATAGATAGATAGATAGATAGATATAGATATATAGATATACACCTGTGCACACAAAGTGGCCATGGATACTTGGGTCTCACATATGAAGAAAAAACTCATTCTTCCTTCCCTGCAAGATTGCTGATGTTTAGTGTTGTTGTAGTTGATTTTAATGGCATTTTCTTTCTCTGGGCTTACATTCTATATATTTTACTCAATTACAAATTACAGAATATTTGTAAATATATGTTGGTAGGGAAACTTTCATCACTAGAAATTCCCAAATGTGTTGAAATCATAAGTCTAGGCACAAGAAAAATTCTTGATTACTAAAGCCCTTGAGTCAGAAAGCCCAAGTAATTTTCTGCTTAATTTCCCCAATAAAAGTCTCATGCACAAAAACTCTTTACAAGGCTAAAGAAACTGCACAAAGTCTTGAGTTCTTGACCTTTTGTCAGTATTTCAGTAGTCCCTAAATGCTTCTTTTTCTCATATAAATTAGTGGGAGGAGGAAACAAGCTCAAGCTCAAGGCTCAAGGGATATTATTATTGTCCTCCTACAAGATCATGTTCCTGCTTGCTTTTATTATTATTATTAATTATTTTCAGTTCTGCAACAAACCTTTAAGCATACATTCATGGGGATAGAGAAACAGAGGAAAAAATAGCATTAATTCTGGAGTGATAGGATATGAGTACAAATACTGATTCTTTTGTTTGATACCTTAGTGTCTGACCTTAAGTAATTCTTAACACTAACTTTTTTCTCTAATTTCTTTTAGTTACCTTGTCCCTTTCATTATATGGGTACTTAGGTGGTATGGGGGATAAAGCAATCATACTCAAATAACAACATTCCTATAAACAGTGGGAGCAAAATCATTTAAGGAGAATCAAGCTTATTATCATATTCCAAGGAAAATAGCACAATAGGATAGAATACATTAAGGCTTTTTTAAGGTTTTTTTATTTATAACTTTGTTTGATTTTGGTTTTGGTTTTCCCCAACCCAGAGAAATGTGGGTTCTCAATCTGGTTCCATGAATATTGTTTTGCATTTGATGGATATGATGATGCATTTAACATAGGTTTATGATCAGTTATATTTCAATTTATTTATTTGATAATGCTATTTTGAGAAGAGGTCCATAGGTTTAACCAGAGTGCTGTATCAACAAGCGTGGAAGGACTCTTGATCACATAGATAGAAGAAGGAGAAAGGAAAAAAGGGAAAAAAAGTTATTTCTTTAACAACTTGGCTTTGTAATCAAAAGGTAGCAAATGGAGAAATTCACCACATCCCAGCATGTTCAGACAAACAGAAAGTTCTATCAAGCACTTAAATTAGGTCATTGAAATTAACTAGGTTGCTCTAATAATTACTATTGATTTAATTACTACTGACAGCTAAGTGGTAAAATAAATAGAGCACTTGGCTTAAAATCAGGAAGACTTATTTCCATGAGTTCAAATCCAACTTCAGGCACTTACTAGCTGTAGCCCTGGACAAGTCAATTAACACTGGAGATATATAGAATAGACATCAGCATGGTAAATATGAAATAGAGTTGGGAGAGCAAATAACAAAAAAAGAGAGGTTTATAATAATTAGTGATAGAAAAGACAAGTCCCCTACTGGAACTCAGAATTATCCAGGAGAAAGGAAACACCCCCATGAGTTTAGGACATGTCCTTAGCTGGCAGCCTACATCCTAAAAGGGATTTAACATCCTAAAAGAGTGAGTTAGCCATAAGGCATGGTGGGATGAGAAAAGAGCATCATGAAGCATGGAGGGGTAATGAGAGGAGAGGCAACATGTGGCATGGGGAAGAGTAAAGGGAAAGATACCATGAGGCAGAGTGCCAGGGTAAGCTGACCAAAGAATTTCAGCAAAGATGGTGTGGGCCACAGACAGATTTATAGGGGAAATTTAATCTCATGTACAGACTGAGATTTCTTGCTGGACACAACAAGGTGGAGCCACCCATGGGGGATGGGAGGGAATGACACAGAGGGGGGAACCATGAGGCTAATCTGAGCCATGCAGACTAATTCTATCAATTTTTTATTCTTTCTCTGACTACTATGCCCAAGTCCTCATCAGGACAAACAGAAAAAAATCAACAGCAACAAAATAATTGCTTTGGGCTAACATTGCACTTTACTTGCTATGAGCTTTCTCACCTGGCAGATATAGTCCACCTTTCTCCTCTTTGTTGACAGTCCCACGTTTCTGGTTTTTGATCTTCCTGTTTCTCTTTTTGGCTAGGAAATGTTACATTTTCCAGAAAGTGCTGACAGTGATACCAAAGCTTCCTTTCAGTTCTAAATCCTATGAGAGACAGACATATTTGATTATTATTTATTATTAGTAGTAAGCACTACTTGGGGAGAACTTGAATTAAGTCAGGGTCTAAGTCCAAAATGTTTGTTGAATAAAGGAATCCTATCTTAAGGTAAACTGAACAAGAGGTGACATTCTCCCTCAACCTTCCTCTTCCCTAACATTAAAGTTTCCTAAATGGAATCCAATCCAAATGATTCTTAAACTTGGAAACTTTGGACTATATTTATGATTTATTCTACTTACTTGAATCAATTCATGAACTGAACTATTGGACTCAAGAGACACTTGCCTTCTTTTATTGAAATTGAAGAGATTTGAGATCTCAACCAGTTCTAAAAACTATAAGTTTACTGTATTTACTTTGATTTTAGTTTTCTCTAAGAAGATCTCTCTAAGGAACTTTCTAGTTCTAAATCTATTATCTTATAATCCTATAAATATTGGGAGGGACATTTTGTGAAAATTTATGATGTATTTCTAGCACTTCCAGTGTATATATACTTTGAAGCTTCCTTATTGTGATATTATAGGATTCAAATTACCTAGTTTTATTTTTTCCCCTACCAGGTACTATCAAGGCTTGGGTCCAAGACACTCTTCATTGACTTTTCATTTTCTACAAATCCAACATGAAGAAGTAGTATGGCATAAGGCAAGAGGTGGAGGGAGGAGAAGCATTGTTTTTGGAGTAAGAGGATCTGATTTCAAATTTTAATTGTACCATTTACTACCTGTGAGAATTTGAATGTCTTCTAACTTCTCTTCAGACAGTACTTTCCTCAACTATAATAAGAAGAACAAAAAGACTCAGTGATTTTAGAAGTCTCTTCAATTCTAAATCTATTATCATTTTTTGGGTCTGGATTCATTTTCTCCTACTGGAAAATAGAAGCTTTTATTTTTCCCTTGCCATCCTATCCCTGAAATGTGCATAGCACAGCTATTTTAGTTCATTTTTTCTTCTCTGTGCATGTTGCAAATTGCTAATTACTCTAAAGAAACATGAATTTAATGCTAATGTATACATGGATGTTACTATTATTCCAAAAAAAAATGAAACAAAGAGACTATAAAAATAGTTATTTTGATTTGTGTATGAATCTATTTCAATATATGTATTTTAATGTTGTAGAAACTCTTTTCATTAATTCTGATAGGATTTCTGTGTCTTTCCATAAATCAACCAACAAGCGTTTATGGAGCCTACTATGTGAGAAAGTATGCTAAGTGCTGGGGATATAAATATAAAACAAAGACAGTTCCTGTTCTCAATGGCTTTATATCTTAATGGAGGAGAAAAAACAGAAAAAAAATATATGTGTGTGTTTTCTGAATATACATAAAATCATCAGAAAATAGTTTTGAAGAGCATACTCTTGAACCTACGCAGAATAGGAAAGACTTCACAAATTTGATTCTTGAGAGAAATCAGGGATTACATAAGGTGAATGTGGGGAGAGAGTGGATGCTAAACATGAATATCAGAAAGGACTCTTATGCCTAGCATAAGAGACAGAGAGAAAAGGAAAAGACACAGGAATGGTTTGTATATCAAATGGATAGTTTGTATATCAAACACCATGTAGGGTGCTCTGGCTGGAATGCAGAGTAAATTTAAGAGTAAAAATGAAGTAAAATGTAAGAAAACTGGGAAGTTGGGAAGTAAACTGGATGTGAAAAGCTTTAAAGACTAATGGACCAATTCTATTCATGCAGATAAATACACATACTTATACTAGAGGGAATCAGAAGCCTTTGTTTCTTCCTTTTCCTTTTTTTTTTTTTTTTTTTTTTTTGGGCAGCTATGAGCAGGTTTATTTAAAATGGAGGAATGTTTAAGGCAAATATAATAAATGGGCATCAATTACAGTAGAGCAGGAAAGATATCATAATGCCCTAAACTAGGGGAGAGTTGCATGAGGGGAGAGGAAGGGACACATATCAAGGATATTATAGAGTTAAAAATAACAAGTTTTAACAACTTATTAATTAAGAGGAGTGATACAAATGAGAGAAAGAAAGTAAGCATGACAGCAAGACTGACAACCTGAGTGACTGGAAAACCTGTGGTTTCATGGACTGTAATAGAGAAGTTTGGAAGAAAGTAAGATTAATTCTGATTGTACACACTCTCTCTCTCACACACACACTCATATACACACATGCGCAGACACACACATCTCATACTATCTATTTATAACATCCTCATATCTCTGTGAGTGTGTGTGTGTGTTTCTGTATGAAATACAGTTTGTGATGCCTTTGGGACAACATATATGAAATATTCAATAGGCATTTTGAGATACTAGGCTAGAGCTCAAGAGATACTAGGATTGCAAGTAGAGATATGTGCATCTTCCACATAAAGATGCTAATTGCACCTAGGTCAGTTGATGAAGTCATTAATTGAAAAAAATGAAGAGATCTAGGATAAAGCCTTGGGGAACTCCCTTCTTTAGTGGGATTGACATAGATGATGACCTGCAAAGGAGAATGAGATGAAGTATACAAAATCAGGAAGAGAGTCAAGTAGGGTTCCCAAAAGCCCAGAGAGGTGAGAATATGCAAAAGTATCTGATATCAAATGCAACAGGGAAGCAAAGGAGAATGAGGACTAACAAAAGACATTAGATTTGGTGATTTAAAAAACTTTTGGTAGCTTTGGAGAGGAACATTGCAGTTGCATACATATATTGGGGAACAGATTCTAGGATGTTAAGAAAATGAAAGAAGAATCAATTGTGATCAGCTATTTTCAAGGAATTTTATTTTGGAAAAATAGTGAGAAAGAAGCATAGTAGTCATTATATTTTTAGGATCTAATTAATGAATGGTTTTTGAGGATTTGAGAGACCATTTTGGAAGTTAGAAGGGAAGGAATACAAAGACAGAGTGGATTATCCTGGGTGAATCTACTAGTGAAGATGGAAGGGTATTGTGGTTGTATTTAGAAGGATTAGTGTTGGTATGCAAAAGTGCCATCACCTTATCAGAGATGTTAGGAAAGGAGAAAAGAGTAGGGGATGATGATGGGATATTGTCAGATGGTGATCTGATGGATGAGAAAATCACTTTAAGATGATAGATGCAATATGCAGAAATGGCTTTCCTTTGTTTTTCTCATACCCTTTTCAAGTTATATGGACCTTTGACAAAATCATTTGTGTCTTATGGACAACATCATTTGTGGCAGGTTATTTATATGTTTATGATTGTGAACCTTCTTACCAAAGAACTTATTACCATAGAAAGAACTCATAAATTCCCCAACTTCCAAAGTATCAAATGACATGTTAATGTTTTTGGGAAAAATGAACAATATCCTTTTTAATACTACTCATCAATCCTATGAATAATAATTCTATGAATAATATTAATAATGAATTCCCAGTTCAAGCTCAATTTTACCCTTTCATAGATATATTAAAAAACAAAGTTTTTTTTAATCTTCTTATTTTAACTTAAAACTTTGATAAATCAAGGCTGTGACTGATCTGTGCAACATAAAGCCTCCTGCTAAGAAAGGAGGCTTTGTTTTTGTTTTCAACAGTAAAAGGTAGCATAATATAATGAAAAACACAAATACAAAAACATTATTCTGAAAAGGAGTTTATCAGTCTGATTATGTGTCTCATACACATATACACACACACACAAACATATACCCTCATGCATATAAGAACTCCTGCTCTAGAAAGTTCTATTCCTGAGCCCAACATTGACAACCTTCCAACATGGGTTATGCAAAAGAAGATTCCTAAGGTTGTTTGATAAAAGAAATCTCCCTTCTCTAACTTGAATTGTAAATTCTACTAGCTAGGGTGTTAAAAATCACCCCTTTTATAATCAGGAGTTAATCTATTCACCACTATTTCACTGACATATTCATATACAGTTTTAAACCAAAAAACTAGTATTTCTCCTGTGTTGATCATCAGTTCAAAAATTAAGGTTTATATGTTTGTATTTTTAAGACTTTGAAAACAATTTCTTTTTAGGTATTCTATCTCTGATTTAGATAGCTGCTACCAGGTGAAATATGAATCATGGTCCTTTGGAACCATTTGAAAGCTGCTTTCAATTTCACCAGAAATGATTAAATAAGAACATAAGTAACAGAACACGATCCAGATAATCAGGCTTCTCTCTCTTAAACATTTTTAATCAAAACTGATTTGTGAACTCTTCATTATTTACTAACATTTACATATAGCATAAAAAGGATATGATACAGATTAGGATTTAAAGAAGTACAGGATTTCAAGTCCAAATTTAGTAGTTACTCATTAAAGGTCAACTCTAATTAATCAGTACTTAACATAATTATAGTTCTTATTCTTTTTTTAAAAAAAACCTAAGTAGGCAACATTCCTTCTAACTGATCCTGAACCCTTTCTTGGATAAAAAAAAAAAAAAATCATTTATATTTTATGCATATTTTTTGCTCTGACTGGACTTCAGGGCTTTATAATAGCTCAAGAATCAAAAATTCGTGTATGTAGCCTCACATCACATTCTATTGTCCCTTTCATAACTTGTCAAAGATGTAAATATAGTGTAAGCTCCTTAAAGGCAGTAAGTCCACTAGTAGTCAAAGAATATTTATCAAGCATTTAAAATGTGTGAGACACTTTGTGTGAAGTGAAGGCAATTTTTCTTTCTTTCATTCTCTCTCTCTTTCTCTCTCTCTGTCTGTCTCTCCTTCCCTCCCTTCCTTCCTTTCTTTCTTTTTTCTTTCTCTTTCTTTCTTTTTCTCTTTCTTTTTCTCTCTCTCCTCTCTCTCCCCTCCCTCCCTCCCTACATCTCTCTCTCTCTTTCTTTCTTTCTTTCTTTCTTTCTTTCTTTTTTCTTTCTTTCTTTCTTTTCTTCTCTCTCTCTTTCTTTTTCTTTCTTTTGCATCTCCAGAAACTAGCATGAGCAAACACTTAATAAATGCATGTTTAATAGAATTGAAATAAAGGTGAATGTGTCTATTGTTTTTTTTTCATAACAACACTATAGGGCATCCATATTATGAATATTATTTTTCCTAGTTGAAGAATTCAATGTTTAATTCAATGCAATTAATATTTATTAAATACCTCCTATAAATCAGGCACTGAGCCAAATGTTAGGAAACAATTGAGCAAAAGAAAGACAGTCCCTGTTCTCCAGGAGTTTCTTATCTAATAAAAAGACAACACACAAAGAGACAACACAGGAAAACTGATGGGGAAAAGGAACACACAGAGAAGCTGAAAATAGGCAGAGAAGATGCAGACTAGAGTGAGATGAAAGCCAAATTTCTAACCTTAATAAAGGAAGACATTGGAAGGAATTTGGTATTCCATCCTACAGCCTTTCAAGCCTAGAAAAGGAGACTATTTGAGGTGGTATTGATCAAGACTTAAGTTAGCAGTGAAGTGATGAGATTAGAGGAACAACTTGGTAGTGCAATGGATAGGCTTCTGGCTCTAGAGTAAAGAATAGTAATTAATGTACTTGAGGTCAAATCTGGCCTCAGATACTTTGTCTCAATTCCTTATCTGCAAAAACTATTGAAGAATTAAACTCAATTGAACAGCAAGAATGATGACATTAAAAGTAATCTGCTTATTATGGGAGAAATATCTTATTCTGTGGAGCTTAAACTAAACAGAGCAGCAGATATAGAGATGCAAGAGAAAACGAAGATAACAAAATCTGGAGAAGTTAAATTAGTAATTAGAGATCACATAGCAAAAGCCAGATAAAGCCAGGTTTCAAACACAAGACTCTTGATTTTCATATTTCTAATTCACTCCTTCCTCAGTCTTACCTCTCAGAATTTTTATTCTCTTTTGAGATCCACCTCACTTGTCTATGTATATCTATTCCTGATTCTCTTAATTTCCAGTGGCCTCTTTACCTTTAATTAAGTTTGCATATAAAATCTGGGCATGCTTATATATTGTACATATTTTCTTCTCCAATAGAATATAACATTTGACAAGAACATTTTTTGCATTATACAATACCTGGTAAACATTGGACATTTAATAAATGCTCCTTGACTGACTGAGTCCACATGAAGTCCTTTCTCCACTATATTCTGCTGTCATTCAAACCGCAAAGAAAAATGATACCTCTCATAACTAGTGGTGTTCTAAGCACTACACAAAAGAATCGCATAAATCATATTCCTATCCTCTAGCCACCTTATATTTTTTATTTATGAAGTGTAATTTCATCAATGTAGAGAGTTCCTATTGAAGAAACTCTTTTACTAATTCAGATGGGCAATTATTTTGAAGCTTCTAGATTTTGAGTGCTGACAAGTGTACTGACAACTACTATTCTACCAAGCTGCTTTGTTGTATTTTTAGTTTCCAAGCAAAAAAAAAGTAGAATATAATAACAGATGAACCCAAAAGGTTAATAAATACATAAATACTAAGGGTTATAGCATTGTGTGATAGGGAAAAAAAAAAACAATACCAGATTTGGTGTTTAATGACCTTAATGTGAATCATACTTATACTACTATATGTATTCTACCTTTATGTTCTTGGATAAGTCACTTAATTCCTCTGATGACCCTTTTCTCATTTATAAATTGGTCAGGCTGGATGAGGTAATCTCTTAACTTTCTTTCTAGATATAAATCTATGTTAGGATGAAGGATGTAGAATTGATAAAAGTTGAAGAAACTTTAATTAAAATTAAATTAAATTTATTTTAGGAGCAAAAATTAAGGTGCTTTCATCAACATTTCTTGGAAGATTGAAGCAAATCAAAATCATGCTACATGCCAGAGGATCACAGAGACATAAGACCTTGATAAATAATGACACCCAAGGAAGTTTAGTGACTTGACCAATGTCACATAAATATCACACATACAATATGTGATTCAACCCAAGGTTTTTCACTCCAAAGCTAAGACTTTTCAACATATCATGATTCATTCTCTCTGATGGAGGACATGAAAAGAAACATACAAGGAGAGTGCAGGAGAGAGGGAGAGAAACAGAGAAGAAAGAAACAGACAGAAACAGAGATAGACCGAGAGAAAGACTGACAGAAAGAAACATAGAGACACAGATAAGATTCACAGAGACATAGACAGAGACAGAGAGAAATACATAAAAATTTACTGTGTGTAAAGTGGTGCTGTAAGTAAGTGCTAGGGATACAAGTAGAAGCAAATAACTCCCTACACAGAACTTATATTCTAATAGGATAAGATAATATATAAAGGAAAGTTTTAAAAAAAAAAAAGGGGGGGGGGAAGGATACTTGGCTCAAGGCAAATTGGAAGAAGTCAATGGAGTGATTTGAGCCAGTAATGAAGTAAAGCTGGTGTCCCTCATACATGACTGACCCAATTTAGGGAGTGTCTATTTTAGGAAAGTAGACCTCAGGATATACTATTCTCTAGGATAGAAAGGAGATTGGTGAAGAGATGAAATTCATAAATTCCAAAGAATCTCAAGTCCTCAAAAGAATTTAAGACATATCCATATTTAACGCTATACAAGACAGAATCATGCACTTGATCACTGTTGCTGATCTAGTTGCATGACTTTCTAGTACTCCTCTTTAGTACCCATGTCCTGAGAACATCTAGACTCTTCTTCAATACAGATTTTTTTTTTTTTTTACTATGCTGCCCCATGCATACTTTTCACCTGTACTTACTCATTTCTGGCTGTGCGACTTTAATAAAATGATTAGAACCATTGCCTCTGTAAAGGACATGCCTAATTGACTCCCCTACTGTTCCTCTCATTACTTATTGATTTTTCAGATCATCATCTCTTCCCTGACCACCACTCCTGAAAAAAAAAATGTCTTTTTAAGGGGCAAGACCAGCCTTAATTTTTAATTTACATTTTGAACTCTTAACATGTAACTTGGCACATATAAAGTACTTAGTACCTATTTTGCATTCATTCATTCATTTAGAATATAAAAAATATAATAAAAGTTATGAAACATCTAACAAAGGCAGGATATTCATAAGATGGTTGATATCACTACCATCCAGAGGTAACTAGTAAAGACCTTTGTTTGACATAGCATAGAGCTCTTTCTGAAATCTTATGGCAGAACTATACCCTAAATTGGCACTTATAATAAGGGCAGAAATTGATTGGGTGGAGTTGAGAAGACCATTTTCTCTGTCCTGAAGACACATTATAATGATTTACCATACTCAAAAGATATTTCTTTACCATCTAGTATATGTCAAGGAAGGAATTGGATACTATGAAATATAATAGAAGTAGCAGACAATACCAGTACCATTAATATGTTTGCAATCCTATTGAAAAACATGACATTCACAAATGAGAAAGCAGCTCTGTTCTTTATGCACAGACAGGTTACAGCTCCTGAGATGGCTGCAATTAGTAAACTGTATACCTAATCCTACAGTTTTTGTTACATTTGCAACATTAAAATAACGTGATAGATTAGGCAAGCTGCATTTTATAATCATGTGTCCAATATACCCACTGTGTATAGATACTATTCTCTTGGCTTTGCTCAAATAATTTTTCCCATAATTCCCACTACAAGTCAACATGTTTTGGCAGCTGTGAAACAGTTGGTTTTACCTCTGGCACACATATAGTTATGCCCCATGGATTTATTCTGAGGTGCTTTCCCATTATGTCTAGTTTTAATTATCACCCTACTAGGAAAGGACTATGACTGCCTATGTACTCAATAGCAAAATCATCCCAGAATTGTTGTGACCTGCAACTTTCATTCGAATTAATGGACCATGGTATCCCTGCAGAATAATATGATTCATGATACTAATACTGCTGGGTCTCAGCCAATCACAGTGTCTGCCAGAAAAGCAGATCACTGTTGACCATTTTGACAAAAGGGAAGATTTGGAATGTTTGTGTTTATTTGTTTGTTTTGGGGGGAAGCTGATCATGTAGACATTGCTTTTGGGTATCTTCCTTCCCCCCTCCCTTCTTTCCTCCCTCTCTTCTCCCTCCCTCCTTTCCTTCTTCCCTCTCTCTATCCTTCTTTTCCTCCTTCCCTCCCTCCTTCCTTCCTTCCTTCTTTCCTTTCTTCCCTACATCCTTCCTTCCTTCTTTCTTTCCTTCCCTCCCTCCTTCCTTCCTTCCTTCTTTCTTCCTCTCTTTCTTTTGTTTCATCTAATTTGTGTGTTAGAATACTTGGTACGGTAGTTCTACAAAAACTTTCTTCTTAAATATATATCGATCAAAATTGCATATATAGATAATGAAACTAAACAGTTAGCTATGATAATAGCCTAGTTCTAGTATAATTTCTTCATTAAATAGAAGTTAATATTTAAGATCTTTTTGTCTCTTTTTAAGTATTTTTTACAATAATAGCATTTTATTTCCACAATACATGCAAAGATATTTCCAATATTCACCCTTGCAAAATCTTGGGTTCCAAATTTTTTCCCTCCCTGCCTCCCACCCCATCCCTAAATAGCAAGCAATCCAATATAGGTTAAGCTTGTCCAGTTCTTCTAAACATATTTCCACATTTATCATGCTGTAAAAGAAAAATAAGATGAGAAAGAAAAAAGATGAGCAAACAACAACAAATATGTTAAAATACTATGCTGGATCCACATTCAGTTCCCACAATTCTCCTTCTGGTTCCAGACTGCTCTTTCCATCACATGCTTATTGGAATTGGCTTGAATGACTTCATTGTTGAAAAGAGCCATGTCCATTAGAGTTAATCATCACATAATCTTCTTGCTGTGTACAATGTTCTCTTGGTTCTTCTCACTTCAAATAGCATCAGTTCATGTAAGGCTCTCCAGGTCTTTCTGAAATTATCCTTCTGATTGTTTCTTATATTTGAGATGATATTTAAGATCTTTATTTGTAGAACAGGGATATATAATATACTAATGAAAAACAATAAGCTTCTGATGTATAATTCTATCCACAATGTCATATAAAACCTGGTAATTGATAGTTGCTTAAGTTTTGCATCATTCAATGAGATGTAACAATTTCATTTCATTGCATTGTTTAATAAGTTTAGAGTTCCAAAATACAACCTATTTGTAATTTCCAGAAATGATGACATAATTCTGATGATGACATGATTCTTGATTCTTATTGTAAATCTCTCCATTTTGTAAAGATTTTTGCCTATTGAATCATTTGTTGTGTCCTTCTTTATTGATATAGTGGCAGTTGAGTTCATGTGGACATTACACATGGAGGAACTTTTGATTTCATGGATTCTATCTGGTAGTAAAATGAATTAGATTACATTTTACAGAAACAATGAAGTTTACCTATTGTCATGGGAATCTCATATTTTAAAAATGATTCTCCATTTACATTAAAAATTCTTATTTTTTCCTCACTCTCATTTTACATAAAACATCATTTGTTATTTCTTGGTTATATCTATATCTATCTCTATATCTATTTATCCATCTATTTTGTTTGGCAAAATGTTCTATTTATTCATTTCTTCAGTCTTTGCTTCTATATTAGGAATTTATGCTTGGATTAAATTAACTGGTAAAATCACTATAGTGTTTGGCAACATTTATTGTTGATGGATGAAGTGATATCTACTTTTTAAAAAATATTTCTTTAAGTCTTTGAAGCTGCTTCACTAACATGAGCATTCAAATTCCTTCTATATTTTTATGTTGACTTTTATATAACTGCTTAAGATGACAGATCTAGAGTTTCATTATCATACTAGTAGTGTTTTTTTAAATATAAATACAACTTTTTATAAAAAGACAACTTAATAAAATGACACTATCATACAAATTTCTGAACATATTTAAAATTATCCCATTCAGGTTATCAAATGCATTCTTTATATTTTTAAAAATCATTTATAAATTATTTACCTTCTTCTATGCCATTCTCATCAATTCAAAAGGCAAAAAAATATGGTACAAATTGTACATATGAAGTTATAGAAAACACATTTCCACAATATCATTATTTTTAAAGCAAGAAAATAAAGTAGGAAAAATTCTTCAATTGGTACTCAGAGTTCATCAGTTTTCTCTCTAGAGGAGGATAGCATTTTTCATCATAGCCCTATTGGAATTATCTTGTTTTTTCCATGAGTAATTAAATCTTTCAAAGTTTTTCATCCTTACAACATTGCTGTTGCTGTGTACAATGTTACTCTAATTCTGCTAATTTTATTTTGCATCATTTCATATGTCTTCCCAGGGTTTCTGAAACCATCCTGCTCATCATGTCTTATTGCAAAATAGTATTTCATCATGTAGCACAACTTGTTGAACTATTCTTCATTTGACTGGCACAGTCTTGATTTCTAATTCTTTGTCAACAAAAAAAGAGCTGTTATAATTAATTTTTGTACATTAGATCCTTTTCCATTTTCCTTGTTCTTTTTGAGATACAGACCTATTAGTGGTAGTGCTAGGTAAAACAAGTATGCACATTTTTCTAACTTTTGGCAATTTGTTCCAAATTGTTCTTTAAACTAATTGGACTAGCCCATGACAACAATTCATCAGTGTCCCAATTTTTCCACATTTTCTCCAGTTTTTCTAACAGTTTTCTGCCAGTTTAATCAATTATTATCTCAAAATTGTTTTAATTTGCTTTTTTCTAATCAATAAAGATTCATTGCATTTTTTTCAAAGACTATTGATGCCTTTTATTTCTTCTTCTGAAAGCAGTGTGTTTATATCCTTTCACCATATTTCAGTTGAGGAATGGCTCATATCCCACCATATTTTAGAAATAAGGCTTTTTATCTGAGGAAATTGCTGTATTTTTTTTTTTTCAGTTTTCTATCTTCCTTCTGATTTTGGCTTCATTAGTTTTTTAATTGTGCAAATACTTTTAAATAATCAAAATTATTTACCTTACTTCTCATAATCCCCTCTCTCTCTTTTTTAAACAAAAATTCTTCCTTTAAACAAAAAATCTGAGGGACTCGCTTTTTCCCTGCTTCTGTAATATGCTTGTGATTCCATCCTTATCTAAATCATTTACCCATTTTTAATCTTATCTTTGCACACGGTGTGGAATGTTCCCAAATGCTTAGTTTCTGCCCAACTACTTTCTAGTTTTCCCAACAATTTTGTGTCAAATGTTAAATTTTTACCCTTAAAGCACGAATCTTTGCTTATTTACTATTGTGTATTGTATACCTAATACTACCAGATTGCTTTGATGATCACCACTTTGTAATGTAATTTGAAATCTGGAACTGCTTGATCATCTTTCTTAATGCCTAAAAAGAATGATTCCTTTCATAATAAGGTTTTGTTATGGCAGATTTTTTTTTTTTTTTGGTAACTATAAAATAATTATTTGGTAATTTGAATGTTCTAGCATTGAATCAGTAAATTAATTTAAGTAGAATTGTCATTTTTATTATATTATGTACATATTATCCAATAATATTGTTGTATTATGTAACTATTATTACAATTATTATATATAATATATATAATATATAATGCACTATATTGCATTGCTCATGTTACATATGAACAATTAATATTTCACAAAATATTTAGATCTGTTTGGGGCAGTATGTATGTGTGTGTGTGAGAGAGAGAGAGACAGAGAGAGAGACAAAGACAGAGAGAGTCAGAGAGAGAGAGACAGAAACAGAGATAGAGAGACAGAGAGATTATGTAATTGAGTTTATCTGATCCCATGGTTTGACTTGAAAAGTAAATTTTCAAGTATTTTGTATTGTCTACTGTTATTTTAAATGTAATTTCTCTTTCCAGCTCTTCCTGCTGAAGTTTGTTGGTAGTGTGTGGAAATTAGTATGATTTATATTTTTTCTTAATTTTCTGTAACTTTGCTGAAATTGGCAATTGTTTTAACTAGTATTTTTTACTTGGTTCTCTAAGATTTTCTAACTTTATCATCCTATCATCTGAAAAAAAGACTGTCTTGTTTCCTAGTTCCTTATTTTTATTTCTTCAATTGATTTTTCTTGTCTTATTGCTATAACTAGCATGGCTAGTACAATTGAATAATATTAATGATAATGGGAAAATATTACTGATCATTTTAAGAAATGCTCCATCCAATCCTGTATTTTATAGAATTTTTAATAGGAATAAGTGTGTCTTTTTCTGTATATACTGGCAAAATTATATAATTTTGTTATTTGCCTCATATTGAGCCATCCCTATATTTCAGATATCAATCTCAACTCATCTTAGTGTATGATTTTTATGATAAAGTGCTGTAATTTTATTGTTATTATTTTAACTTTTAGCATTAATACTCATTAAAAATGTGTCTACAGTTTTCTTTATTGTTGTCTTTCTCTTTCTGGTTTATGTATCCAAATCATATTTATGTCATTAAAATTAATTTGTAACCTATTTTTCATAATAGTTTATATAGCACTGCAATTAATGCTTCCTTAAATGTTTAGTAAAATTCACTTATAACTCCTTTTGATCCTGGGGATTTTTTTCCCCTAGGGAATTCATTGATGGTTAATTTCTTTTTCTGAGACAATATTTTTTCCTCAGTAGTTGATTTTTTCTTCTGTTAATATGGGCAGCTTATGTTTCTATGTATATTCTATTTCACATAGAATTTTAATTTTAGTGGCAAATTATTGGACAAAATAATGCCTATTAATTTAATTTTCTTTTGCATTTGTGATGCATTCCCATTTTCATTTTTGATACTGATAATTTAATTTTCTTATGTTTTAAAATTAACCACAAAATGAGTTCCTAATTTTATTTTTTAGTTTATTTTTTTTACTTTCAATTTTATTAATTTTTTTCTTTGACTTTTAGTGAGTTGAGTGATTAATTGGGAATTTTTAACTTATTTTCCTAATTTTTTTAGTGGCATAATTAGTTCATGCATCTGCTATTTTCCCACCCTTCCTTTTATTGATATATGCATTAAGAGATATAAAATTTCTCCAAAGGACTACTTTGACTCTATCCCACAAATTTTTAAATGTTGTCTTATTATTATCATTCTATTTAATTTTTTATTGTTTCTATGAATTGTTCTCTGATGTACTCATCCTTTATGATTACATAATTTAGTTAATTAATTAATTTAATTATTTTTCTTTTCACATCCCCTTATTAAATGTAATTTTTATTGAATTATGGTCTCAAACCAGTACATTCATTTCCTTACTTTTCCTTATTTCATCAAGATTTTTGTGCCCTAATCATTGTCAATTTTTTTTGAGTAAAGATGCCATGGAAAGATGCTTAGGAAAAAATATAATTTCTATTTCTCCCTCTTCTTTTTTAAAAGTTTATCTGAGGAAACTTTTCTAAGATTCTTTTCATCTCCTTAACTTTTTTATTATTTATTTAAAAGTTAGTTTTATTTTATTCTGAAAGGGAAAATTTAAGATTCCCCCACTAGTATGGTTTTAGTGCTAATTTTTTTCTGTAATTTAATTCTTTTTTTTTTTTTTTTTAAGAATTTGGATGCTATGCTATTTAGTATGTATATGTTTAGCATTACATTATTTGGTTGTTTTTGGTTCCTTTTAGCAAGCTTGTTTCTCTGCTTGTCCCTTTCAAGAAAGTCTATTTTTTTTTAAGTTTGCTTTAAATGAGACCATGCTTGCTACCTCTGTCTTGTTTACTTCAACTGAAACATAATAAATTCTGACCCAGTCCTTTACTTTAACTCTCTGTGTATCTCTCTATTTCAAGTTAAGGTGAATGTAAAGCCACAGAGACAGAGAAGTACTGCTACTACTACCTACTTCTACTACTACTACTACTACTACTACTACTACTGCTGCTGCTGCTGCTGCTGCTGCTGCTGCTGCTGCTGCTGCTGCTGCTGCTGCTACTACTACTACTACTACCTTTTAACATCTTATTCATGGAATTCAAATAGAAAAAGTCCTTGATTAACTTTGTATTCTATCTACTATTTTCCCTTTATTTCCCTTTATACTGAATGCTATTCAGACTATTGCATTTGTAAAACAAATTAAAATTCTTTTAAGTTGCATAAAGCAATCACAATGTAAGTTCATGTGTTATAGAATTAAAAACACCTTTAATATAATTTTAGCAGCAGACATGATGGCAGGGAATCTCATCCTGTTCCCACTTTTTTTTAAAAATTAAATTTCTTCTTCTAGGTTTTAATTTTTGGAAGCTTTGCTTTTCATATACATTAGGGACTTTGAGTATTTGATACAATGCTATCTATTATTTAATTTTTTTTTTGGTTATTGTCATTTTGTTTTTTTAAATGTATCACTGTTATATTTGAGCAATTGTGGGACTGTGAAACATAAGAAAAATTGTGATTATATTTTAGTTCCGGTGTATTTTAGAGAAAGAGAGAGAGAGACAGAGAGAGAGACAGAAAGAGACAGAGAGAGAGAGAGAATATATATGAGGGAAAGAGGAAGGGAAGGAGAGAGAAGAGGGATTTGTCATCTGTCTATGAAAGAGAGTGAGGTTCTAATGTATAATTAGAGGCATCAGATTACATCTTGCTAGATATTGAGTAGGTACTACAACTTACAGGTCATAGAGATATATCATACAGTTTGAGCTACTTTTGTTTTTTGCTTAATCTGTATCAATTAATAAGTCTCATTTCTTTAAGAATAATCCTTCTGTAATTTCTTATGGAAATGATCTCTTTATGAATTGTTATTAAAACCTATTCTGACTTCAGAAACAAATCACATGACAATCACTCATTCAACATTGTTTTGAGGAGTGAATCCATGGAGATATCATCTATAAAAATTCTTTTGAATTTGTTCTTGGATTTTAATTATTTAGTAGACTCCATCTTGAAGTAAAGCAATTTTAGTTATAGTCAACTAATCCAAAGGTATATAATGACTGTGTGCCTTTATTATTTATCAGTGGAATATATATTTTCCTAAAAGCTTTCATTTAAATGAATTTTTGATCATTTAAACATATTTTCTGAGAATGTATAAAATTACTTTTTTTTTTAAAGGATGTCTAAATCTTTTTAAGGTCATCCTATGCCAATGGACAATGTAATTTCTTAATATTGTACTACTCTTTATAAGGAAGCCTGCTTAATTTATTATAGTTCATTTTACAGTTCCAAAATTTTACCATTAATAATTATATTGAATATTAATTAGTTGTCTTAAAAATATTTTCCCCATTAAAGTTTGCTGTCATTATGGCCTCAGCCATAATGTTGTCCTTGATTTTTTTATATACAATGTGTTTCCTCAGGGAAACTAAAATATTGATATGTTATCACCTTTATTCATTGGTTCAGTTTTGCCTCTGGATTCAAGCTTGAAGTTTACAGGCTCTAGATTCAATTGGTGGAAGTTAAGCATTATACAGCTATCAAGTCCAAATTACATTTGTGTATATCATTGAAGAGAGATACCATGAAATTATATAGAGAATATTTCTTGATGTAATTCCAGAAATTCTAATTCAAAAAAAAAAGTGAGAACTGAAAATATATCAATGTAATTTGGGAATAAGAGTTGAGCTCTTTTCCTCCTGTGATCACTCAGTATCTTCTTATAAATATGATTTTTATCACGATGAACATGCTGCTTATATATGCTGAATAGCACTCTAGTAACTTGAGAGTTTGAATATAGCTTCAAATGTTACTCATTTACCA
Organism: Sarcophilus harrisii; assembly: GCF_902635505.1. Lineage (NCBI taxonomy): Eukaryota > Metazoa > Chordata > Mammalia > Dasyuromorphia > Dasyuridae > Sarcophilus > Sarcophilus harrisii. The sequence continues at coordinate 423,353,300 of NC_045426.1, forward strand.
CCCATGTTTAATTTGGGCACCAGAGAGAATTTGACTCATTGGATTAATTTCTTATTTTGAAATTCCTCCATATATTTTTTTATTTAAAATATAGCACTCTGAGTATTATAAATTAACTTTATCATGTTTGATTATATGCACACAAATATATGGGCATATACATATACACATATAGTCACATATTTCACAATACAAATATGTATGTATACATCTATTTTAGAAAGATCTTTGAATGAATGATAACTGACAGTTGTTTCTTCAGGGAAACATTTAATAAAACCAAACTTCAGCATTTCTTATTAAACCAAGCAGTATTTGAGGGACTCACATGTTCACAAAATGAAAAATAGACAGGAAGGTTGTAGAGGCAAATATTCATCATCTTATTAAGAGATTTTTCCCCTTTATTTTGTGGAACATTTTGACAAACAGCGACATCTGTCCTAAACCTGTCAATATGATGGATATGAAGCATAAATCACATTATCTTGTGTCAACACTCGCCTTAGAACAGTTGTTTAACATATAGGATATTATATGATATGAACATGACCCTTAGGGATAAACAAATAACATATAACATTTGACTGACTCCTATCTACATGGTTAATGTGTTAACCTCTCTTGACTAAGAAAAACAAAACTTAAAAAAAATACAGCCATATTTGAGAGGTTATTGAGTTCCTTACAGGGAAGTATCCTTTGTTTAAAGTTTAAGAGGAATTGCTTGGCATACTACTATCATATAAGGTGTTTCACACTTTTACTTGCAGTTATAAACCTTGGGAAACCACTGTTTTACAAAGACATACACAACAAGGTGGGGAGGGGAAGGAATGCAAATATGTTTTGGAAAATGTAGACTCTAAATAATATATATTCTCAACCACAAATTTGTTGTTGTTGGAGGACACTTAAAAGATTACACTTAAAGACATTTACAAAATTCTGAGCACTATTCAAAATATTCTTATACCTCAAATACCACCTGACCACTGGTGAAAAATCTTTCTAATAAATAGATTAAGAAAAATAATTTTTCAAATGTATGATATTAACAAAAAGATGTGAACTTTCTTTTAACATGTTTGTTTAACATATACCTTGTGATTTTAGCTTTCATATTTCTTCTCTCTGCATATAACATTCTAAGTGGAACTAATGATTTTATTTAGTATTTTTCTCTCCTTGGACTGACTACTGCTACTGCTACTAATATTTTCTTGCCCTCAAGGAACTTACTTTTTATTGGAGGCTTATGAATATTTCTGAATCATATGCCCTATAAATAAAAGTATTTTCTTTTTTTTTTTTTCTAAAGCAATTGGGGGTAAGTGACTTGCCTAGGGTCACACATACAGGAAGTATTAAGTGTCTGAGACTGGATTTGAACTCAGATCCTCCTGATTTCAGGGCTGGTGCTGTATCCATTACACTACCTAGTTGCCACCAAATAAAAGCATTTTCTTGGAGAAGGAAGAATTAGTACCTTGGAAAGATCAAGAAAGTTTTTATGCAGAAGGTGATACTTGAGGTGAATTTTGAAGGAAATAAGAAGTGACACTGTGTAGCAAGATACAAACAAAGAATGGAGATGGGATAAAGAGTATTGCCTGTAAGAAACAAGGAGGACTCTTTTCCAGGACCATAAAATGGCTGAAAAGCAGATAAAAGTCTGTTAAGACAAAGAAAATATTTTATTGATATTAGAGACAACAGTTTTATTTATTCCACAGAGGAATGATAGAATCCTAAGCTGTTCTAAGCAGCCAACCTTCCCTCCCCCTTAAAACAAACAAGCAAAAATAATATTTTACTATTGATGATACAAATGATTGCAGTATGATAGAAAATAAAAATTATAAATAGTCCAAAAGAAAATTGAAAAAAATGTATGGTGTATACAAGTATCCTGCAAAATATTAACAACATGGTAGAAATAAGAATCAGAAAATATTAACTTAGTATTTCACATGAATTACCAGGAAATAATATAAGACAATAATAATTGAAATTAACTGATAACAAATACAAAGATAAATAAAAGGATAGAAAGATAGTTATATTATTATAATAGACATTTATGGGATGATTCATTTTGCTGGATGGAAATTCTTAATACCTCAGATGTCCTGATGATCCAGATTATATAATATATCTAAGGGTATGCTGGTAAATACTGAACCACAGAATTCTCCAAAACAAGAAAAGAAAAAAAAAAAAGAATACACATATATTTTTAAATTTAACCTGCACTACTAATCTTTTCTTGTGTGAATAATCAACAGAACAATAAATTAAGTCTTGATTTGAGGCAATTGATAATTTTTGAGGTATAAATATGAGTACTAAAATTTTAAGATTCTGGTCTTTAGAGCTATTTAGAGCTTGTTCTGGCATACCCTTGACTATATTATGGATAAATTCATTTTTAAAAAAATCACAATATGTGTGACTTTTATATATTTTGTAAATTGGAATTCTGTTTAATAGATCAGTGATACAAATGCTGTTTCATGTTCCATACTTCCAGGTTTAGCAATGAGTTACATTCACAGATTTGCATTTGGTTTTTCCTTTCTTTTGTGTCAAGAAAGGCAAAGCTTGATTTGATATGATTAAATAGATGAAATAGAAATCGGCATTAATCAAGAGTATTAAACGAATGTGAAAAAATTAAGCTCTGAGAGGACTTACCTTATCACAATTATCTCATTCTGTTGTATTAATTGTTATGGTTCTACTAGGTGAGTGATGACATCTGCACTTCATTTAGTACTTTATAGCTACAGCTAGGGCCTTTGCCATTTTTCATTTCCATTTAATAGTTCATCAATCATAAAAGTAAGCTTTCTCTGATACAAAAGATATTTAGTCAATGGAGTGGTGTCGATTGTTCAGGTAGTTTGTCCCAGAGAAATTGCACTCTAAAAATCTATTGGTTATGAGAATTCTTCTCATTTGAAGTTCTCAAGATATAATAAAGTATGGAGTGAAGTAATTAGCCTAATCTAACCTCATTGGTAAAATGAAGGCATTCAAATCATGGCATGGTAGAATAAAGATTATATCTGGAGTTCAGAGAGATATTGATTCAAACCCTGCATCTGACGCATGTTATCTGAGTCCTTTGCAAACCTTTTAATATCACTGAACCTTACGCTCTTCATTCATAAAATATAGATAATTATAACTGTAGCACTTACCTCACACAGTTGTTGGGAAGTTCAAAAGAGATAGTGTGCATGAAGTCCTTTGTAAATTCTTAAATCTATCCATTATTATGACAGTTGAAAAAACAGATTTATTGACTTAGAGTCACACAGCTTCAAAGAGCGATTTAGTTTTTGCGTAATCAGTAACTATTTATTAATTTCAAATTCAGATAATACTAGAAGACTAATATGTATTTTGACTAAGATTTTTAGAGTATAAATGTATTGGAAAAAAGGATGCTAGATTTTCAATAATGACTTTTACATTAGTCAAATGTACAGATGATGTTTATCTATAGAGAGCAACATAAAATGGGAAAGAGATTCCTTAGAGAAATGAAAAATAACATAAAAATCTATAACTAATACAAGTTCCTTATTATTGCTGTCTGTCTGGGGAACACATATTACTGTGGTTTTCTAGCAGGTAGTGTGACTATCTTTACATGGAAATGGGCTTAGGGGAAAGAAAAAGACAGGACTTAACAAAAAGTTACTTCATTTGTCAAGGGTGACAATAGAGAAAGCAATGTTGCATGCCAGTTGATATGGTGGATGGATGGGCATATTCAATTTGTCCCCCTGGGCATCATCTCCAGGTGACTGATTGTCATACATAACTATCTATCTCAACAATGGTAAGGAAAACAGCTTATGGCTCTCTCTTTCAATGTTAGAGATTCCGTCACTTGTTGCAGGAAGCCTAAACAAAAGTATTGACATACACAGGGAGATTATAGCTCAACTTTAAATTCCAACTGTTCATAATGAAAGGGAAACAGCGTGTGTGTATCTAAGCTATATTGTAGACTTCCAATTCCATCCCACAGAGACTGACTTTCTGAAGAAATATGTTCCTTTTTTGGGGGGAAAGGAGAAATCAACTAACAAATGTGACCCAGACATTCTTAGACTACTGATTAAAAATCATCACGAATTTTCTATTGGCTTAGTCTTCTTGCAAAGCACATTAATGACATCTGTCTTAACACATGAACAAAAGCATAAATTAATGCCCATATTGCATTGCTCTAGCATGAGTATTCCTGAGAGAGATCCATTGTTTTAAAATTCAAAAACTAAGAAAACTCTGGAGCATTTATTGTTTTGTTTTGTTTTTTTCTGGATACTTTAAAGATTAAGGTAAGGAAATAAAGTTTCAAAATGGCAGTCATCAATTATTTCCCTTAAATAAAAAAGGCATTTTAGGAGGGGGAATGTGAAATAATTAAAATGATTTATCAAAAGCAGGTTACATATGAACATTTTATTCAAATCTAAGAATTTGAATTTAGGTCTGAAAGGAGTATCATTAGAAAAAAAAAAAAAAGAAACAAAACAAAAACTTGAAAGGCAATATATCCGTCAAAGAGAAAGGTAAAAGACAAAAAAGGTCAACTCCATGGCATAATAGGGTGCTAGATTTAGAATCAGGAACATTCATCTTCATAAGTTCAAATTTGATCTCAGACAATTACTAACTCTCATTTCAGGCAAATTATTTAACCGTGTTTGTCTCACTTTCTTTATCTTTAAAGTGTGCTGGAGAAGGAAATGGTAAATAAGCCCAGTATCTGTGAAAGAAAAATCCCCAAATGAGGTCACAAAGAGTTGGATATGACTGCAAATGATTGAAAAAATAAAGAAAACAAGAAGTCAAGAGCTTTCCCTCTTAAAAAGGATTCACCTATTACATAGGATTCACTTAACCATAGGCAAAGTGACATGTAACAAAACTTATTATAGCTCAAATTATTCATGTCTTTGCAATCTTGGTACTATTTGAGTATTAGTATCTCTGCTTCTGGATCTGCTCCAGAACCCAGTCACAACAAGTAAACAAATACAAATCTTATCAGCCCTATTTGACTGTAAGGGAGGTTTCCAGTTTTCAGCCAAATCATTTGGTGACTAAATTGAAGATGAAGTGAAGTAGGGAAAGACTTGCGATATGAAAACCAAACAGCAGGCTATTACAATAATTTAAGTGTGATGGGATAAACTTCAGAATAGTGACAGTATCAGCATTAGACATATTCAAGGGATGTTGCAAAGGTGAAATTCACTTCAATTGAATTGAATTAATAAATGCATGCTGTGTACCAGATACTGCTAATCCCTGGGGATACAAATAAAGAAACCAAATAATTCTTATATATTCAAAGGGACTTGCCATCTAATGGGACAAGAGGCAACTCACAAAAAAATAAAACTTGAATGAGGGAAGTTGGGGACACTATGGGACATGAAGACCTTGATTAAGTTGTATCTTAACAGAGCTGCAGATTTGAGTTGAGTGAGTTGCAGTGTTCTGTCCTCCAGCTTTCCAGTCACAGGGGATATGAGCTGAAGGATATGGAAAGGTGCTGAATATCAAAGCTGAATTAGCAGCAATTGGTCATTGTTTGAACCCTGACTGATTCACAGTGAATGTAAATAGAAATGCTTCAGTTTGGGCCAGAAACCTGAGGCTCTTCCTGTCCCAGATATTTTATTTTTTGACTAGGTAAAAGAGGCTATTCTTTGCCTCAATTCTTACTACACCCTAATCACTGAATGAGAGTTTCCTCAGTCAACCAGACCAGTTAAAAGAACAAAGTCTACCACTGGATGCAGAACCATCTTGACTTTTCCTGATCTGTATCTTGCCACAGGATCTAGTTGGCTGTGGAGGAGAAAGTGAGACTGGTGACTTTGCACAATCCACCATCACTTAAATCTAACTCACTTGCATGCCATGACATCACCTCCCTGATGTCATGGTCTTCTTCAAGAATTAAGGACAAACCACAACAGCAGCAGCATAGTGATGAGAACTGGAGAGATAAGTTTATCTTGGGAAAGGCATTTTGTTTGACTGAGTTGAAACTAAGCAGAGATGCTGATGGAAAATGGAGTCTAAGAACCTTGAATATAGGATTCCACAGAGAATGATGAATTGAGAATGATATCTAAATTTTGAGTCTAGTTGACAGTTATAAGAAAGATAGTGGTACTTTCAATAGTAATAAGGGAATCTGGGAGGGGAGATCATTAAGGGGGAAAACAATAATGAATATATTTTTGTACATCCCCAAAGATGATAAAATGGAGACAAAGAAAGAAAATGGAGGAAAGAAGTGCTGAGAGAGAGAGAGAGAGAGAAAGAGAGAGAGAGACAGAGACAGAGACACCCCAGTATACATAGGAAAACATAGAGAACCATGTTTCGAAATCCTATAGGGTGTTCCTCTTCCAAAGAAACCAAAATAAACAAACAGACAAAATGAAAATAAAACTGTACCTCAGACCACATTTAACTTTTATGGGGTTCAAGAATGTATAAACTCAATATGGTTCAGTAGAAACCAGTGGAAAAAGACAAAAAAAATTAAAAAGAAGGCAATGCTTGTGTTTGAGAGAGGAGAAGGAATGCAGAAGGATTCATTTTCTGGCTCCATACTCATAAGGGAGAAAAGAAAACAAAATAAAAGAATCAAAGAGTTCATCCTATTTAGCATAAATGACCATCAAGAAAGAGGGGTACTATATGTATGTATTTTCCCCAAAACTTGCTTAAGGTGATCTTTAAGAGAGTCCTACATATATTGTTTACTTATCCCATTGTCCCATCATTTTCTGTAATTTCCAATTAGGTCAGTTATTCTGCACAGTCTATTTCAAAAAGAAAGCTAATGAGTGTTTGGGATACTTTCCAAAACTGGACTGTTTTCTAACCTATGGATGACTGGAGCTGAAAAACACAGGATAGAGGCAGGTGAGTCAGCAATCAAATAAGCAGTTTAATTTCAGAATGAGGAAAACAGGCTTGCAGGCGAAGTATTTCTGAAAAAGAGAGCTCTCCTTTAAAGGTTTCTGTCAGGTTAGCACAACATGGTCATTCTTAGCTCTTGAGTAAACCATTTCCATGGTTAGCATTTTTGAGGGACATGTAGATCCTCTCGAGTCCAGTTGGTATATCTAAGTTATAATCATTGAGACTTATGATTGTTGTTCAGTGGGATAATGAAAAAGACTTCCTGTGCTGGTAAAGTAGTGCAGTACCTGGTTCAGTTCACTTAGCAGTTACTAGCAAGGGATTTTGAACATGACAGAATAACTCTGTGCTAGAGCACAAGACAAGATCTCCTGGGAAATAGAGAAGCTCTAACAAATCTAAATCATTACATATATCATATTAATTAGTATAAAAATTCAAACCCCATGACAGCATTTGTCAGAGGGTGAGATCAAACAGAAGATGCCAAACTCATAACAGAGTCTGTTTGCTGGGCTTGAGCTCTGGAAAACAGGATGCCTCCTAATATTGTCAAATTAGTTATTTTAAAAAAATACTAATTACCATTCCTTTAACAATGGTTTACTTTATAAAAATAGATAATTTCAATTGCGTCCTGAGTTGGCATATTTACTGTAGAAAGAGATGTAACCTCTGTTGGGGTGAGGAGAGGAGGGGAAAGCTTAAGGGAAAGTAGCTATGGATGATCAGTTGCACCAATTTATACCATTGTGAGAACACAAATCAGCCAATTGCCTCAGGGGACCAGATCATTTTATATATTTTGTTTACAATCTATATTTTGCAATTTTGTAATTTTGCAGAGGAAAGAAACTATGTGAAACTGTGACCTTTATCTTTTTGAGTTAAAGTGTTTATCTCAAACCACACAGGTTCAGAGAGGAGGAAGGTATTTGTGCTTTTCTTCACTCCCCTTTCTGCCACATATGTCACCATTTCATGTTCTGTCAAAATAGAAGGGAGGAATACAAGTGACATCAGTAGAAGGTCATTGCTTGAAATAGCCTTCTAATAGATATTAAACTCATCACATCCATAGAGAAGAAGGAATGAAAAATATTCTTTTTCCAAATTGGTTAGATTCCCCTTTAGTACTGTCTTCCTTATTAGAATGAAAGCCCTATAAGGGCAGGGACTATATTTCATAAATTTAATTTATATTTCTAGAATGCATCGTATATTCTGGTACATAGAAGATACTCAATAAATTCTATTTGATTAACTGATTTAAAGTCCTCCAGTGATAAAATGAGAATTTTACAAAAGGCTATTAAAAAGAGGAATAAATAAATGGTTATTTAGTTAGAGGGAATATATATGTATGCATACCTACACATATATAAGCATATGCATATTAATATTAACATGCACTTGTGTACATGTATTCTAAAAATACACATGTAAACATAGACCTACATTTACATCTATATCTACATTTAGATATACATATACATATTCACAGAGAGAAAGCTATGTGGTACAGTGGATAGAGTGCTGAGTCTGGAGAAAGACTCATCTTTCTGAATTCAAATCTGACATCCATTGTGTGACCCTGGGAAAATCCTTCAACCCTCTTTCTTTAAGTTTCCTTCTCTGTCAAATAATCTAGAGAAGAAATCTGAAACCACTCTAGTATCTTTACCAAGATAATCCCAAATGAAGTCACAGAGAATCAAACATGAATGAAATGACTCATGTGGATATGTGTGCCCACATGGGCATATTTGTGCATGTGTATATGTACTTTGTATATGGCTTTTCATAATATATTATATATATATATATATATATATATATATACATATGTGCATGTCTTATGTGTTTGTATGTTATGTTTGTAGTCAAGATATTAGGAGACATTGTTTTCAAAGCTAAAACCCAGCAAGTAAGCTGTACCCTAAACTTTGAATAAGGATAATATTTTGCATTTACCCTCTGGATGTTTTCAGGTACAACAAAATTCCAGAACTGTTTCAAAAAAAATATTGTATTGCTTTAACTAGCACCAGGTATTCTCCGAGCTCGGACAAGCATTTGCTATTTCCATATTCTTGTCATAAAATCCTGCTATGAATCAAACCTGTCACATTGTTGTTATTTATTTAGGAGACAGAGAAAAAGATGATAGATAGATGTATGTGAATGTGTGTGCATGCATGCATATATATTGTTGCTATTGTTGTTTGTCCTTCGTTCTTGAAGAAGACTATGACATCTGGGAGGTGGATGCTATGCCATGCAAGTCAGTTGGATATAAGGAAGGGAGGGCTGTGCAAGGTAACCTGCCTCATTCTCCCTTCCATCTGAGTCCAGTGGCAAGATACAGATCATAATGAGTGGAGATGGCTCTGGATGAAATGGGAGACCTTGATCTTTTTAAGATGAGGTCTTCAACAAGTCTTAATTTGGTTGAAGCAACAACCATTCAGTGACTAAGGCTAAGTAGCAACTGAAACAAAGAATCTCTTCTTTCACAGAATCCAAAAATACACCCCCTCCTACACACACATTCTTTGAATAAAATTTAGGAAAGGAGCAACCTAAAGGGGATGTCATACATGGAAATGTGGAAACAAATTAGCTTGCTACAACAAAAAGAATTAGCATTTAATAGCTTAAAAGTTTGCTACACACTTTACAAATACTATCTTATTTGTTCTTCACAACAACCCTGTGAGGTAGGTGCTATTAATATTCCTATTTTAAAGATGAAGAAACTGAGGCAAACAAAAGTTATTTGACTTTCTCAAAATAATACAGCTAATACTGAATTCATACTTTGTATTTCCTGATACGAGGTCCATTGTCCTGTGCACTGTACCACCTAGCTGCTTAACATTGTTTATTTTAATCACAGAAGTACAAAACTCATTGCATACTAATTCAGGGACTTTTTAATGTGTCTAATAAATTAAGGGTTCTGTTGACCAAACATTCTGTTTTAGATCAGGACCCCATAGATGTTGGGCCTTTCATTGGACAGAATGTTGAAGGAACAGAATCTATCTAGGCATGGTTTCAAGGAACCAGACATTCAATTTTGAAGTTAATTTTCAATAAAGAAAAGTTTTATGTGCTAATTATGCTTTAGAGTAATAAAATAAATGCCTAATTTTGGAGCAATAATATCATCTGGGCTTTTTTATAACTACTATGATATTTTTATTCCATTAATTGAGTTTGTGGATATTTATTTTCTTCTTTAACATAAAAGTTCATTAACATAAAATTTATGTCAACATGAGGAGAATAATTAAGTCATCAAAAAAAAAAATAGCAACTCTATTCTGGGTGACTATTTCACCAAATTGTGACACTTTAACCTACAGAAACATACTTGAGTGAACATTTTTGATCATGATACCACCAATAAAAATCATTTATTGGCAGTATTAATTAATTAGTGCCATATATTATAATAAATTGTGCAGAAAAAAAGACCAAAGAGCTGCAAAAGGAAATGTCACTGCTTTCCTAAGATAAAATTCATGATAGGTAATTACTGAAAAGTAAACATTAGAAATAGACTGTCATCTCATTTTTTTTAATCCTCATAAATATGATCAGGATGATTGGCTTCTCTGAAATATCACAGACAAGAAATATCCATAAAAGACATCACAGCATGCCAGAATTTCATGCCAAATTCTTAAAATTCATCATGGGAAGATATTTGTACTGTCCAAAGTAAAATTTTCCCAGCAATAATTTAAATATATGAAATAAAAAATAATAATTTAGTATCTTAAGGACACATGACAATACCAGTAAAAGTAAAGTGGCATAAATCTCAATCTCTTTGAATCTTTGGGAGTTTTGTGAGTTGATGTGAGTAAAGCACATAAATCCCTGAGATCTATCTGGTACTGAATCTCTCAGATTTAGGGGTCTTCAAACAATAGATATAATCCAATCTACCTTCAAAGCCCTTTCAACTTTATATGGGATTTTAGCAATTATAGTCATATCTACAGCTAAATCAAAGATCAGATTAAGACATCAATATGACATCAATAAGACATCAAAATAATACAGCTAATACTGAATTCATACTTTGTATTTCCTGATACGAGGTCCATTGTCCTGTGCACTGTACCACCTAGCTGCTTAGGGTAGTTTATTTTAATCACAGAAGTGCAAAACTCATTGCATACTAATTCAGGGGCTTTTTAATGTGTCTAGTAAATTAAGGGTTCTGTTGACCAAACAGAATGCTTTCATTGGACAGAATTAACATTGAATGTCACAGGGGTCCTCAAACTTTTTAAATAGGGGGCCAGTTCACTGTCCCTCAGACTGTTGGAGGGCCGGACTATAGTAAAAACAAAAACTTTGTTTTGTGGGCCTTTAAATAAAGAAACTGCATAGCCCTGGGTGAGGGGGCTAAACATCTTCAGCTGCTGCATCTGACCCAAAGGCTGTAGTTTGAGAACCCCTGGAATACAATATATATATATGCAAAAACTGTATTAATCTGCTGAAGGCTTCCAGTTTATATTTAGTAGGAGAAATCACACACACACACACACACACACACACACACACACAATCTTCTTTTTCAATATTTTATAGGATTGCTGTTTCATAGATGCTTATCCCAGATAGTACTAGAGAAATTATTTAATATAGGCACCCTCATTTTATAGATGGAGAGATTGAGGTGTAGAGAATTTAAGTAACTTATCTAGAGACATAAATCTAGTACCTAAGAATGAATTTGAACTTAGGTGTTCCTGATTCCAAATTCAGTGACCAATGTATAACACCAAATTGTCTCCTATACATGTGTTCATGATCTCATTGAAAAGGTCACTTCATCTACCATGTAAGATCAGAAAACATCCATGTTTCTCATTTTGTATGATTCCAGTATCTTTTAAACTTCCATAATTTGGGCATCATTTGCATTATCCATCTATTTATATTTCACTCTTGCCAAGGATGAGATTGGATCAGCACTTTTTCTGATGACATATTTCTAGGAAAATATATTTAATGTTATTTTTTGCTAGGAATCATGGATAATATAATGCAGCTGCTTAGAGCCACCACACATCTCCATTTTATCTTCTAGTTAATCTGAAATTTTTATTCTTTACAGAGAATGATATCTTGTGATTCATGTCATAGTGCAGAATTGAAATGTTTGCAAACTTTTTTTGAGAATAGGGAGTATCTTAGGAACATTGAAAGTGAAGTAAAGTTATCTTCTATAAAACTGGCATTTTTGGAACTCCAATCCTTTTCATTTACATTAATTGCCCTAGCTTATGTGCACTGATGAATTAACTCAATGGACTGCCCATCCAACTACATCTCTTGTTCTGAGTGTTAATTCACCCATGTGCCCTTTCCTATGCAGACATAAAAGATAAGTTTTATAACTTTTATTTTTAGGAGAATCTCTATAGTATTGTAGAATCTCTATACTATTCTAGGTCTTGACACAGTTTGCACTTTTTTAAAAATTAAAAAAAGAAAAAGCAGAAAAGGAATACAAAACAAAATAAAGCAAAACAAAAAAGAACATGTCATGCAGCCAGCAGATCAGGGAAGAATTAAAATTCATAACAAATTACCAAATTGAAAAATTAATATACATATATATGTATAAATGTACATATATATATATATATATATATATGTTGATGAAATTATACCATGAATGTCCTTTGTTTTTTTACTAACTTGTAAATTGTTCTTTGGTTCTCTGCTGTGCATCTTATTTACTTTATTCTTTTTTCCCCTTTCATTACCCCCACCACATCCAAGCAAGCTTCAGTTCAGAAACATATACATGTACATATGTATATGTATATATATGCATATATACATACATACAGACATCTTTCCCATTTCAGCTTATTGTTTCATTAAATTCTATAACTTGCTTCGCTATTACTTAACTTTCCCCCCACTCAGAGATCCCTCCCTTGCCTTCTTAACTCATGCTTTGCTTTATCCTCTACCCATCTCTCACTCTTTATTCCTTCATAGATTTTGGAGGGTGCTATAACTTTTATGGTATATATGTAGTATTCTATTAAATCAATTGCTAATGTGAGTAGGTTTTCAGAAATATGAGCCCTCCCCTCTTCTAATGCCTCTGCATTTCATTTATATAATATTTCTCTGTACTTCATTTATATAATATGATTACTAGTTTTACCTTAACTTTGCCAAGCTTTCTTTTAAGCTACTTTATTGTTGCTTTGAGTGAATCTTAAACATATAATATACATTTCCCATGTAAAAAATAAACATAAACAATTTGTCCACATTTAAACAGTTTGTCCCTATTGAGTTCCTTTAAATTGATCATTGATATTGGCTTTTATGTGTTACATTAACTATTAAATTCAGGTTTGGTTGATAGAAGTCCTGAAAATCTGCAGGTTCACTGAAGGTCTGTTTTTTCTCATTCAAAATTATAAATAATTTTTCTGAGTATGATATTTTGGGCACAGGCTTAGTTCTTTAGATTTTTGGTAGATAGGATTTCAGGATTTGCAGTCTTTTACTGTAGCTGCTGATAAATCTTGTACAATTCTAATTGTAGCTCCAATGTATGTGCATTGTTTTTTTTTATTTCTTGCATTTTTTCTTTGATCTGGAGGTTTCAAATTTTGGCAATAATATTTCTGTGTGTTTTCCACAAATGACCTCTTTGAGGTGGTGATCACTAGATTTTTTCTATTTCAACTTTCCCCTCATGTTATATCCCTCAAGGACAATTTTCTTGAATTATTTCCAGAAATATTGTATCAAAGTTCTCTTCTTGGTAACAACTTTCTGACAGCTCAATTATTCTTATATTTTTGTCTTCTTGATCTCTTCTCCAGATCTATCATTTCTTTATAAGATATTTCACATTCTGTTCTATTTTCTCATTCTGTAGAGTCTGTTTTGTTATTTCTCTGTCTCTCATAGCTTCACTGGATTCTTCTAGCGCAATTCTAATTTTCAAACAATTATTTTCTTCTTTGAAATTCTGTACCTCTTTTTCTAGTTGATTAACTTTTTTTCATGATTTTCTTGTTTTTTCTTGAATGGTTTTATGTATTTATTTAATTAGCTTTTAAGTTTTTCCTCAATGTCTCTCAGATGATTTTTAAATCCTTTTGGGGGTTCTTCTATAAATTCTGGGCAGGGAGTCATTTCATGTTATTCTTTGGGATAGAAGTTTTTTTTTTTTTTTTTTTTTTTTTTTTTTTTTTTTTTTTTTTTTTTTTACTACATTGTCCTCCTCAGAAAATGAACCCCAGTCTTTCCTGTTCACATAATATCTTTCAATGGTGAGATTCTTTCTTTGCCAATTCTTTTTTTTTAAATCATAGGTATTAGTGTAAGCACCTTGAATTTTGGGATGGGGGAATGGTATCTCAAGCTTCCCTTCAGTTGTCCACTCTGAACTCAAACCCCAAACCAACTGTTCTACCCTCCTTCAAGTGCCCACGGTCAGCAGCATCTCTATCTCATTGTATGTGCATTCAGCAGGATCTGGTTCCTTCTCATCCAGGGCCTCCTCTCAGCAGCACAGCTGGACCTTCCCTTTCTAATAATTTGAGGATCATTTGTCTTCCCCACTCAAATACCAAATATACAAACAGTCTGGGAAGTGAAAGTCTCTGTGGCTCTGACTGAGACCCTAGCCACACCTGGCTAGCTCCACCTCACTTGGTGTTTCTGTGGAGCTAGCCTGCAGGTGTTTGCACTTCAGACAGGTTAATCCCCACTCCAGATTTTCCTTCAGATCTTGGGTTGTTATCAGGCTGATTCCTGTTCTGCCTCAAGTCTTTGTGATTTTTCACCAGGCCATGTTCACCCTGAATTGAAAATTTCTTTCATTTGTGGAGGAAATTGGGAGAACTTCAAATTTACCAACCTACTCTGCAATCTTCTGAGAATCCTCCCTGCTCTCTTTTTTTTTCAAATTTTATTTTCAGTTCCAAATTCTTTCTCTCGCCCCATCCCTCTCCCATGAATTGAAAGTCAAGAAATATGGTTTCTACAATGCATCTGACATGAGGTAAAATATATTTCAGTCATGTTGCCAGAGAAAATTATAGCAAGTTTGCAAAACGATTTCTTTTGAAATTTTCTCAGATGCTATCCACCCTATCTGGAAATAGATGACATTTTTTACCCTGAGTCTTTTGGAATTTTCTTTATCATTGTATTGATTACAGTAGCTGTCTTTCACTTTGGATCAGCTCATATCAGTCTTCAGGTGTTATTGATTTCTTTTTCTTTTTTTCTTGGAATCTTCCTCTTTATCATTGTTCATAGCACAATCATATTCCAGTCCCAAACCACAATTTGTTTACCCAATTTTTGGATGTCTCCTAATTAATAATTCTTTGCCATCACAAAAAGAAGTGCTATTCATATTTTAGTACATATAAATTCTTTTCATTTTTATTTCTTTGGAATACTAATGTAGTAGTAGTAGTATTGCTGGGTCAAAGAGTGTGCATAGCTTTGGGATCTTTGGGATTTTTTTTTCTTAATTTCAAGTAATTATATTTCTATACCTGCTGGCATCCTATAGTGGATCATCCAAACTTTTCCATTTGGTCTGAATGATAAATAATGTCTATTACAAAAAGGATTTTTTTTTAATATAGCACAGCAGTCCTTATTTTGTGCTTCATTTTCTATCAATAACAAGATTTTGAAAGTAATGAACTCTGTGATAGGCTATATTCAACCATTAAAGTATTTATTAAGAAATCAACAATTGTAAGTTCATTAATAAGGGAAGGGAAGAGAAAGAAAGAAAAGGGAATCATAGGAAGAGAAAGGAAAGGAATGGAAGGGAATGGAAGGGAAAAATCCCTAATTCCCTTCTTTTTCTGGTATATTTTCATATGATTGAGTGACAGACCTACCTGTAGTAGAGATGTTTAATATTTTTTGCAGTCAGAAATAAGTATGATTATTATGATGAAATAATATTATGGAATAAGAAATGATGATGGGGATTATTTAAGGGAAAAACAAAAGAAAAGAGAAGACATGTTTTCATAAAAAGTGAAATGAATAGAACTAGAAATATATTGTATACATTAACATTAATTTTGAAATGATAATTCATTGTGGAAAATGTAGCTAGTCTGACCAATACAGTGGTTCATGACAATTCCAAAGGACTAATGATGAAAGATGCTATATATACTACACAGAGAAAATAGATGAACTCTGAAGGACTTCTTAAACATAGTGTTTTTCACATTTAATTTTTTTTTTTTTTGTAACATAACAAAGGTGAAAATGTATTTTGAATTTTGAGGTAACATGTAAAATGGTTATCATGTTGTTTGCCTTCTTAATTGTATAGAAATGCCTGGAGGAAGGTGGGGCATATAGAAGTATTTTTTAAGTAAAATGTAAAAAACAAAACCCCCCAAAAATATGTTCAGCTCATATTTCTTCTATGTGTATATTATCTGGGCTTGCTTTTTATTCTGATTTCATTTCTTAGTGATGTGTCCATTCCATGCTACATTTGGAATAAATGTTTTAAAACCTAATGTGTAATGTTCAGGCTAACTTTCTGGAGATCCTCTCGAAAGGCCTTGGTCTCAGCAGGATAGACACCATGAGAATGGACGAGAATAGAGTCCGAAGTCATTATTGTCTCTTACACAGTTTGTGTCTGTCATAATCTGACCCAGTCTCCTCCAGCAGTCTGACAGTCTGACTTCCTGTCCCCATTTCTTATATATCCTATTACAATTACATCATTACAGCATACTGAATATGTGTGAACTAGAGAACTATTGCATCACCATGCTAAGT
Organism: Sarcophilus harrisii; assembly: GCF_902635505.1. Taxonomy (NCBI): domain Eukaryota; kingdom Metazoa; phylum Chordata; class Mammalia; order Dasyuromorphia; family Dasyuridae; genus Sarcophilus; species Sarcophilus harrisii. Next base: position 423,370,115 of record NC_045426.1, read on the forward strand.
ACTAAGCATATGTAAACTAGATAACCATTGTGTCATCAATTCTTCTGAGTTAACACCTTGTTTCAAGCATACTTCATTCAAGTATACTTCTCCAGAGTTCTCTATACTAATCTTCTAATATAAATGTTCTAATACAATTAATATGCTTATATTACTCAAAATGTGAACATATATATTGTATTTTGTCATTTCATTTTCTTTTCTATTTGATTTTAAAATACTTAGAAAATTGGGATTACATTAATTAAATCTCATGTTAAAATTTCTATCTATTTTTCTTGAATTGTTTTGATTTGTGAAGTGATGCTGTTTATAATATTCTGTTCTCCTCTTCTTCAATATTTTCTATTGTAGGTGGGGGACTTTCGGCCAAGATAGCCGGAGAGGACACACACATCTATTTAAGCTCCGTCTGCTTTCAGAATACTTTATTTCATGACAAGGGCTTGGAATTAGTGCTTGACTGAAAAAAAAAAACACAAATAATTACCAACAGAGGATATTCTCGAAATACTCCAAAAAAGGTCTGTTTTTGCTCGTGGGTGGGGATGGTTAGATTGGTGCAGACTGCAGGCAGGCAGTGAAAGTACCGAAGGCAGCTCACACTGAGCAGACCTGAGGGGGGGGTGTGTGATATCAGCCGTTTCTGTGGGGAGAATTTTACTACAGTGTGGCTACTTTGCCCTTGCAGCAAGCCAGTAGATCAGCAGAGAAGCTATAAACACAGTGGGTAATGACTATAACCCTGAAAAGTTAGGATCTCTTGGGACTTGGCCACACCTACCCAGAGTGACTCAGCATGCTGTCAGAGTCTCAGAGCACAGACTCAGCACAGCCATTACTGTTCTTCTAGTGCCTCACTGTCACCCCCTGCACTCTGTAGAGGAAGGTTGGTAATACCATCCATCCCCCCCACAAAAAAAGAAGCAGACTGTATTTGTTTTGGGGTTTTTTGTTAGTTTGTTTTCTTTGATTCTTCTTTGACAAAATGAGTGAAAAATTAAAATGGGATCTAACTATTGATAGTTTCTATATGGATAGAGAGTAGACTTTAAACCCTGTGGAGATTAAAAACAGATTGTCTGCAGATGAATCCCCAAAGGGGGATATGATCTGGTCTTCAAAACACAGACTCTCATAGAGGATATTAAAAAGACTCTCACAAGAGAACTTGAGGAAAAATAAAAAAAGGAAAGGGAAGCTTGGCAAGACAGTCTGGATAAATCATGCCACTCATTTAAAGATAGAATGGAAAAAGAAATCAAATCCTTGAAAAACAGAATTAGTGAATGGGAAAAGGTAAACAATTCCAAGGAAAACTGAATTAGTGAACTGGAAAAAGAAAATAGCTCTCTAAAAATCAAACAGGCAAAATGGAAAAAAAAATTACATAGAACAAAACAACTCACTTAAAAACTCAATTGGACAATTAGAAAAAAAATATTAAAAAGAAGTGAGTGAAGAAAATAATTCATTAAAATGAGAATTGAACAAATGGAATTGAATCATTCAAGGAGACACCAAGAATCAGTCAAGCAAAACCAAAAAAAAAAATCAAAAAACAATGGAAAAAATCTCAAATACCTTCTTGGGAAAATGACAGACCTAGAAAATAGATCTAGGAGAGATAATCTGATAATTATTGGACTTGCTGAAAGTTATAATGAAAAAAAGAGCCTGGACACTGTTTTCCAGGAAATTATTAAAGAGAACTGCCCAGATGTTATAGAAACAGAGGATAAAATAGACATTGAAAGAATTCATCGATTACCTACTGAAAAATCAAAACTCCAAGAAATGTTGTGGCTAAATTCCAGAACTATCAGACCAAGGAAAAAAATACTACAAGCTGCTAGAAAAAATCAATTCAAATATAGAGGAGCCACAATAAGGATTACTCAGGATCCAGCAGTGTCCACATTAAAGGATCAAAGGGTCTGGAAACTGATATTCCAAAAGGCTAAGGAACTTGGTAGGCAGACAAAAATAACTTACCCAGCCAAAATGAGCATTTTTTTCCCCAAGGAAGAAGATAGACATTCAATGAAATAGGTGAATTTCATCTATTTCTGATGAAAAAACTGAAACTAAACAAAAAGTTTGATCTCCAAATATAGAACTCAAGAAACCTAAAAAGGTAAAAAGAAATCTTGGGAACTATATTTCTGTTATAAAGATATATAAAGAGCACATTTATAATTTGTTCTAGAAACTAGAGGAGGAAAGGAAATTGTACCAGAAAAAGGGTAAAGTGGGGGTACTACATCTCATGAAGAGGCAAAGGAAACCTATTACATCTGACAGAAAGAATGGAGGGAAATGAACATAGGGTGTATCTTATTCTCATCAGAATTGGCTTAAAGAGAAAAATATTAGACATATTTGATTTATGGTGAAACTTCTCCCACTTCTTTGAAAAATGGGAAGGGAAAAGTGAAAAGGGAAGGAGTAAGCTAAGCGGAAGGGAATACAGAAATTATGAGGAAAAGGGGTAAGATAGGTGGAAGAACTCTAAGGTGGGGGGAAGGGATACTAAACAGGGAGGGCTATGAGAAATAAATGGTATCCACAAGTTTAATACTGGGCAGGGGGGTAAAGAAGAAGGAAAGGAGAAAAGCATAAGCAGGGGTTAACAAGATAACAAGTAATACAGAATTAGTAATTTTAATCATAAATGTGAATGGGGTAAACTCCTCCATAAAGAGGAAGTGGTTAGCAGATTTGATTAAAAACCAGAATCCTACAATATGTTGTTTACAGGAAACACAGTTGAAGCAGGGCAATACATACAGAGTAAAGATAAAAGGTTGGAGCCGAACCTACTGTGCTTCAGGTGAAGTAAAAAAAAAAAAATCAGGGGTAGCCATCCTAATCTCAGATCAAGCAAAAGTAAAAATTGATCTAATTAAAAGAGATAAGAAAGGGCACTCTTGCTAAAGGGTAACATAGATAATAAAGCAATATCAATATTAAACATATATGCACCAAGTGGTGTAGCAGCTAAATTCTTAAAAGAGAAATTAGGAGAGTTGCAAGAAGAAATAGAAAGCAAAACTATAATAGTGGGAGATCTCAACCTTCCACTCTCAGAATTAGATAAATAAAACCACAAAATAAATAAGAAAGAAGTCAGAGGTAAATAGAATATTAAAAAGTTAGATATGATAGATCTTTGGAGAAAACTAAACGGATACAGAAAAGAGTACATTTACAGCAGTTCATGGAACTTATACAAAAATTGACCATATATTAAGACATAAAAACCTCAAATGCAAGTGCAGTAAGGCAGAAATAGTAAATGTATCCTTTTCAGATCACGATGCAATGAAAATTACATTCAATAAAAAACCAGGATAAAATAGACCAAAAAATAACTGGAAAGTAAATAATCTCATACTAAAGAATGTTTGGGTGAAACAGCAAATCATAGACATAATTAATAACTTCACCCAAGAAAATGACAATAATGAGACATCATGCCAAATGAGTGGGATGCAGCCAAAGTGGCAATAAGGAAAAAATTTTATCTCTTTAGAGGTCTACTTGTATAAAATAGAGAAAGAGAAGGTCAATGAATTGGGCTTGCAACTAAAAATGCTAGAAAAAAGAACAAATTAAAAAACCCAGTAAAACACTAAACTTGAAATTCTTAAAATAAAAGGAGAGATTAATAAAACTGAAAGTTAAAAAAAAAACTATTGAATTAATTAACAAAACTAAGAGCTGGTTCTATGAAAAAAAACAACAAAATAGATAAACCCTTAGTAAATCTGATTTAAAAAAGGAAAGAGGAAATCAAATTGTTAGTCTTAAAATAAAAAGGGAGAACTCACCACTAATGAAGAGGAAATTAGAGCAATAATTAGGAGTTACTTTGCCCAACTTTATGCCAATAAATTCAATAACTTAAATGAAATGGAAGAATACCATTATTAACAGAGGAAGAAGTAAATTGATTAAACAGTCCCATCTTAGAAAAAGAAATGGAACAAGCTATTAATCAACTCCCTAAGAAAAAATCTCCAGAACCAAATAGATTTACATGTGAATTCTATCAAACATTTAAAGAACAATTAGCTCCAATGCTATATAAATGATTTGAAAAAAATTGGGATTGAAGTTTTACCCAATTCCTCTTATTAAACAGACATGGTCCTGATAACTAAATCAGGTAGGTTGAAAACAGAGAAAGAAAATTATAGACCAATCTCCCTAATGAATATTGATGCTAAAATCTTAAATAAAATATTAGTAAAAAGATTACAGAAAATCAACCCCAGGATAATACACTATGACCAAGTAGGATTTATATCAGGAATGCAGGGCTGGTTCAATATAGGAAAACTATTAGCATAATTGACTATTATCAATAACCAAATTAACAAAAAGCATATGATCACCTCAATAGATGCAGAAAAAGCATTTGATCAAATCCAACATCTATTCCTACTAAAAACACTTGAGAGGATAGGAATAAATGGACTTTTCCTTAAAATAGTCAGGAGCATATATTTAAAATTGTCAGTAAGCATCATATGTGATGGGGATAAACTGGAATCATTGCCAATAAGATCAGGAGTGAAACAAAGTTGCCCACTAACACCATTATTATTCAATATCATATTAGAAATGCTTGCCTTGGCAATAAGAGTTGAGAAAGAGATTAAAGGAATTAGAGTAGGTAATGAGGAAACCAAACTATCACTCTTTGCTGATGATATGATGGTATACTTAGCGAACCCTAGTGATTCTACTAAAATGCTATTAGAAATAATTCACAACTTTAGCAAAGTTTCAGGATACAAAATAAATCCACATAAATCCTCAGCATTTTTAAACATCACCAAGAAAATCCAACAGCAAGAGATACAAAGAGATATTCCATTCAAAATAACTGTCGATAGCATAAAATATTTGGGAATCTATCTACCAAAGGAAAGTCAGGAATTATATGAGCAAAATTACAAAACACTTTCCACACAAATAAAGGCAGATTTAAATAATTGGAAAAATATTAAGTGCTCTTGGATAGGCCGAGCGAATATGATAAAGATGACAATACTCCCTAAACTAATATATTGTGCCACCAAGCTGGCCAGGTCTAGCATTGGTATTATCTAAGTAGAATCTTTTTTTTTTTTTTAATTTAATAGCCTTTTATTTATAGGATATATGCATGGGTAACTTTACAGCATTAACAATTGCCAAACCTCTTGTTCCAATTTTTCACCTCTTACCCCCCCACTCCCTCCCCTAGATGGCAGGATGACCAGTAGATATTAAATATATTAAAATATAAATTAGATACACAATAAGTATACATGACCAAAACGTTATTTTGCTGTACAAAAAGAATCAGACTCTGAAATATTCTACAATTAGCTTGTGAAGGAAATCAAAAATGCAGGTGTGCATAAATATAGGGATTGGGAATTCAATGAAATGGTTTTTAGTCCTCTCCCAGAGTTCTTTTTCTGGGCATAGCTGGTTCAGTTCATTACTGCTCCATTGAAAATGATTTGGTTGATCTCGTTGCTGAGGATGACCTGGTCCATCAGAACTGGTCATCATATAGTATTGTTGTTGAAGTATATAATGATCTCCTGGTCCTGCTCATTTCACTCAGCATCAGTTCGTGTAAGTCTCTCCAGGCCTTTCTGAAATCATCCTGTTGGTCATTTCTTACAGAACAGTAATATTCCATAATATTCATATACCACAATTTATTCAGCCATTCTCCAACTGATGGACATCCATTCAGTTTCCAGTTTTTAGCCACTACAAAAAGGGCTGCCACAAACATTCGTGCACATACAGGTCCCTTTCCCTTCTTTATAATCTCTTTGGGATATAAGTTCAGTAGTAACACTGCTGGATCAAAGGGTATGCACAGTTTGATAACTTTTTGAGCATACTTCCAAACTGCTCTCCAAAATGGTTGGATTCGTTCACAACTCCACCAACAATGCATCAATGTCCCAGTTTTCCCGCATCCCCTCCAACAATCATCATTATTTTTTCCTGTCATCTTAGCCAATCTGACAGGTGTGTAGTGGTATCTTAGAGTTGTCTTAATTTGCATTTCTCTGATTAATAATGACTTGGAGCATCTTTTCATATGACTAGAAATAGTTTCAATTTCTTCATCTGAGAATTGTCTGTTCATATCCTTTGACCATTTTTCAATTGGAGAATGGCTTGATTTTTTATAAATTAGAGTTAATTCTCTATATATTTTGGAAATGAGGCCTTTATCAGAACCTTTGACTGTAAAAATATTTTCCCAGTTTATTGCTTCCCTTCTAATCTTGTCTGCATTAGTTTTGTTTGTACAAAAACTTTTCAGTTTGGTATAATCGAAATTTTCTATTTTGTGATCAGTAATGATCTCTAGTTCTGCTTTGGTCATAAAGACCTTCCCCCTCCACAGGTCTGAGAGGTAAACTATCCTGTGTTCCTCTAATTTATTAATAATTTCATTCTTTATGCCTAGGTGATCAACCCATTTTGACCTTATCTTGGTGTACGGCGTTAAGTATGGATCAATGCCTAGTTTCTGCCATATTAGTTTCCAATTTTCCCAGCAATTTTTATCAAACAGTAAGTTCTTATCCCAAAAGCTGGGATCTTTGGGTTTGTCAAAGACTAGGTTGCTATATTAGTTGACTGTTTTATCCCTTGAACCTAATCTATTCCACTGATCAACTAATCTATTCCTTAGCCAATACCAAATAGTTTTGGTAACTGCTGCTCTATAATATAATTTTAGATCTGGTACAACTAAGCCACCTTCATTTGATTTTTTTTTCATTAATTCCCTTGAAATTCTTGACCTTTTGTTTTTCCATATGAACTTTGTTGTTATTTTTTCCAGGTCATTAATCTAAGTAGAATCTTAAAGAAAGTTAAATATTCTAATAGCTTAGGGTGGAGTATGTTTCAGACATGGTTGACAACCTGAATAAAATTATAAACCTAGGAAATGAAATATTGAGTTTGAGAACAATGTTGAAAAGTTATACTATAATATAGCTTCAAATATCAAATTTAAGAATTTATTATTTAAAAATCAATAGGGAATCACTGATGATAATATACCCAGGAATTGATGATAAGACATATTTGAGAAAAGGATTATTTTTTTTTCTTTCCCCATTATGTGGATGACAAATTACAGACTGATAAATCTGAAGCAGAAAGAAAATTTGTCTTGGACTTGTCTTGGAATAGAATAGAAGCTGCATAAATGGGATGTAAAGAGTGTCAGAAATGTTGTGGATTTATAATTGTACAAATCTAAATAAATGAATGAACAGGGAAGAACTGAGTGTGATTTTGAGATTAAAAACCTCAAATACCCCAAATAAAAAGATATCAGTTTGGAAGAGTTTGACAGTTTTACACACAATGATAATGAGATTTGCTTCAGACATTTTCAGTTTTTAGAATCCCAGGATATATAGTTAGATGGAGATACTTAGCAGGAAGTTGGTTATGTAGAACTGGCATTTAATACCAATATTAAGTTTAGATATTCAGATCAGGTGCTTATCTGCACAAAAATGATAATCTGACCAATAATATCAGTTGAATTAACCAATTTTAAGTTTGTGGATGCATCAGAATAAAGAAGATAGACTTAAAAGGAGGGAAGTGTATGGCAATCCAGCAAAGAAATGTTAAAGTAATGGAGAGTTATGTAGAACTACCATGCATGAAAGGCTTTGAGTATGAACTAGATGTAATCTATCATCTGTAGATCAACCTAGGTATGTTTGAAAAGGCTTGGCATTAGGTGACTCCAAGGATGATGAAACCACTTACTCATCCTTTACAAGAATATAAAGCAATTGAGCTCTGACCAAATGAAAAAAAAATAACACCCCATTGATGCTATCATGGATTCTTGAGGTGTTGAGTAATTATTTTTAATTGTTTCCTATTATTGCCAAAATATATCTGTAGGGATTATACAAATATTGACTCATACTAAATTTCAAGATGAAATCTTGCCACTCTGACACATTTTATGAACAATTGCTGTCCTTCAAACTTCAGAATACCACCATTTTTTAAAGGAATGATTGTGCTTATGCAGGATAGGAGATGCAATCTCTTCCTTATTTTGGATCTTCAATTCATGGGATCTTAGGTTCAAAGTGTGGTAGCCTCTACTTTTGCTGACAGAAAGATGGTGAACAACATATATGTGATGTGTCAGCAAATATTTATCCTTATCTAACCAATACCAGATATTGTTTATCATCATGAAGAAGTATATGAATGTGGGATAATCTTAAAATTATTAGTTGATATTGGTATTAATTTTGGGATAAGTATTTTATGTTCTTTATCAAGATTTTTATGTTTAGTAAATTAATAAATAGTACATTTAAGTTTAATTTCTTGTTTTTGTGGAGTATTATTATCAAAAACCAATGAAGATTCAAAATGCACTTTTAGGATATATATATTGAACTACTAATGTAACTATGCCATATAAAAATAATTTCAAGCCAAAGTTGTCTTTTCTCTGATTTTAAATATTCTCCCCTTCCCCATTCCCTGAAAAATTTCCATCTTACACTGGACAATTTTAAGTACATTCATCTCATTTGGAAATCTCAAAGGTTCATAACAATTTGACAAGTCATAATTAATGACCATCATTATATATCTCTCAGGAACTATAATAATATGCTATCTTTTGTAAACAAAGATGTTGCCAACTGACTCTTCAATTTAATTTAATAAGAATTTAAAGCATCTACTGTGTCAGATAGTATGCTTCCAGATGAGGTACACAGAGAAAAATCAAATAATCCCTGATGTCAAGGACATTACATACTATTATTGAGGATAGAAGTGATCAACATGTATATCCCTCCCATCATATCCAACATGAATATGTGAAATAAAATAAATGCTAAGTATTTAAAGGAAGTAGTGGGAGTGAAATAGCAGTAAGAATTAGGCAATCAAGAAAGAACTTGTGTATGAGGTGCCACTTCAGCTAAGTCTTGAAAAGAACTAAGGATTCCCAGGAACAAAAGTGAAAGGAAAGAACATACTTGGTATATTGGGAACAAAGCTATACAAATTTGTGAAGGCAAGAAATATGTATTCTCCTTCTTAGGGAATATTGAGTTTTAAATCATTTCTTTTTCTAGTAATAAGAAGAAGTTTGTAGTGATCGATGTATATTCTTTTACTTCTGGTGACTTCTTTGTATCATCATCTTTCATGTGTAAGATGTATTCAAGGATAAGGAATGTAGTTGGTGATCATGGAACATTAAAAGCTAACACTTAACACAATCAAACCAATGGTCTTCCCACTAACTTTATAATAGCAGAATGCATTATATAAAAGTAAAGGGTGTAATACTAATTGCCCCGCCCCCAGCCATTCCCTTTACATAAAAAATTCTTATAATCTCTGCTTTACTGCAAAAAATACAGCAATGCCATTATTCTTTCAAACTCCAAGGCTCTGCCGAAAGGGTGAGTAAAATTTGCTTCATACATTAGAACATATAAAGAAATTCTTTGGAGCAACTTTCTGATAGTAACCCCCAAACCTTCAAATCCATGAGCCTTATTTGTTTGTTTGCTTGCTTATTTGTATATTTATTCATTCATTCATTCATTTCCTTGTTTATTTATTTTTTGGAAGGGGAGAGGGTAAAACATATCTATTGCTCTTCATGCTCAGGATTGTAAATTTCATCATTCTTTCCAAAGTGAGATAAGAACTGAATTGGTTTGTCACATTTCCCCTTACATATAATATATTGTAAGAAGAAGGAGGATGCTGCCATTGTCCTTCAGAATGGTAACTATACCAGTGCACCTTATATATGCTCTGGCTAAACACAGGATCACCCAAGTGATTTATATCTAGCACAATTCTGCCACCAAACATCTTCCTAATCTATTAAATAAGATTTCCCCCTATACATATCTTCATAAATATAAGAAATATATTGAGAAAGAATTATTAATAATTTTATAACAAGAGAAAATTAGTTGAAAACACCCACTTAGAACAAGAAAAAGAAGAGAGCCCAATGTCTACTAGGTTATTTAAAACAGTTAAAAATCAAAGAAAATAAAGATAGCATTCAAATCTGATAATTCAGTGAAATTATAGAAATGCTGAATCTCATCATGTGCAGGGATAAAGAGTTTTCTCAAGGGAGTTTAGATTTTTGATAATGTGAGTAAAAAAAAAACAAACAAACTCCACACTCTTAAAGAACACTATCAATCTATTTCTTGAGCTCTTCTTAGTACTGTATTAGTGAAAACAACCTACCTAAGAATAGCTTTTAAGAAATAGGTCAATTGACAATTTAACATTCCAGTTTTCCTATTTTTTTATTTAGAAGCATTATTCTGATAATTACATATTTATATACATATATATAAACATATTTTATAAGTATATATTTAAAATATATACCTATTTATACATACATATGAATATGAATTTGTTTATATACATATTATTTATTTACACACAAATATAATAGTGATTGAAAGGTGGTAAGAGGAAAATTAATTAAAGAGTTTACCTAAGAGTTTGGGTTCATATCCTGCTCTGTTATGTGTTCAAATCTAAAAGCCCTATGAATAGTAGGCATTCCCTAGCTTGCCTTCCTTTTCTAGAACCCTGGCTATGCCATTGTTGTCCAGGAGAGCAATCTCTGTGGGGGAGGTGATCTGACAACAACTTCTAGGAGGGCTACAGTTTCTGTCTTCTCAGAAGTACAGGTATTGAAAACCTGAGCAAAATGTTCTTTCTTATCACTTATGTCCTTCTTTTGCTAAAATGACTCAATGTCAAAAATATATTTAAATTTATTATTGGAGATAATATTAAATTAATTAGCATTTTCTTAAAGATTTTTGGCTTATCTCACTTCTATCCAAAAACTATTATATCTATTATCTAAACTTATTATTAGCTTCATGAAAATAGGAAATCTTTTACTGTTTGTCTCACCAGTATGTAACAAAATGTTTTGCACATGTTAATAAATAACTTTTCTTTCTATCATTCAAAATTTTTATAGACTATATGACTTTGATCATGTAATTATGCCTCTCAGTGACAAAGAAAACTCTCTGAACCTAAAACCTTTTAATCAACAATCATTTATTAAACTTTTACTATATATAAGACATTGCAAATAGTGCTGGGGATACAAAGAAAAAAACCAAAAAAATCCTGCCCTCAAGGATTTTAAATTATAATTTGACAGATAACATTTATATAAATAAATACATGCAAGATACATACAGTGTAAATGAAAGTTAAATCTTTAGGAGAAAACTGACATACTGGAAGAACAAAAAAGGCTTCCTTCAGAAGATGGCATTTGAGCTGAATTTTGAAGGAAACCAAAATATTCCAGGAGGGAAAGATAAAGAGGCAAAGAATTCCAAGCATAGATGACAGCTAGTACAAAGGCACCAAAATGAAAGAAGCATTGTTTAGGAAATAGGCCAAGATATCTGTATATTGGGTGCTTGGCAAGTATAATGCAGAATACTGGAAAGGTGGGTAAAGGACAGACTGTGAGAAGCTCTAAATGTTATTTTCTTTTATATATTTAATCCCAGAAAAAATAGGCAGTCACTAGAGTTTGGGGTGGTATGAGAGCAATTGGACTCCTTTCATTTTGGTATAATGTCATTTTGTCATTTTGTCCTTTTTATTTAGTTATGACTGCTGAACTTTTCATTCTAAGAGTTAGGACCATCGACCACCAATCTAATATACAATAGCATTATTATTTTAACTAGAGTCTCTTAGAAGGTCAGTCACAGGAATCTAGATCTATTTTTTTTTTTTTATGTTTTTCCAGCCATGTAATTTTGATGATTAAAAACTCTGATACCCATCATTTTTAATCATTGTCTCTGTCTACCTTGAAATTATTGAGGATCTTTAACTCAGCAAATTTTGCATCTAAGAAACTTTTAACTTGTTTCTTTATGATGTTGTATGTCAAATTTGGCACCATTTTTTTTTTTTTTTTGCAAACTTGCTGATCACTTTTCTTGGAATCACAGTTTAACTCCTGTTCCGAGGAAAGCACTTTCAATCCCATGAAGGGTGTACATTAAGCTTTCTTTCTTTCAGTCATGCAAATATATCTGTAGTTAATTTGCATTTTGCATATTCTTCCAAACCAATGTCAGTTTTTCTATACAGTGAGAACTCTTAATTAGTAACAGTACCCATCACTTCAAGTTTGTCAGGGATGAGAATTAGGTGAACAAAAAGTTCACCAAACAGCCCATCAAAGTGAGATCTAACACAGCTTTATACATTAAATCACCATACATGGTAGAATGAAGGTTTTTGTGAGAGTATTTCACCTTTGTAATACTACCATCTCCACAACCATTATCATTAATTTCTCTGAGTCCATATGCAATACAAGGTTTCTTTTCCTCAAACCAGTAATTGTTATAGACATTGACACAGTCCATATATTTGGGAATAAAAGTATCATTCTTGTTTAAAAAAAATCATTTACTTGGTTCTTCAGAAATGATTTCTCCATGATTGGTAGACAAAATTTTATACTATCAGTGATATGCTGATTGGGCTGTTCAAGTCTCCAAGACTTTATACTTAGCCAGTAGTCAAGCTCTGGTATCTTGTCTTCAACTGAATTCCTTTTATATAGTTTTCATTCTCTTTCTACCAACATGAAAAGTCTCACTGCTCCTGGCAATCCTCAAGTCTGCAGACGATATCTGCCCAGAGATATACATATAGTTTGGAGAACCTGGACTTAGTCTAAGAAAATAAGAGGAAAAGGCCTTTGGGAGCCATCAAAGTGATTTTGTTTCCCAATGTCCATCAGCTTTATGTCACTTAGTTGTATTACGACAGTAACAACAACTCACAAATTTTTTTTTTTTTTTTTTTTATTTCAGCTCTCTAGCCACACAGAAATACTTTAGAGGCAGCTGATAAAGTACTGGTCTTGAAATAGGGAAGATCTCAGTTCAATTAAATTTTCACTTACTATCTGTGTGTATCCTTAGGCAAATCATTTAATATTTGCCTTAGTTTCTTTAACTATAAAATTAGGATTAAAAATAACCCTTACCTCCCAGAATTGTTGTGAGGATTAAGGATAATATTTATAAAAAAGTACATGTCATTATGTTTGGCATATAGTAAGTGCTAAATAAATGTTGTTGTTGTTGTTGTTTTTTCCTTTTCATTTTCTCTTTGAATTGCAGCCCATTCTGAAAGCTTCTTTATGTGTCATTCTGGTGCTTAAAAATTTGACTCAACATATGATCAAGTTTAAGTATTTTCTGACCTGGATAATGAATTTGAAAACTTCTAAGCAGTATGTTGACTTCTGTTATGTGTTCTCTGAGTGAAGATTTTGTTTTGTTTTGTTTTGTTTTTTCCCTTCTAAGTCATTCAAAAAAAAAAAGGTGGGGGGCTTGTTTATGAAGCAAAGAATCAGTAGATAATGAGAAACTGATGATAAGATGGGAATAAAGAGGTAGCTTTTGGTAAATGGTTTTATTTATTCATTTATGTACATATTTATTCATTCATCTATTTAATTTGGCCAACTAACAATAAGGCTTTTAGCTTAGTAGAGAGAAAGAGAAATTTTTAAAAAGAAGTTTTGAAATTATCTTGATGTCAAGAGATAGAAAATTTATTAGGGGAGAATAGGATGATTGCCTTCCTCCAATGAGTATTTAGTTAAGATTATTAGTTAACATAAATTTGTAATAAACACAGTCAAAATGTTTCCATCATTTCTTCCAGCTTCTCTTCATTTCCCACAAGACTGCAATATTTTGTACTTCACCATGCCCCAGAAATCTCTTCATCCTTGAAGACCCTTCAGCTCTGAAACTTGGAAGTTCTCAGAGCCCCTGGGACCTTCTCTCTAATTGGATGAATATCCCAGAATTGTTCAAACCATATATTTTTTTCTCTTTCCATCAGTCTGTTCTCTCCCCCAAGCCACTTTTTTCCCTTCCTATCCCTATCTCTCCATATATTCTTTATTTGTTTTCTTCCCTCAGAAATATATAATGTTCTTGACAGCAGCGATTACTTTATTTTTATTGTGATAGTATTTCCAATGCTTAGCACAGTGCTCCACATATACTAAGTGCTTAATAATTGCTTGTTAACTACTTGCCTGAGTGAGAAGTTCCATTGAAGATATTTGGAAAGAATACTTGACTAAAGCATTGGTAGAGGAAGTATCCTCACCAGGTTAACTATATCCATGAAATCATAAGTCTGGACAAAAATTGAAAAAAAACAAAACTTCACAGCATAACATTCAAAAAACATCTCTACATTTTAAGAGTAAGTTATGAGTAATCAACACTATTGTTATATGGTTAAGTGCCTGAAGTTGCTTGTTTAGATTTCACTGGCAGATTGTTGTGTTAATTGGAGGATTAACTCATTCATATTCAGCTTTCTGAGATTCTAAAATATGCAGATATGTATCTGCATCTGCTGTATACTACATGGCCATATGCAGAGCTTTTTATATGAAATTCTTTTAGTACTCCCCTAAAAAGAAAGAAAAGTAGCTGGGAAAAAATGAAAATGTATCCTGAAAAATTTGAACAATTTACTTTAAATTGCCATAGAAGCTGAGAAAGATGAGGAAAATGTGTTATACATGTTCTAAAAATAAACTATACAGCATTGGAACAATGTGTATAGGTTTTGTATAGAACAAAAATGTGAACTAAAAAGTTTCAAAGGTATGGTAGCACAACATTGTTTTAACTTTAGCAGTATATTTCTCCTTAACAATCTTTCATAGGAAACCTAGATGATTTTTCCTTCCAACACTGATAGATGAATATATTTGTTATTCATGTGGTTACAGAGTTGTCAGCAACAAACTACTACTAAGTGACTTGTTTAAGATCACATAGCCTAGAAATATAAGAAATAAGACTTAAAATTCTTCACTGACTAATACTTCTCTTAAAATTTAGAATAAAGTAGTATTTAAATCCCTTGCTTTGTCTTTTTTTTTTTTTAAGAAGGAAGAGCATATCAAGATCATTGATTTTGTCAGTACAAGGCACTTCTAGTATGAAAACAACCTTCACTAATATTTTTTTTTATAATTTTACCGTTTATTAAAGCTGAAAGAAAATTTGCATACTAATGAGATGGATATGCTTGTTTATTTTTACAAAAGGAATTAAATCTTGGCAGAATATTGGATACTGCAAGAAGGACAGCATTCAGAAATCTTTTACTGTTGCCAAATTTTTTCAACCCCTCCTCCCATTCTATTACATGATCCACATATGGTCTTGACCCATAGTTTAAGAATCTTTGCTCTAAATAATCTCCTCCCAGAGTATCATACCTTATTAGTGTAAGATATATGCATATATACTATCATAATGTATATAGGCAACGTGCATATTGCATGGAATGATTTTATCTGGGACCTGGATCACCTTTGCAGAAGGCTTTGTCTAGACCTCCTGGACACTTTTTTTTTTTTTATTATAGTAACTTTTTATTGACAGAATCCATGCCAGGTTATTTTTTTTTTTTACATTATCCCTTGCACTCACTTCTGTTCCGATTTTTCCCTCCACCTCAACCCCTCCCCTAGATGGCAAGCAGTCTGCATATGTTGAATATGTCCTAGTATATCCTAGATACAATGTGTGTACAGATCCAAACAGTTTTCTTGTTGCACAGGAGAATTGGATTCAGAAGGTAGAAATAATACAGGAAGAAAAACAAAATGCAAACAGTTTACATTCATTTCCAGTGTTTTTTTTTTTTTTTTTTTTTTTTCCTTTGGGTGTAGCTGCTTCTGTCCATCATTGATCAATTGAAACTGAATTAGTCTCTTTGTCAAAGAAATCCACTTCCATCGATTACATCTTCATACAGTATCGTTGTTGACGTATATAATGATCTCTTGGTTCTGCTCATTTCACTTAACATCAGTTCATGTAATTCTCTCCAAGCTTCTCTGTATTCATCTTGCTGGTCATTTCTTACAGAACAATAATATTCATATACCACAATTTACCCAACCATTCTCCAATTGATGGGCATCCGCTCAGTTTCCAGCTTCTAGCCACTACAAACAGGGCTGCCACAAACATTTTGGCACATACTGGTCCCTTTCCCTTCTTTAGTATCTCCTTGGGGTATAAGCCCAGTAGAAACGCTGCTGGTTCAAAGGGTATGCACAGTTTGATAACTTTTTGGGCATAATTCCAGATTGCTCTCCAGAATGGTTGGATTCATTCACAGCTCCACCAACAATCTATCAGTGTCCCAGTTTTCCCACATCCCCTCCAACACTCATCATTATTTTTTCCTGTCATCTTAGCCAATCTGACAGGTGTGTAGTGGTATCTCAGAATTGTCTTAATTTGCATTTCTCTGATTAATAATGATTTGGAACACTCTTTCATATGAGTGGTAATGATTTCAATTTCATCATCTGAAAATTGTCTGTTTATCAATTGGAGAATGGCTTGGTTTCTTATAAATTAGAGTCAGCTCTCTATATATTTTTGAAATGAGGCCTTTATCAGAACCTTTAACTGTGAAGATGTTTTCCCAGTTTGTTGCTTCCCTTCTAATCTTGTTTACATTAGTTTTGTTTGTACAGAAGCTTTTTAATTTGATGTAATCAAAATTTTCTATTTTGTGATCAATAATGGTCTCTAGTTCGTCTTTAGTCACAAATTTCTTCCTCTTCCACAAGTGTGAGAGATAAATTATCCTATGTTCCTCCAATTTGTTTATAATCTCGTTCTTTATGTCTAAATCATGGACTCATTTTGATCTTATCTTGGTATATGGTGTTCAGTGTGGGTTCATGCCTAATTTCTGCCATACTAATCTCCAGTTATCCCAGCAGTTTTTGTCAAATAATGAATTCTTATCCCAAAAGTGAGGATCTTTGGGTTTGTCAAACACTAAATTGCTATAGTTGACTATTCTGTCCTGTGAACCTAACCTGTTCCACTGATCAACTAATCTATTTCTTAGCCAACACCAAATGGTTTTGGTGACTGCTGCTTTATAATATAGTTTTAGATCAGGTACAGCTAGGCCATCTTCATTTGATTTTTTTTCATTAATTCTTTTGAGATTCTTGACCTTTTATTATTCCATATGAATTTTGTTTTATTTTTTCTAGATCATTAAAATATTTTCTTGGAAGTCTGATTGGTATAGCACTAAATAAATAGATTAGTTTAGTGAGTATTGTCATCTTTATTATATTTGCTCGACCTATCCAGGAGCACTTGATATTTTTCCAATTGTTTAAGTCTGACTTTATTTGTGTGGAAAGTTTTTTGTAATTTAGCTCATATAATTCCTGACTTTCCTTTGGTAGATAGATTCCTAAATATTTTATGCTGTCAACAGTTATTCTGAGTGGAATTTCTCTTTGTATCTTTTGCTGTTGGATTTTGTTGGTGATGTATAAAAATGCTGAGGATTTATGGGGATTTATTTTATAACCTGCAACTTTGCTAAATTTATGGATTATTTCTAATAGCTTTTTCATAGAATCTCTAGGGTTCTCTAAGTATACCATCATATCATCTGCAAAGAGTGATAGTTTGGTTTCCTCACTGCTTATTCTGATTCCTTTAATCTCTTTCTCGACTCTTATTGCCGAGGCTAGTGTTTCTAATACAATATTGAATAATAATGGTGACAGTGGGCAACCTTGCTTCACTCCAGATCTTACTGGGAAAGATTCCAGTTTTTCCCCATTGCATATGATGCTTACTGATGGTTTTAAATATATGCTCCTGATTATTTTAAGAAAAAGTCCATTTATTTCTATACTCTCAAGTGTTTTTATTAGGAATGGATGTTGGATTTTATCAAATGCTTTTTCTGCATCTTTTGAGATGACAATATGGTTTTTGTTATTTTGCTTATTGATATAGTCAATTATGCTAATAGTTTTCCTAATATTGAACCAGCCCTGCATTCCTGGTATAAATCCTACTTGATCATAGTGTATTATCCTGTGGATGATTTTCTGTAATCTTTTTGCTAATATTTTATTTAAGATTTTAGCATCGATATTCATTAGAGATTGGTCTATAATTTTCTTCTCTGTTTTCAGCCTACCTGGTTTAGGTATCAGTACCATGTCTGTGTCGTAAAAGGAGTTTGGTAGGACTCCTTCAGTCCCTATTTTTTCAAATAGTTTATATAGCATTGGGGTTAATTGTTCTTTAAATGTTTGGTAGAATTCACATGTAAATCCATCTGGTCCTGGGGATTTTTTTTTGGGAGTTGGTTAATAGCTTGTTCTATTTCTTTTTCTAAGATGGCACTGTTTAGGATATTTACTTCTTCCTCTGTTAATCTGGGTAAGCTATATTTTTGAAGGTATTCTTCCATTTCATTTAAGTTGTCGAATTTATTGCCATAAAGTTGGGCAAAGTAATTCCTAATTATTGCTCTAATTTCCTCTTCATTAGTGGCGAGTTCTCCCTTTTCATTTTTAAGACTAACAATTTGATTTTCCTTTTCCTTTTTTAAATCAGATTTACTAAGGGTTTGTCTATTTTGTTGGTTTTTTCATAGAACCAACTCTTAGTTTATTAATTAATTCAATAGTTTTTACTTTCAATTTTATTGATCTCTCCTTTTATTTTTAGAATTTCAAGTTTAGTGTTTGACTGGGGTTTTTAATTTGTTCCTTTTCTAGCATTTTTAGTTGTAATCAATTCATTGACCTTCTCTTTCTCTGCTTTATGCAAGTAAGCCTCTAGAGATAGAATTTCCCCTTATTACCGCTTTGGCTGCATCCCACACATTTTGATATGATGTCTCATTATTGTCATTTTCTTGGGTGAAGTTATTAATTATGTCTATGATTTGCTGCTTCACCCAATCATTCTTTAGTATGAGATTATTTAGTTTCCAATTTTTTTTTTGGTCTACTTTCCCCTGGCTTTTTGTTGAGTGTAATTTTTATTGCATCGTGGTCTGAAAAGGATGCATTCATTATTTCTGCCTTACTGCATTTGAGTTTGAGGTTTTTATGTCCTAATATATGGTCTATTTTTGTATAGGTTCCATGAACTGCTGAAAGAAAGTGTACTCCTTTCTGTCTCCATTTCGTTTTCTCCAGAGGTCTATCATATCTAACTTTTCTAGTATTCTATTTACCTCTTTGACTTCTTTCTTATTTATTTTGTGATTTGATTTATCTAATTCTGAGAGAGCAAGGTTGAGATCTCCCACTATTATAGTTTTGCTATCTATTTCTTCTTGCAGCTCTCTTAATTTCTCTTTTAAGAATTTAGACGCTACACCACTTGGTGCATATATGTTTAATATTGATATTGCTTCATTATTTATGCTGCCCTTTAGCAAGATATAGTGCCCTTCCTTATCTCTTTTAATTAGATCAATTTTTGTTTTGCTTGATCTGAGATCAGGATGGCTACCCTGCTTTTTGACTTCACCTGAAGCATAGTAGATTTTGCTCCATCCTTTTACCTTTATTCTGCATGTATCTCCCTGCTTCAGGTGTGTTTCCTGTAAACAACATATTGTAGGATTCTGGCTTTTAATCCATTCTGTTAATCGCTTCCTCTTTATGGGGGAGTTTACCCCATTCACATTTATGGGTAAAATTACCCATTCTGTATTACTTGCCATCTTGTTAACCCCTATTTATGCTTTTCTCCCTTCTTTCCCCCTTACCCCCCTTCCCACTATTAAACTTGTAAGCACCCCTTGCTTCTCACAACCCTCCCTTTTTATTATCCCTCCTCCCCACCTTAGAGTTCCTCCCCCTATCTTACTCCTTTCCCTCTCAGTTTCTGTATTCCCTTCTGCTTAGCTTATTCCTTCCCTTTTCACTTTTCCCTTCTCACTTTTTAATGAGATGGGAGAAGTTTCACTGTATATTGAATATGTCTAAAATTTTTTCTCTTAACGTCAATTCTTATGGCAATAAAATACCCACTATATTCATCCCCCTCCAACCTTCACTAATATTGAGTGACAATTTATCTATAATTTATGATCTTATTCTCTTGGAGAGTACTTATGTACAATTGTGTATCACATAAATTCAAGTCTTCTTCACTCAAAGGTCACCCTTCTTTCTAGGTATAATATCATACCATCTTTCCCATGGCATAGGGAATTTTTTTTCTTCAACTTTTGGATTTCACAAGAACTTTTATTTCCCAAATATTACTTCAATGCAATGAGCTTACTAAAATTTTTTACACATATTTCAAAATTTCTACCAGGTTAATACCATACAATTTAATCTGATTTCTCATTTCCTTGAATTATAGGGTAGAATTTTTGTTTCTGGTTTTCTCTGTTCTTGAGATGGTATCTTTAATTTTATTTGGGTTTCTATTGTTGAAGCTTCTTTTTCTTTTTCCATCTCACTTTTAAAATGCCCTTTTTATAGTAAAAAGAGGACACTATATTTTTAAACCTTTCTAAAGCTTGACCTTATTTTAGTATTTTGTCGGAGCACATCTATTTCTGTCAGTTTCAATGCACCCTCCTTCTCCCAGGTGAAGTGGCACTGAGTAGTCACCTGCTTATTTGAGCTCTTTTTCAGAAGGTCAGTCATTTTCAGGGACCATTCTGAGAAATGTCCTAAAAATACAGCAAATCCTTCAAGGACTTTAAGGTTCTTCATTGGTAATCTCCTCTAAAGTAAAACACACCCTGCTTCTTCATTAAAAAGAAAAGCCAATTAAAATAATAATAATGATTATTATTATTATTATTCATATAAGACAATGCACAGAACCAAGGTTACTTTGCATAGAACTTATTTGTATATTGACCATATTTTCCTAAGCAAAAACTGGGACACATGGTCTGACAGAGGATATTCATTTTCCAAAGCTCATTAACAATCTTTTCTTGAAAGCTGAACAGTCCCAGAAATCCTTAAAATATAGTGGACTACAGTGAAAACATCATTGAGTCTGCTTCCTTGCTGCCTATGTGACCTTGGACAAGAACTTTGTTAAGGATAAAATTTGCTCATTTTTAAAATGAGACAATTGAACTGGATGGCCTCTGAGGTCATTTCAGTTTTAGATCCAAGATCCTATGACCCTTATGTGGTTGCTCTAAAGTCATTCAACCTTAGAAGTGGAAAATATTTTAGAGATCATCCTGTCCAATTAGGTCATTTTATAGATGAGGAAACTGAAGAACAATTTCATCTTAAATATGAGTAATGTTTGTTAAAACAATATAAGCATTTTTTTACAATATTAGCATATTTGATTGTATGGTTACAGATATATATTAATTTCTTGAAATCCTCATCATGGAGAGTATGATCCATTCTAATGACTGTCTTTATTTAAATGAAAGCCGCTTGTGAAATGCCTTGCATAGATTAAGCTATGTTCTTTAAATGTTTTTCTCTGTTTCCTCCCTTCAACTTATGACAATTTATATGTCATTTGGAAACAGTCATTTAGAATCAAATTTGGTGGCTGAGTGCTTATCACATTGATAAATTTTTATTTATTATTAAGTCACAGAGCACATATTCATGTATGACTTGAAACTTTAAAGTTTTTTCAAATATTTTAGACAATATAATTTTCATTAATATAATTGTACAACTCTATAAGAAATAAACATGTACATGAAAAAAAGATTTTTTAAAGGTTTGTATATTAAAGACACATTGTAGGCAGTGTGTTAAGCACTGGGAATATAGATAGAAAACTTTTCTCTCTTGGAGCTGATATTCTAATAAGGGAAGATATTAAATGTTGCTAAGTATACTATATAAGCTTGTTGACTTGAAAACATGTGTGGTTGGTTTCACACTCAAAATAGGTGGAAAGACTAATAGTTATTGGTCACAAGATGATAACTTTTAGAGACAATGACTCTTTAGAAAGAGAAGTTCTTACTTGATAGAAATACCTGGAATGTTGTTGTTTCATCAGAGTAAGTCTTCGGGACACAGCAGTTTTCACTGGTTTTGGTTGTTGTTTAGCTATTATTGAGCTTGCAGATCAACTAAAAAGTACATATTAAGAATTGAAAAAGTCACAAATTTAGGAAGTCAGAGCAAAGAGATTTAATCACCTATCATCTTTTTCACAAAGATGAGGAATGACATTTGTCTATATACATTATATCTGCAAATAATTTGTTTAAATTTTCTCTTCTTAAAAAATATAGTATGATTTAAAAAAATACTATGGATTCCTCAGATGGCATGCAATCATAAAAAGATATACTGATATTTTTCCTCTTTATGAACTTATGTTTTTTCTTCCCCTTTCAATCATAAGATCCTTAGGGTCAGAGATTTATCTGTCTGTCTATCTATCTATCTGTCTATCTATTTATGCTTCAAAATGTTTTTTTACATTTATAATAGCTAAATATATTTCCTTCCATCCTATCCCTACCCTATGTTTATTGTTTTTCCTCTCCTTTTCACCCTGTTACTACTCAAAAGTTTTACTTCTATTGCCATCCAAAATACACTCTTCTATGAGCAACCCCTTTTCTATTATCTCTTTTCCTCCTAGGTTCCTGCATGGTAATATAGATTTCTGTACCCATTTGAGGGAGTATAATATTTTATTTTTGAGACAATTCCGATGAGAGTATGTCAAGCATTCCCCACTACCTTCCCTATCTTCCCTTCTACTGCAATAGTTGTTTTTGGCCTTTTTTATGTAAGATAATTTACCTCATTCTACATCTCCATTTCCACTTTTCCCAGTACATTTCCTCTTATTATCATTATCAATATTAATTTTATTTTTAAAGATATTACCCATCATATTGCACTCACACCCATGCTCTTTGTTTATATACCCTCTTTCTAACTACCCTAATAATGAGAATGTTTTTGAGTTTTAAGTATCATCTTCTTATGTAAGAATGCATTTTAATTTTATTAAGTCCCTTCTGAATTCCATTTCTTGTTTCACTTTTTTAGGCTTTTCTTGAACCTTACATTTGGAAATTAAAATTTTATTCAGTTTTTGCCTTTTGATCAGGAATGCTTGAAAGTCCTCTACTTCATTGAATATACATTCTCCCTTGCTCCCCCAAGGATTATAGTTTCCTGGGTGAGTGTTTTTTGGTTGCAATCTTAGGTCCTTTGCCTTCCAGGAAATATAAACCAAGCCCTTCAATTATTTAATATAGAAAGTGCTAAATATTATGTTATTCTGAATATGGTTCCATGATACTTACATTGTTGTTTTTTTTTCTGACTGCTCAAAATATTTTTTTCTTGACAAAGGATCATTTGGCAAAAATATCCCTGGGTAATTTCATTTTGGGATACTTTTCATGAAGTGATGAGTGGATTCTTTTAATTTCTATTTTACCCTCTGGTTCTAGAATATCAGGGAAAGTTTCTTGATAATTTCTTGAAATATGGTTTCTATGTTCTTTTTTTTTGGTCATAGATTTCTGAAAGTTCAATAATTTAAAAATATCATTCCTGGATCCATTTCCCAGGTCAGTTATTTTTCTAATACAATTTTATATTATCTTCTAGCTTTTCATTTTTCTCTTTACATTTATTGTGTCTTAATATTTCATGTAGGAATAAGCTTCCTATAAGTTCTAATTTTTAAGGAATTATTTTCTTCAGTGAGCTTTTGTGCTTCTTTTTCTATTTGGTAAATTATATTTTTTAATGAATTCTTTCTTCAGTAACTTTTTTGTACCTCTTTTGTCATTTGGCTAATTCTGGTTTTCAAAGCAATCTTCTAATCATTGGATTTTTGTATCTCTTTTACCAATTCACCTATCATTTGTTTTACTGGGTAAATTTTTTTCAGTAATTTTTGTGCATACTTTAACAAGATGTTGATTTTTTTCATTATTTTCTTGAATTGTGCTCATTTCTCTTCCCAGTTTTTCTTCAACCTCTGTTACTTGATATTTGAAACACTTTTTGAGCTCTTCAATTACCTAACAACAATTCTTTGAGGCTTTGGATGTAGGAATTTAAATGTAATATTGAAAGATACATTATATTGAGGCTCTATGTGGGGAAATAAAGTAAATTTGGTTTTAGAAATATGAATTAACTTTAAATGTTAGCTCAGCCAAATGTTTACCGTTTATCCATGGGAAAAGTTGACTTAAAATTTTAATTTCTTTCTCTCTAAAATTTGGAGAATATTATTATTTTAAAGCATCAATGTAAAGGAAATGCTTTGATCTTATTATTAAAAATGCTCCCAAAATGTATTGTTATATATCTTAAAGGAATTTTGAAGTTAAAAAATGAGTAATTTAAATAACAATATATCATAAACAAACTATTGATGACAATGAGGATTATCCTTTGTTTCATTAGCCATACCTGTCACAATTTTTTTTTGGTTGTTAAACTAATATTTAGTCTCTGTCTTATGGACTTCAAAAGAACAAGAACGATACCTGACACAAAAGCTGTGCAGAAGTTAAAGCACAAGGACATAGTATACTGCCAACAAAGACAGAGAATATAGATCTCATGTTTTAATTCCCCCCCCCCTTTCTTCACTTCAGAATCACATTCAGTCAACTGTCATTGAATGTTTATCCATTTCTACAGTGAATGCTGTGAAGGGTGCATCAATTGAGAAGCAGTTACAGGCAGCTGTGAGTAATGGATGGAAATGATAGGTGGCAGGCGGGAAGCTGGGGAAAAAAAGCACTTAGAAAACAGTATATATTTTTACACAAAAAAAAGTTTTCCCCAAAATGATTAATATTAATGCTTCCTTGAAATGTTATTTGGTGCTAAGCTCTATAAATCACACTTTCCTCCTAAGAAAAGGTTTCATCATTTAGTTAAATCAGAGTTGAGCGATTTGCTTGAAATTTATCACTTAGATCACAGCTAAAAAAAGTAAATAGGATTAAAAAATCTCTGCATCTGTGTGGAACTGCATATGCAATAGGTCTTTTTTGGGCACCTCGTTTGCATTCAGTGTGTAGGAATGATTTGCTATCATTGTGCTCACAGTGAGGAGTATACAAATATTGCTGCTTTTCCATGGGATGGAGTAAATAGACATCGTGTGTGTGTGTGTGTGTGTGTGTGCGTGTGTGTGTGTGTGTGTATGCACATATCACATTATTAGGATGAAGTAGTTATCATTAAGTTCTTTTAATTTTGAGTTTTAAGTGTTCATAAACAAGTATCATTCTAGATTAGTGGTGATATTTCCTCCCTCCCTTCCCCAAGGTCTGTTCTCTGTTGAATGAATTAAAACTGCCTAGAAATGTTCTGTATTCCCCTGTGTAAAATTAAGCTATGCAGCTTTGCATATTTATATGCTCATGACTGCAGTGGTTTCTTTACAGAATGGCACATATTAATATAATTGTAGAGTAGCTTTAAAGGAAATGAAGGAAGATCACTGTTGCCATTTGGCTATTCTTCTAAATTCCAATATCAATCTTAGTAATTCAATTAAGATTGAATAGTTTAACTCTACTTCCAGATAGAAATGTTCTAGGTTACTAAGGTGTGAAAAATTAAATTGTGTGAAAAAATTAGGATGAGAGAAACACTTTTCACTTTATGGAAATTCTTCTAGAACTGGTCCAACATTCAATCTATAAATTAAAGTGAAGATTGAATAATGACAACCCTACTCCAGGAATTTATGTTACTATTGGTTGTTTTTTGTTTGCATGGAACAACAGGACAGTATTCAACATAAAGAAAACTACTCTTATATAGAATAGTAAGATTGTCACAAGTCCAAATGCATTTGGAAAGATGTTGTTTTTTTTTTTAATATATATTTAGCACTAAAGTTATTGGAATTACACTGTCTCTCCACCCATTTTCCCACAACTCCTCATCAGCCCGCATTGATTCTTTTTTTTTTTTTTTAATTTAATAGCCTTTTATTTACAGGATATATGCATGGGTAACTTTACAGCATTAACAATTGCCAACCCTCTTGTTCCAATTTTTCACCTCTTACCCCCCCCCACCCCCTCCCCTAGATGGCAGAATGACCAGTAGATGTTAAATATATTAAAATATAAATTAGATACACAATAAGTATACATGACCAAAACGTTATTTTGCTGTACAAACAGAATCAAACTCTGAAATATTGTACAATTAGCTTGTGAAAGAAATCAAAAATGCAGGTGTGCATAAATATAGGGATTGGGAATTCAATGAAATGGTTTTTAGTCATCTCCCAGAGTTCTTTCTCTGGGCATAACTGGTTCAGTTCATTACTGCTCCATTAGAAATGATTTGGTTGATCTCGTTGCTGGAGGATGGCCTGGTCCATCAGAACTGGTCATCATATAGTATTGTTGTTGAAGTATATAATGATCTCCTGGTCCTGCTCATTTCACTCAGCATCAGTTCAGTGTAAGTCTCTCAGGCCTTTCAAGAGTCATCCTGTTGGTCATTTCTTACAGAACAGTAATATTCCATAATATTCATATACCACAATTTATTCAGCCATTCTCAACTGATGGACATCCATTCAATTTCCAGTTTTAGCCACTACAAAAGGGCTGCCACAAACATTCGTGCACATACAGGTCCCTTTCCTTCTTTATAATCTCTTTGGGATATAATCCCAGTAGTAACACTGCTGGATCAAAGGGTATGCACAGTTTGATAACTTTTTGAGCATAATTACAAACTACTCTCCAAAATGGATGGATTCGTTCACAACTCCACCAACAATGCATCAATGTCCCAGTTTTCCCACATCCCCTCCAACATATATTTTGGAAATGAGGCCTTTATCAGAACCTTTGACTGTAAAAATATTTTCCCAGTTTATTGCTTCCCTTCTAATCTTGTCTGCATTAGTTTTGTTTGTACAAAAACTTTTCAGTTTGGTATAATCAGAATTTTCTATTTTGTGATCAGTAATGATCTCTAGTTCTGCTTTGGTCATAAGACCTTCCCCTCCACAGGTCTGAGAGGTAAACTTCATCCTGTGTTCCTCTAATTTATTAATAATTTCATTCTTTTGCCTAGGTGATCAACCCATTTTGACCTTATCTTGGTGTACGGCGTTAAGTATGGATCAATGACTAGTTTCTGCCATATTAGTTTCCAATTTTCCCAGCAATTTTTATCAAACAGTAAGTTCTTATCCCAAAGCTGGGATCTTTGGGTTTGTCAAAGACTAGGTTGCTATATATTAGTTGACTGTTTATCCCTTGAACCTAATCTATTCCACTGATCAACTAATCTATTCCTTAGCCAATACCAAATAGTTTTGGTAACTACTGCTCTATAATATAATTTTAGATCTGGTACAGATAAGCCACCTTCATTTGATTTTTTTCATTAATTCCTTGAAATTCTTGACCTTTTGTTTTCCATATGAACTTTGTTGTTATTTTTTCTAGGTCATTAAAATAGTTTTTGGGAGTCTGATTGGTATAGCGCTAAATAAATAGATTAGTTTAGGTAATATTGTCATCTTTATTTTGTTGCTCTGCCCTATCCAAGAGCATTTAATATTTTTCAGTTGGTTAGATCAGACTTATTGTAGTGAAAAGTGGTCTGTAATTTTGCTCATAAAGTTTCTGATTTTCCCTTGGCAGATAGATTCCTAAATATTTTATATTATCAGTAGTTACTTTAAATTGAATTTCTCTTTGTAACTCTGACTATTGGATTTTGTTAGGTGATATATAAGAATGCTTGATGACTTATGTGGGTTTATTTTATAACCAGCAACTTTGCTAAAGTTGTGGATTATTTCTAACAACTTTTAGCAGATCTCTCGGGGTTCTCTAAGTATACCATCATGTCATCGGCAAAGAGTGATAATTTGGTTTCCTCATTGTCTATTCTAATTCCTTTAATCTCTTTCTCAGCTCTTATTGCTAAAGCTAGCGTTTCTAATACAATATTAAATAGTAACGGTGATAGTGGGCAACCTTGTTTCACTCCAGATCTTATTGGGAATGGGTGCAGTTTGCCTCCATTACATATGATGCTACTGATGGTTTTAAATAGATGCTGCTTGAGTTATTTTAAGGAAGAGTCCATTTATTCCTATACTCTCAAGTGTTTTTAATAGGAATGGATGTTGGATTTTATCAAATGCTTTTTCTGCATCTATTGAGATGATCATATGGTTTTTGTTAATTTGGTTATTAACATGGCCAATTATATTGATAGTTTTCCTAATATTGAACCAGCCCTGCATTCCTGGTATAAATCCTACTTCATCATAGTGTATTATCTTGGAGATGGTTTCTGTAGTCTTTTGCTAATATCTTGATTTAAGAATTTTAGCATCAATATTCATTAGGAGATTGGTCTATAATTTTCTTTCTCTGTTTTCAGCCTACCTGGTTTAGGTATCAGTACCATGTCTGTGTCATAGAAGGAATTTGGTAGGACTCCTTCATTCCCTATTTTATCAAATAATTTATATAGCATTGGGGCCAATTGTTCTTTAAATGTTTGGTAAAATTCACATTTAAATACATCTGATCCTGGGGATTTTTTCTTAGGGAGTTGTTTAATTGCCTGTTCTATTTCTTTTTCTGAAATGGGATTATTCAAGCAATTTACTTCCTCCTCTGTTAGTCTGGGAAGTCTATATTTTTGGAGGTACTCATCCATTTCACTTAGGTTATCAAATTTATTGGCACAAAGTTGAGAAAAATAACTCCTTATTATTTCTCTAATTTCTTCTTCATTGGTGGAAAGTTCTCCCTTTTCATCTTTAAGACTACTAATTTCATTTTCCTCCCTCCTTTTTCTAATCAGATTTACCAAAGGCTTATCTATTTTATTGGCTTTTTCATAGAACCAACTCTTAGTTTTATTAATTAGTTCAATAGTTTTTTTACTTTCAATATTTTTAATTTCTCCTTTTAATTTTAGAATTTCCAATTTAGTATTTGATTGGGGTTTTAATTTTGGTCTTTTTTAGTTTTTAGTTGCAAGCCCAATTCATTAATCTTTTCTTTCTCTGATTTATTCAAGTAAGCCTCTAAGGATATAAAATTCCCTCTTATTACCGCTTTGGCTGCATCCCACAAATTTTGGTATGATGTCTCATCATTGTCATTATCTTGAGTGAAATTATTAATTGCATCTATAATTTGCTGCTTCACCCAATCATTCTTTAAAATGAGGATTGTTTAGTTTCAATTACTTTTTGGTCTATTCCCCCTAACTTTTTGTTGAATGTACTTTTTATTGCATCTTGATCTGAAAAGAAAGCATTTACTATTTCTGCTTTCTTGCATTTAATTTTAAGGTCTTTATGTCCTAATATATGTTCAGTTTTTGAATAGGTTCCATGAACTGCTGAGAAGAAAGTATATTCCTTTCTATCTCCATTCAATTTTCTCAAAGATCAACATACCTAATTTTCTAATATTCTATTTACTTCTTTAATTTCTTTCTTATTTGTTTTGTGGTTTGATTTGTCTAATTCTGAGAGTGCAACGTTGAGATCTCCTACTATTACAGTTTTGTTGTCTATTTCTACTTGCAACTCTCTTAACTTCTCCTTTAGGAAGCTGGATGCCATACCACTTGGTGCATATACGTGTAATATTGATATTGCTTCGTTGTTTATGCTACCCTTTAGCAGGATGTAGTTTCCTTCCTTATCTCTTTTAATTAGATCAATTTTACTTTTGCTTGATCTGAGATAAGGATGGCTACCCCTGTTTTTTTGACTTCACCTGAAGCATAATATTTTACTCCAGCCTTTTACCTTTACTCTATATGTATCTCCCTGCTTTAAATGTGTTTCTTGTAAACAACATATTGTAGGGTTCTGACTTTTGATCCAGTCTGCTATCTGCCTCCTCTTTATGGGGGAGTTCATTCCATTCACATTTACAGTTAGAAGTACTAAATCTGTATTTCCTGCCATCCCAATAACCCCAGATTATGCTTTACTTATTCTTGCCTCCCCAACCCTCTTTCCCCCTTTTAAACTTATGTACCCCTCTTGTATAACGATGCTTACCCTCTTTATAATCCCTCGCTCCCACCTTTGAGTCTTTCCCCCTTCCTTCCCTTATTACTCTTTTACTTTTCCCTTTTCCTCTCCCGTTTTTAATGAGGGCGAGAGAGAATTTTCTCTAAAACAAATGTCTATTATTTTTCTTTGAGCCAACTCTGATGAGAGTAAGAGTTACACAATGTTCCTCCCCTCTCTAAATTCCCTCATATATGATAAGTTTCCTTTGCCTCTTTGTGGGATGTGGTTTCCCTCTTTTATCCCTCCTTCCCACCTTATTCTGCCATCATCCCTTTTCCATATCTACTTCCCTTTTTTATGTTATATCAGTACAATCAAATTATACATGTATTCTTTTTGTATATCCACAACAAAAATACAATTCTCAAGAGTTATTTTTACCTTTTTCGCATCTCTTGAGTTCTGTGGTTGGAGATTAAATTTTTTGTTTTGTTCTGGTTTTTTCTTCAGAAACAAATGGAATTCATTTGTTTCATTAATGTCCATCTTCTTCCCTGGAAGAAAATGCTCAGCTTAGCTGGGTAGTTTATTCTTGGCTGCATCCCAAGTTCTTGTGCCTTTCGAATATCATATTCCAGGCCCTTCTTTCCTTTAATGTGAGGCAGCCAGATCTTGGGTGATCCTTGTTGTGGCACCTCGGTATTTAAATGGTTTTTTGGCTGCTTGTAAAATTTTTTCCTTAATCTGATAGTTCCTGAAATTTGGCCCAATATTCCTTGGGTTTTATTTGGGTTTCTTTCAGAAGGTGTTCGATGAATTCTTTCAATGCCTATTTTACCTTCTGATTCTATTACATCTGGGCAGTTCTCTTTGATGATTACTTGTAAAATAGTATCTAGGCTCTTTTTTCATCATAGTTTTCGGAAAGGTCCAATAATCCTCAGATTATCTCTCCTGAATCTATTTTCCAAATCTGTCGTTTTGCAAGTAGATAATTCATGGTTTTTCCAGTTTGTAATTTTTTTGTTTTGCTTGACTGATTCTTGCTGTCTCCAATGAATCATTAGTTTCTATTTATTCAGTTCTAATTTTTAAAATTATTTTCTTCATTAGCTTTTTACTTCTTTCTGTATATGTCCAATTGAGGTTTTTAAATGTATTGTTTTGGTCTGTGGAATTTTTTCCATTTCACTAATTTTTTTTTAGTGAATTCTTTTCTTTTTCCAATTCACAGATCCTACTTTCTTGAGTGTTCTTTGTCTTTTCCAATTCACAGATCCTACTTTCTTGCAAGTTCTTTGTCTTTTCCAATTGACAAAACCTACTTTCTAGTGAATTCTTTATTTTTTCCATTTCACAATTCTTACTTTCCTGAGATTTTTTAATTTTTTCCAATTCACCAATTTTGTTTCCCTGCACTTCCTGGGAATTTTTTAACTTTTCCAATTCGTATTTCAGGAAGCTGTTGCTCTCTTGTAAGGCTTCTCTTTCCTTTCCCCATTTATCTTCTAACTCTCTTTTGAGATTTTTAATGGTCTCTTCTATGAGAGCATCATGTAAAGGAGGACAGTCTGATGCATTTTTGCTGTTTGAGGTCTCTTCAGGTTTGCTGACCTGCTCTGTTTCTGCATAGAAGCTGTTGATCGTTCTTTTCATCTTTTTATTCATGTTTTAAAGCCTTTAGGGTAGGTCTCCTAGGCAAGGGAGTTACCAGCTTCCTCTGCAGAGCAGGGAAAGATTTAAACCGATTTCCTGCTCCGAGGTATGAGAGTGCTCTGAGTGAGAGTTTTCCCTTCCCCCAACAGGAAGTGGATTCAGCACTGGCTGAGCTATGGAAGTGCCCAGTAGGGCTGTGTGGGTTAGCGATTGCTCTAGGCTAGAGACTAAGGGGTGAAAGTGTCACTGCCCCAGGCCGGAGCCTCTAGTGGGACTGTGAGTATTAGCAGCTGACCGCAGACCACAGACCGCAGACCGCAGACGGCAGACCACAGACCGCAGACCGCAGACCGCAGACCGCCGCAAACTCTGCCCAGCGTCTCTGCCTGATGCAAATCGGCCCTGGAAAAGCTCTATGACCCCAAGCCGAGCTCCCCACTGCGCAGATTGGAGGCTAACCCGGGCTGTTCCCTCTTGCTGTGCAGGATCACAACTGCCCCAAGGAGAAGCCCCTTACTGCGGGTTGGGGCTGCTAGCTTGTGCTGAGATCTGTGCTTTCACTTTCGGTTTGAGACTCTCCTCGGAACCTAATTTCTCTCCCCGTCTGCGCCGATCTCCCCCCTGGCCCCGGAACCAACCTTTTTTTGGCGAGACTGCAGATTTTCTTTGGCCGGTGAGTTGTTCTACTTCTTATCTTTACAAATTGTAGCAGTCAAGACTATTTTTGAGGCTCGATATAATATTGATAAAGAGGGTAAGAGAAGAGCTTAGAAAGTCACGTGTGTCTTCTCCGCCATCTTGGCTCCGCCTGCATTGATTCTTAACATCCTAAAGAACCAAGTTTGATCAAGTTCTGGGTTTGTTGTTGTTATTGGTATTGTTTTGTTTTGTTTTGTTTACTGTTTGTCCAAGTTTCAGTTTCTGCCCCTCTCTTTTCTTCTTTGATCTCTTCCTTCTAATAATTTTTCATTATTTTTTTTCTTTCCTTATGTTCCTTTTCTGTATTATCTTCTATTTGTTTCCTTAATGGTAAGGAAAAGCTTATGAAATGACATCAGTTTATATCTGTCATTGAGACTAATCCAATAGCAAATCTTTTCTGTCAGTCTCAATTAATAGCAAGACGATTAATAGCCAGGCATCCTATAGAAATGGAACTTTTGGAGAAATGCAATACTCTTAGAATTACCATTATAACTGTTTACTCCAAGTGGAAGAAAACATTTCTTTCTTCTTTGCCTTTTCATGGGTGTCTCAAGTCAAAAACGTTTTTCTTTCAAAAGTTAAAATAAACTGATAAATGGGAAATTTATTTTACTATTCACTAGCTAATATGTCCCTTTTGGGGAAAATCTTTAATTCTCTCTCTAAAACCTTTGGAATACATTTGCATGAATTTATTTCTTTCTCATATTCTTTTGAACAGTTTTCCTGGTTCTATTTCTTTTACTCAGCATCAGTTCATGTAAATCTCTCCAGGTCTTTCTAAAATCAGCTTGTTCATTTTTTTTTAAAGAACAATAACATTCCATTAACTTCATGTAACATAACTTATTCAGTCATTCCCCAGTTGAAGGTAATCTACTCATTTTCCATTTTTTTGCTACCACAAAAAGAGCTGCTACAAACATTTTTGTATATGTGGGTCTTCTTCCCGACTTTATGATTGCCTTGGCATAGAGGACCAGAAATGGCACTGCTGGGCCAAAGAGTATGCAAAGTTTGATGGCCTTTGTGCTTAGTTTCAAATTGCTTTCCTGAATGGTTGGATCATTTCACAATTCCACCAACAATGTTTAGTGTCTGAGTTTTCAAACAATCCCTCCCACATTTATCATTATTTTTTTTCCTTTCATCTTAGTAAATCTGAACAGTGTGAGGTAGTACATCAGAGTTGCTTTAATTTTCATTTCTCAAACCAATAGTGGTTTAAAGCATTTATTCACATGACTATATATAGATGGCTTAAATTTAGTCATCTGAAAATTATCTGTTCATATCCTTTGAACATTTATCAATTGGGGAATTACTTGCATTCTTATAAATGTGACAAAATTCTTTATATATTTTAGAAATGAGACATTTATCAGAAAACCTGACTAAAAAGATTCTTCTCAACTTATTACTGCCCTTTTATTCTTGTTTATGTTGATTTTGTTTGTGCAAAAGCTTTTTAATTTAATGAAATCAAAGTTGCCCATTTTGCCTTTTATAAAGTTTGCTAGTTTTTTTTTTGGCCATAAATCCCTTCCTTCTCCAAATATTTGATAGATAAATTATCCCTTGCTCTAAAATTTGTTTATAATATCATCCTTTATACTCCAATCATTTGTCCATTTTGATATTATTTAGGTATGGGATATGAGATATAGGTCAATACCAAGTTTCTGACATATCAGTTTTCACAGCAATTTTTGTCAAATCTTGAGTTCTTATTCCAGAAGCTAGAGTTTGCAGGTTTATCAAATACTAGATTACTGTAGACTTTGATTATTCTGTTGTGTGCATCTAATCTATTCCACTGATGCACTACTCTGTTTCTTAGCAAGCACCAAAGGATTTGATGACTGCTGCTTGCTTTATAATATAGTTTTAGCTTTGGTACTGTTAAGCTACCATCCTTTGTAATTTTTTTTCATTAATTCCCTTCATATTCTTGAACTTTTGTTCTTCCAGATGAATTTTGATATTAGTTTTTGAGTTTTATAAAATCTTTTTTAGCAGTTTGATTGTATAATACTGAAAAATTAGAACAATTTAGGCAGAATTATCATGTTTGTTATATTAGCTTAGCCTACCCATGAGCAATTAGTATTTTTTCCAATTCTTTGGATCTCACTTTATGTGTGTGAGAAGTGATTTGTAATTGTGCTCAAATAAAATTTATGTTTGTCCTTGAAAATAGACCCCCAAGAATTTTATTTTGTTTACAGTTATATTAAATGGAATTTCTCTTTCCATCTCTTGCTGATTGGCTTTGTCAGTAATATATAGAAATTTATTTTATAACTTGCAACTTTGCTATAGCTGTGAATTGTTTCCAATAGGTTTTGGGATGATTTTCTAGGATTCTCTAAGTATATCATCTTGTCATCTGCAAAGATTGATAATGCCTATTCTCATTCCTTTATTTTGTTTTCTTTTCTTATTAGTAAAGCCAAAATTTCAAGTTCAATGTTGAATAATAGTGGTGATAATGGATATTCTTGTTTCACTGCTGATCTTCTTGGGAACGCATCCAGCTTCTCTACATTACACATAATCTAGCTGTCAGTTAAAGATAAATACTGCTTATTACTTTAAGAAAAGGTCCCCTTATCTCTATGCTCTTTTAATAGGAATAGGTGTTATATTTTGTCAAAAGGTTTTTTTGAATCTTAGAGTTTATCAAATGATTTTTTTGGTTTTGTTATTGATATGATTGATTATGGTAATAGTTTTCCTGATATTGAACCAGCCCAGCATTCTGGTATAAAACCCACTCCTGTTGATAAATTGCTGTAATCTCTTTGTTAATATTTTATTTATAATTTTTACATCAATATTCATCAGGGCCATTGGTCTGTAATTTTCTTTCTCTATTTTGGCTCTTCCTTGTTTAGGTATCAGTGCAATATTTGAGTCATAAAAGCAAACTGGCAACACTCCTTCTTTACTTATTTTTCCATATAGTTTACATGATACTGGAATTAAATATTCTTTAAATATTTGGTAGAATTCACTTGTGACTATATCTGACCCTGGAGGTTTTTTCTTAGGGAGTTCATTAATGATTTTTTTTCAATTTCTTTTTTTCTAAAATAGAACAATTTAAGTCCTTTATTTCTTCTTTTGTTATTCTGGGAAATTTATATTTTTGTAAATATTAATCCATTTCAGTTAGATTGTCAGACTTGCTGCCATGCAGCTGGGCAAATATAGCTCTTAATTATTTCTTTACTTTTTTCTTCACTGGGGGTAAATTCACCTTTTTCGCTTTTGATATTGGTGATTTTTTTTTTCTTTTCTTCCCTTTACTACTCAAATTAACCAAAGGTTTATCTTTTTGTTGTTTTTTTTTCATAAAATTAACTCTTAATTTTATTAGATCAATAGTTCTATTTCAATTTTATTCATTTTCCTTTGACTTTTAGATTTTATACTTTTGTATTTAATTGGGGGTTTTAAATTTATTCTTTTTCTAGCTTTTTTTTTTAGTTTTATGCCCAATTCATTGATCTCTTCTTTCTTTATTTTATTTATGTAGCTATTTAAAGATATAAAATTCCCCCTAAGAATTGCTTTAGCTGTATCCCATACATTTGAATATATTGTCCCATTATTGTCATTCTCTTGGATGAAATTATAGATTGTTTCTGTGATTTGTTGTTTGAACCACTCATTTTGTAGACTTAGAATATTTAATTTCCAATTGGTTTTTAATCTATCTTTCCCTACCCCTTTATTGAATAAAAATATTGTTGCTTGTTATCTGAAAAAAAAGCATTTACTATTTCTGTTTTTCTGTATTTGCTTGTGAGGTTTTTAATGACCTAATACATGGCCAATTTTTGTGTAGGTGCTATGTGCTCCCAAGAAAAAGGTGTATTCTTTTCTATCCCTTTCAATTTTCTATAGAGATCCATCACATATAGGATTTTTAGGATTCTATTAATCTATCTAGTTTCTTTTTTATTTAATTTGTGGTTATATTTCTCTGATTTTGAGAGGGAAAGGTTGAGGTTCTCCACTAGTACAGTTTTGCTGTCCATTTCTTTCTGTAACTAGCATAAAATCTTCTCTAGGAATTTGGCTGCTCTACCACTTAGTGCATATGCATTTATTATAATTATTACTTCATTGTTTTTGTTACCCTTTATCAAGATGTACTTTCCTTCTTTATCTCTTTTAATAAGTATAAGGTCCCGACTAGCTCCTTGGAGGCTTCATGATAAGCCAGAGACAGGATAAGTAAAAATCCTTGGTCGTTAGTGGGAGAAGCAGGCAAACTGCCAGGAGTTTAGCCAAATATCTCTTCTCAGTTCTGGAGTCCAGAATCTCCACACTTCTCCTCCTCCTCCTCCTCCTCCTGCTGTTAAGTGGGTCTGGCTTGTCTCACCCTACTCTCTAATCCTTGCCTATCTGTATATACCAAACACTGAGCTAGCACTGAACAGTGAGAAGGGCCATTTTTCCAAACATATGCTAATAGAGTCGTTGTCAAGTAGGTAATTAGCCTTAAGTGCTCAGTTGTCTGATTCAAGCATACATTTTAAGAGTTTCAGCCCTTTATAGATAAGATCTATTTTTACTTTTGCTTTATTTGAGATCAGAATTTCTACCCTGCTTTTTATACTTCAGCCGAACCATAATAAATTCTATTCCAGCCTTTTAGCTTTACTCTGTATGTGTCTCTCTGTGTCAAATGTGTTTCTACTAAACAACATATTGTAGGAGTCTGTTTTTTAATCCACTCTGCTATTTGCTTCCATTTCATGAGAGAATGTTTCCCATTCACACTCACAATTATGATTACCAGTTCTGTGTTTCCCTCCATCCTATTTTTTCCCCTGTATACACTTTTGTTATCTCTTTCCACTCTATCCTTAGTACTGTTTTTGGTATCACCCAATCCATACCTTATTTTTAACACTGCTTCACCCTTCTCTTAGTAGTGATTTTTTTTAAACCCACTCTACCTTTTCTTCTATCAAATCTTCCGGGTTTCTCTTACTTTTCCACTAGTATTTCTGCCCTTTCTTCTAGCCTGTCCCTCCCTTTTCTTTTCCTCTTTCTTCTCCACTTCTTTTTAAGCTTAGATAAATTTCTATACTTAACTGAAAGTTTCGATTTTTCCCCTCCTAGATGATTAAGAGAAGCCCCAATGATCTTGTGATGAACAGAGCCAGGAAGAGGAATATAAGTACCAAATATGGATCACAGCATAGCATTTTCATTTTTTTGTTGTTGTTTGCTTGCATTTTGTTTTCTTTCTCCTTTTCCCCTTTTTGATTTGATTTTTCTTGTGCAACAAGATAATTGTATTAAATCTATCTATATGTATATACACATTGGATACCTATATATTTTTAAACATATTTAGCATATATTGGATTACTTGCCATCTAATGATGGGAGTATAGGGAAAGGGGGAAATTTGGAATACAAAGTTTTTCAAGGGTAAGTGTTGAAAAATTATCTATGCATATGTTTTGAAAATAAAGAGCTTTAATAAAAAAGATTACCAAAAATTATTCCCTCTTAGAACCAAAACTGATGAGATCAAGCTTCAGACAGACAATGCTCATCCCTTCTCCCTTCTTTCCCTTAATTATAATAGGTCTTTTCACCTCTTCATGTGAACTAATTGTCCCATTATACCTCCTTTTTCCTCTTTTTTCCAATACAGACATTTTCCCACTCCTTATTTTCTTTTTCTTTGATATACTTTTATCAGAGTTTATTCACAACCACACCCTCTGTCCATTTAGATCCCCTGTCTGTCTGCCCCATTTACAGATACAGTTCTCAAGAGTTACAGATGTTATTTTCCTATCTAGGGATGTAAACAGTTTATCCTTAAAATAATATATATATTTTCCCTGTTTACATTTTTATGGCTCTTTTATATCTTGTATTTGTAGATTAAATTTTCTGTTTACTTCTGGTTTTTTCAATAGAAATGATTGAAAGTCTCTTACATCATTGAAGCTCCATCTCCTCCCCTGAAAGATGAGGCTGAGTCTCACTGGATAGTTTATTCATGTTTGTAACTCCAGGTCCTCACCCTTCCGGAATATGGTATTTCAGACTCTTCAATCTTTTATTGTAGAAGCTGCCAGATCCTGGATAATCCTGACTGTTGCTCTTTGATATTTAAATTACTTTTGTCTGGCAACTTGCAGTACTTTTTCCTTGAAATTATAGTTTTTGGAGTTTTGCAAGTGTTCCTTGGGGTTTTCCTTCCAAAGGTGATCAATGGATTCTTTCGAGTATTTCCCTCTCTCTTTCTAGAATACTGAACAAGTTTTCTTTAATTACCTCTTGTAGAATGCTAGCCAGGTTCTTTTTTTGGCCATGGCCTTCAGATTAGTCAGTAATTTTTTTAATTATATTTTTTATTATATCTTTTTATATACAAAACATATACATGGGTAATTTTTCAACATTGACCCTTGCAAAAACTCCTGTTTCAACTTTTCCCCTGCTTCCCTTCACTCCCTCCCCTAGATGGCAGGTAGTCCCATACATGTTAAATATGTTAAAGTATATGTTAAATACAGCATATGTATACATATTTATACAGTTATCTTGCTGCACAAGAAAAATTGAATTTAGAAAGAAGGTAAAAGTAACCTGAGAAGTAAAAACAAAAATGCAAGCAAACAATAACAGTAAGAGTAGAAATGCTATGTTGTGGTCCACACTCATTTCCTAGTGTTCTTTCTCTGGATGTAGCTGGTTCTGTTCATTACTGATCAATTGGAACTGATTTGGATGCTCTCATTGTTGAAGAGAGCCACGTCCATCAGAATTGATCATCATACAGTATTGTTGTTGAAGTTTATAATAATCTCCTGGTTCTGCTCATTTCATTCAGCATCAGTTCATTAAGTCTCTCCAAATCTCTCTGTATTCATCCTGCTGGTCATTTCTTATGGAACAATAAAACATGCATATAACACAATTTAATCAGCCATTCTCCAATTGATGGGCATCCATTCAATTTCCAGTTCCTAGCCACTAAGAAAAGGGCTGCCTGCCACAAACAGTTTTGCACACATGGGTCCCTTTCCCTTCTTCAATATCTCTTTGGGATATAATGGCCAGTAATTTTTAAAGTCTCTTCTATATCTATTTTCCAGGTCAGCTGTTTTCTTCCATTTTTTCATTCTTTTTACTTTGTTTGACTGATGCTTGCTCTCCTCACAGAGTCCTTCCCTTTTCTAGTTTTCAATGTGTAATTTTCTTCAGTTAGATTTTGTATCTATTTTCCATTTGGTTAATTCTACTTTTAAAGATGTTTCCTTCAGTGGATTTTTTTTTTTTTTTTTTGCAATTGGCCAATTGTATTTTTAAGGACTTGTTTTCTTCAGTCAATTTTTTCCTTCATTTTCCAATCTGTTGCCTCTCATGCATACCTTTCATTTCCTTTTTCTTTCTTTCTTTTATCTCTTTTATT
Source organism: Sarcophilus harrisii (assembly GCF_902635505.1). Classification (NCBI taxonomy): domain Eukaryota; kingdom Metazoa; phylum Chordata; class Mammalia; order Dasyuromorphia; family Dasyuridae; genus Sarcophilus; species Sarcophilus harrisii. The sequence continues at coordinate 423,409,910 of NC_045426.1, forward strand.
TGCCTTTTAAAATATTTTATGAGCACATCCAAAAAGCCTCTGGGCTTGGGATCAATTCATATCACTCTTTGAGATTTCTTCTGTGGACATTGTGTCCTTGTCTGAGTTGGTGTTTTAGTCTTCCCGGACACCATAGTAGGTTTCTATGGGCAAAATTCTATTCTGTTTCTTGCTCATTTTCTTTCCTTTTCTTTTGGTATTTCTTTATTTTTATTTTTATTTACTTTTTTACTTTTATTGTTGAACTTTGCTCCTGCGTTAAAGGGGTGTTGTCCTAAACATCCTGTGTATCACATTGTCTTATTGAGTGTAGATTATTAATTCCTTGGAAACAGGGATGGTTTGGTATATAATCTAATGCCATGTCTTATTATATCTAGTACATACTTAATAAGACCTATGTTAAATTGAGTTGTTTAGATATTCATAATAGAACTCTCTGCACTAAACATACCTGAAGCAATGACAAACTAATAATACTGGATATGATATTTTCCCCAATTTTGAAACATCAAATATGAATAATTAGTGAGGAAAGGATTAGGGATTATGAAATGTGTTATTTCCTGCAAAGTGATAGACCTTTTGTTCCTCTTATGGAAAATCAATCACTAACTGACTAACCAAACTAACTAAAAAAAGGGAAACTATAAGTGGTCTTATTATCAGGATAAGAAATTTAGTATGGGCAGGTTTTGTTTTTACATTGTTACTGTATGTAGACAATCATAAAACAAGCATAACTGATGTCCACATAACTTTTGTTGTTGTTGTTGGTATTCAAAGTTAATTATTGTTTTTGAACTTCATGTCCTCGCAAAATAATGAAAATGATGAGATCACCTCAGAAAAATTCAACTGACATTATAGTATTTTTTTAAATTGCAGTTACTTTCAAGGACACATCTAAATTATATATTCTTTCAAAAATAGTATCTAAAATTGATTTTTGCCTCTTTGACAGTTCTTTGCTTGAGTTGAACATGAATGAGCTTCAGTATGGCATTTCAGCTTTCAGTCAGAAGCAATCTTTTTAAAAACCTTTGCAAATTTAATTCTACAAGAGCCTCATTGACAGCCCTTTAATTACTGCATCTATGCAATAATGAGGGGGAAAGGAGGGATATCTTGATTACTCAGTCACTGCAGTATATTTCAAATATTTGAAAATATGTTCCCTTAGACTAGAGATAAAACTAATTACACTTGTGAGTTAATGGGCAAATGAATTTTATATGGTCAGTAATTTTTTAAACCTCACATTTATTATTTTATAGTCAATAGTAGAATTTTTCCCCTAGGTTTTGTTTGCCTAATTTCCATGACATTTGACAGCTGATTAGTTGGATGTTGGATATTAGAACCTTTGTTTTCAGAGAAATCCATGAGTTTGATTTACAACACTTTATGGATAGCAGAAGTCTACCTCAAAAAACATCTCCTCTCAAACATCACTGACAAATGAAGGGGAATCTACTATCTGGGAAAGTTTGTATAGAAACTCATTGTTAAGTAGCTTTGCCTTTCCCTTATATGCTATCTAAATTTTCTTATTAACAACTTGAACTATTTCTTCTGATTCTGCTCACTAAGGCCAAAAAGAACAATTCTAAATTTTCTTCGATATGACATCTTTTCAAATACTTTAATAAAGACATCATGTTCATGCAATCAAAAATTTTAAATGTGAGGGGAATTTGGCACTCATCTCATTCTACAGATTTGGTTGTTAGTTTGCTTACAGATACATATTTCACTAGACATGACTCTCCATCTTGCACTTGAGAAAAAATAAAATTTAATTTGTCAAACCTATGTGTTATACTACATTTAGTGGTCTTAAGGGCAAAATTACCTCTAAACTAATAATATCAAACTCAAATAGAAAAAAGGGGTTATTGAATCATATAAGGATCATTATCAATTGCATATTGACTTAAAAAAGCATAGATGTTTATGTGTGTGTGTATATATGTATGTGTGTGAGTGTGTATATAAAATTTATTACATTAGCTTATTAAAATCAAAAAGGAACTACATTTAAATCCTGGTCAGGATGTACTTGGGCAATATGTTTAATAACTCTAAATAGTGTCAGATGTGGGTAATTCAATCTATTCAAACACAATACAGCAAGGCTAATTCATGAGGGAGTAGGGCAGAAAATGTGTGATGGAACTACTTAGATTGAATGACCATGATATTCTCTAGACAAAGAAGCTTGTATTGTTCATGATGCTCAACATATAAATGGAATCTTAATTCATGGTTATTCATTATCTGGAAAAACACAGATGGGTAATAAAAGGTAGATATGAGTAGATTTTTGTTTAATTTGCATATTTAGTATTTAAACAAATCCTAATAGAATGGTTTAGATTGACAATAGATCTTTGATTATATTCCAACTTTCCGAATACAGATCGATAAAAGATACATTAGATTCACTAAGTATCAGCTTGATTTAAAAAAAGAAAATCAAAATGTGCATTTCAAATGTGGTTCCCATACTTTTTTCATACTATCCTTACCTGTTCCACTCTTCATTCCCTTTTTCTTTTTTTTTTTCCCAATTTATTAGATGAAATAGAACATGTCCTTTCTTCCTTTTTTCCCTTCCCTCCCTCCTTTCTCTTTCCTTCCTTCCTTCCTTCCTTCCTTCCTTCCTTCCTTCCTTCCTTCCTTCCTTCCTTCTTTCCTTCCTTCCTTCCTTCCTTCTTTCCTTCCTTCCTATCTTTTTTTGTTTATGTATTTATTCATTGTTTACTGATTCATTTATTTGTTTGGTTATTTATTTGTTAATTCACTTATAAATTCATTTGTCTACCTTTCTATTTATCTATCTGACTTGTCTATCCTTGGGCAATCTTCAAACAACTACTTAACACTTGAGAAGCAAAATGGAATGGCCTAATAATTCTTCTATTTGGTCTTAGATTGTATTTGTAATTTGTTACTGCATTCATATTAGCTACAGTGGAAGGCCTTCAGGGCGTGGCAATTAAAATGTACTTGTATATTTATCTTTATGTATGGATACACTTAGTTCTTTAGAATTTGCCAAAACAATTATAATAGATTTAGAAACACAGATTATTAAAACTGATAGATAGATACCTTAGGGGACATTTAACTGAATTTCTTTATCTTACAGTAGAGGAAACAAGAAAAAAAGTAACTTTTTAAGTGTTGTAGAGGCTGGGATTGCTAAAGATTTGATTCTTACCCAAATACTCTGCTTCCAAATCCAAAATTTGTAACTCAATTATGAAGTTCAGGTTTTCTTACCTAGTTAATGATGAGAATGAATAGGTCTAATGACATGTAAATACAATATCAAGAGATATTACTATAAATAACATTTTTTCATCCTTTCATTTTTTTGAAAAGTTGGTTATTTGGTATTTATATAAACTATGAAAAGTTCATAACTGAGACCTGAATTTAGCATTTTGAGACTGTATTTATAAATATTGTAGCATGCTAGTTTCTTTAGTAAGTTTCATTAAAAAAAATTTACTTTAAACAACGGTAACACTTAGGACTTTTTTGTGATTTTATCTACATATGAGCATGTAGATATACACATAGAATTATGAATGTGCATATCCATATATTTACTACATGGTTCTCTCTCTCTCTCTCTCTCTCTCTCTCTCTCTCTCTCTTTCTCTGTGTGTGTGTGTGTGTGTGTCTTTCCCTCTCTCTGGATATGTCTCTCTTTGCTCTCTTTCTGTCTCTGTTTATCTCTTTTTTGTCTTTTCCTCTCTCTGTGTGCCTCTTTGTTTCTGGCTGTCTGTTTCACACTCTCTCTGTTTCTCTGTCTCAATCTCTCTCTCTCTCTGGCTCTCTCTTTCTCTGTCTGTTTCTCTTTCTCTCTCTGTGTGTCTCACAATTTCTTTTTGTCTGTCTTTTTTTCTTCTTCTCTCCTCATATAGGTATATATCAAGCAATAAGACAGATAAAAAGTTGATCTTAGACTGACTTTCAAAGACCTGGATTCAAATTTTATCTTGAATACTGAATGTATGACCACTGGGTAAGTGTCTCAGGAATATTTCTAAGAATATAAGTTACAGAGAAGCCTCTCATATGCACAGGCCCATTTATATAGATGTGCACCAGGAAACAGAATTGTAACAGTAAATTAATGAAACTGATTTTCATATATACCATGTGAAATGACTTGAATAATTTTATCACCTCTTTCCAATATGCGTGCATATTTTTTTTAAATAAATGTATATCTGCTTTTTTTTTTTAATATTCCTGGTGATAGACTGATTCTTGCATCAAATTTCTCCTCATCACTAGCATTTGGTAATCCAACCCATTTAGACAGACCACATCTTTAGCTGATGTTTTCATCTATGTAAAAGATTTATATAATGCATATTCCAGAGTATGACATGAGCTTTTGAAAGCTTCATTAATTCTTTCAGGCCACTGGTAAATTATAACCTTGGTACACTAAATGGTGCCCTTGTCATCTGAAATAGTTAATGCAGCTTTTAATAGGACCCAACTTGCTTTTAGAAAGTAGCCTACCTACTGGGAGTCTAGTTGTGAGGATGAATAGTACAATTTATGGAATTATAGACTATAACAATGACTCAGTCTTTCCTGTAAAGAAAGTAAGCCCTATATGAATAGGATTACTCCCTGACAAAATAAAATAAAATGAATATACATATCCGCCAAAAGCAAGTATGAATTATTTGTAAATGATTTGCAATCATTGTAAGAAAAAATGAAGTAGCTATCTATCTTTACAACTGTACATGTAAGTCAAATGGTGAATACTTTATAAGATGGCAACAGCTATTTAAGGCAACAGCTATTTTCAATACAGTATTTTCATGGGACTGATTTTAAATTCAACGATGTCTTACCCATGGTTGATGTGCATAAATGTATATTGAATTGTATTAAATAAACAGGACTGTTTTGACTTCAAAACAGCCAGTTTGAGGAATGATGTTCTGTCTAATTGAAATTATTTCATTAAGATGTCAAATGAACAATCTTTTTAGGTCAAAAAATATTTGGTTGAAATGTGAAATGTCTCAAGAACACTCAGTCATTCGGTCCCACATGTGCTTGTTCTGTGAATATCTAAGCTTTTTCACAATATATTAAATAACTTTTGTTAAACAAATTAAAGATTTTTTTTAATGTTCTAGATTTGATTGTTATTGTCAATATAGAAACAATACACATAGAATCCAACATTAAGAATGAAAAATGGCAATTATAAACTGCTTTAAATACAGAAGTACAAAGACTGTCTATTGACATTCAAGTAATAGCAGGTTAAGTACAGAAATGTGGCATTTTTCATCTACTTAAGTGGTGGAGTTTCAAGTACTGTTTTATTCATCAAAGGGGATTGGTCTGCAGATTTAGGAGAACAATATATACTATGACAATGATAATGCAAATGAAAATATTAACAATAGTAACATTGTATTGACCATTTCTTTTGTACCAGAAAACAAATAAGGGAATATTTCTTTCTCTTCCGATAAGAAAGGTGAAGGTCCACAAAGGAAGAACACTGTCATTCATAGTCAATGGACTGTTCCCAGTCTATTGGTATGAGGTTATGGAGTTTGCCATTCACCAGGAAATGCCTCTTACAAATGGGGACATATAGAAGGGATTGAAAAAAACCAGCTACTTTGTACAAGCAGAAGTAAGTAATATGCGGTTAGTAGACAAAAATGGCAATCTGCTAAACATCAATGAAGCCTAGGAAATCATATGTTCAATATTCTCTTATAAATAGATCAACCAACAAAAATAAATATGTGAGTTTTTGTTGGTAATAATAATAATATTGTGTCGCATCTTTTTTTAGTTAGAAATCTTTTAATATCATGGTGCTTATATACATTCCTAAAAGAATAATTAGGATGGGCATTATTATCCCTATTTTATAGATGACCATAAATATTTTAAATCATCCTTTATTTCCCAGGACTTGTGCTACATAGGCATTGGACATACAAAGCTAAAGGTGCATGCAACATTCTCTGCCTTTAAGGAACTTTAATTCAGCAAACAGCAAAGAGAACCCTTCCTAAATCTGATCTCTCCCACCCACCAGAAGTACTATAATCCCAATCTATTAAAGCAAAATTGAAAAGAAAGGAGAGAAGAAAAAAAATTTAATTAATCCCAATATGAATAATGGGAAAGAAGCAGAAGTCTTTATGAAAACCAACTAAGCCTCAGGATCATAAAGATTCTGGTGGTTGGAGAATGAGCAGCCTGAAACAAACAAACACAAAACAAACAATGGAGAAAAAAAAAAAAAAGAGCTTTGGTCTGAGGGATAAATTGAGTTAGCCCTTAAAAAAATGAAAATATTTAGTCAATAAAGGATCTAATAGTTCTTTCACTACCTGCCTCTTTCACTAATCACTCTAGTCCAAACAACAGATACCTAGGAATAACAACATCAAAAAAATGATGGATATTAGAGTATGAGTAATGTCCCCCAAATCAACTTTATGGTTCAAAATGTGAATTATTATATTGGAAGAAATTAAGACAAATTCATTTGTCTGGAAGAAGACACCTTAGGGAACAAAGACCCATGAGGAGGACTTTAGTATATTAGATCCATGGGAGTAAAGTACAAAACAGCATTCTTTTTCCTGAAGGAGATATCAGGGAACACCCACCACCCAAAGGAGGGAAAAATGACAATGACACTGAATTCTATGGGAGAAAAATACCCTAATACTGGACATATGAAGTTTGAAGTATAATAGGATTGCACTTTGGAAGACTTCTGGGGTGAGTTCACTTGAGAAGAAAATGTGTGACAGCTGTCTATTTTGCCTAATTTGTCTTGCTAAGTATATAATTAACTCCATTGTTTCTATGCTACTGAAGAACAAGTGCTTTGAACATGTAAATGTAACAAATTTAAAAGTTTACAATTTTCAAAAATCATTATTTTATCAAACTGTATATTTTGATGTCATGAAAGTAAGCTATAATTGATATGCCTAGTTAAACATACTTCTGTAATATCTCTACTCTGTGCTCTTTTTCCTTTATTCTCAAAAAGAGAAATGGGGGGAGGGGGGAAAAAGGCTGGTTGTTTCCATTTAGTTGCCCTTTGCCTAACTATTAACAAATTGATATTCAATGACCTTCTTCTTCAAATCCCTTCATCCAAAGTGCAATATTTAAGAGAAAAGAATATTTAACTTTATGGTAGCACAAGCAATTCTACCTCTCTATTTGTAAAAGCAAAATAATAGCAACAAATAACAATGGTGTTTTCTCATGCTCACTACTGCCACTAAATAGCTTCTTTTACTGATGAAAAGTTATATATTCTGCACACACATAATTTGACAAGATCAAGGCTAAATTGCTTTTCTGAGTAGTCCTGATTACAGCATATTGTACTAAACTGTTATATCTAACTGTGTAATCAAATACACTATAAACGGTCTTTTCCTTGCAGCATGCCAATGCAATGCAATACAAAAAGGAAGGGGGTGCAGTGGGGAGTGGATATGACAAATGGACAAGTAGAAATCCATGCATTTGATTTCAAAATTCTGTGTGTTGCAATGCAATGCATTTCAACCAGAATCAAATGAAATAAACATTTAAGCCCAATGCTGGGCAGACAAAAAACATATTACTTTAGGTTAGATTAGGAAACACCATGAAGATGAATAGAAAAGATATCACAGTACCTGGCAATTTATGCAATGTGTGTGCAGCTATATGTGTAGAGTGTAAATTTTTGACAATAGATCTAATGGAAGAGTATTGTAGGCATCTGCTCCATAAAGAAATGTATTCTTGTGTGTCAGTTCTTTCAAATTAAACTCAGGACCTCTTTAGACCATAACAGAATAACATATACTTTTTGAATTCACAAAGAAAGGTTCTAAATTCTTTTGGCATAAGAGAATGTGTTGAGTTCTTTTATCTTATTAATTACTCTCTTGAACTTTTAACTGTCTCAGGAAAGCTACAGGGCTCCAAGTCAGGTAGTGAATAGAAACTAAGACTCACCAGTAATCAGTGTTGGAAGATTCTTTAGCAGTCATCTCATCAAATAATTTGATAGTTGATAGTATTTCAGCAAATGCCATTTAGTTGTCAGAAATATTGATAAATGAGAGGATTGTCAATAGTAACTGAAGATCTTTTAGTATAGTTTGCATGATTATAGGTTAGGTTCAGAAATAGCTTGTTTTTAATTTCTATATCTATTTTTCCTCCATGTTATTTGTACTAACTGTATAAATTTATATACTGTATATATCTATAATCTAAATGTTAGTCTTCTAGAATTAAATGGGGTATGAGGAGGGGACGATATTTATACAGTGCCTACTATGTGCCAGACGCTAGTGTAAGCATTTTTACAAATATTTTCTGAATTGATGCTCACAACAACATTGTGACATAAGTGCTTGAACAAGGTTACATAGCCTATACATGTATGAGGTTAGATCTGATATCAGAATTTTCTCACTCTATCCCCAGGGCTCTCTTGATTTTGCCACCAAGCTACTATACTAAGGCACTGAAAGATTTTTAAAGTTATCTGGGATTTAAAACCAGTAAAAAAAAAAAAAAAATGAATCCAGGACTTCCTGATTCTGAAGTCTGTTCTGTAACCATTATTGTATCCTGATTCTTCGTTATGTCATCATTTTTTATATCAGAAATATAATTTAGTGGAAAATGCATCAAATTATAAAGGCCAAAACACATATTCTTATCCTGATTTTAACCCCCACTTACTGTATTATTCCTACTTTGGTGGAGCCATGATCACATCTGTATTAAGGTTTTATCTACTGTCAGCCATAATCTGTCTAAAATGTCTCTTTGTATGGAATCATTATTATTGTTTTACAATAAATACTCTGTCTCTCCACTGGACTATAAATTATGGTTCTTAATAAGATTTGTATTTAAATAGTATTATTTTTTGTGATAAAGACTTGTATGTGTCTGTGTGTCTGTATGTATGTGTGGAAGAGAATCAGAGACATAGAAAATGACACAGAGAGACACACACATGTAATTAATTGTAATGACCTCTTTTTTGATTGATTCAAAATACATCTACCTATAACTTTGAAAGGTATATGATCTTCTCTTCTAATTTTGAAAAAAAAATATATATATATAACATTAAATGTCAAGACTGTGTAATTGAAATTTATTGTAGACTATATCACAGGGTGTTGATTTAGATAGGGTACCTAATTTCTATCAAACTACTTTCCAATTTTCCCAGAAGTGTTTGTCAAATAACTTTTTTACCTTACTAATTCTCTTTGCCATTTTCTCAATCACTGAATTATTGAGTTTCATTGGTCTGCCTTGTCTAATCTGTTCTATTGATCTATCCATTTTTAAATAATAACCAGTAGTTTTGATGACTGCCACCTCATAATGTAGCTTAAGGTTTAAATATACTTTCACCATTTTTTATGTATTTTGTTCCATCATTTTTCTTGATATTCTTCCAAATGAATTTTGTAATAATTTTATTTATTTTTTGTAAAGCATCCTCTTTGTAAAACATGAAAGCCAACTTTATTATTTTATTTTATATTGGCAATGCCCAGTCATGAGCACTGATAACAATGAGTTTTCTTTTGTTTTGTTCTATTTTTTTAAGGAAAACTTTGAATGATGCAAGTCTTTTATTTGGCTAGGTAGGTTATTCTACAAATATTTCATGCATCTTATAATTATTTTAAATGAGATTTCATTTTCTATTTTTGTTTCTTAGATTTTGTTATATAAAAATGCAGTAGATTTTAAGGAGTTATTTTGTAGTTTGCACATTTATTGAAGATATTGTCTCAATTAGTATTTGTGCTGATTCCATGGATTTTCTAAGTATACCATCATATTATCAGCAAAAAAGGACAGTTTTATTTCCTTTTTAATGTATTTTTATGCCTTTAATTTATTCCCTTTGTCTTATTGCTGTTACTAGCATTTCCAGAATTTAAAAGTAGGTAGAATGACATCATTAAGCTTTAAACATAGCCATTTAGTTAATAGGAAAATTCAGTAATAATCAATACATGTAAGTTCACACATAAACCTGGGTCACATTCTCTCTAATGCTCTGAGTCTCTTTTGGGAAGAATTGGCACATACTCACAGAAACCTAAAGAGAATTTACATGAAGAGAAAATACAAGCACTCAGGCTATCTCAAAACTCTGCATTTTAAACATTGTGTTCTTATTCTTTCTGATTACTTTTCCATAAAATTGTCTTGATGTATGTAAGCTTTTTTTGTTGAAATAGATTTCTACTGCTAACCTGAGTTGATGAACTTTTTTCTTGACTAACACTTCTCAAAGCACCATATCCTAAATGTAGTAGTTTAACTACTGGCAACTTTCTTAGAACCAAGAAAGTTATGATCTTTCTTTAACACAGTTTAGTAATCTGTCTTATTGTTTCTCTTTTATAATTCTGGTTTCAGTATCTGGAACTTCTTTGACTACACTTTATCTTATGGTAAATAAACATGTTCTCATCTTCTGTTTATAACCAGAAAAATTAAAACAATCATAATAGGATTATGTGTCCATACTCGCCAATTATAAATCTAAAAGTTATCTAGTTATTCAATATTTGATATGCAAATCACTGACACATACTGTTTGTTTTAATATTCTACATCTAGTTACATTCAAATAAGTAATTGCAATCTCATTGCTGTATCAGACTTAAGTCTTCAAAGTACTGGCCTGGAGCAGGGGAGGAGTTTGGGCCTAATGATGAAAAATCCATGGAGAAAGGAGACATACCATTTCCTTTTTCTTTTCAGCCATCATGTTTAACATTACCCAATACTACCTACTTCTGGCCCCTCACACTGCTCTGTAAGTTCCTAATCGCTTTATTTCTACCTTCATTGTGTACTCTTTGGGACAGTTCAAATCTAACCTCAATTTGGGTACCCACACTTGCTTCTACATAGGAGCTTCTAGAAAAATTTACTTTTTTCATCTCCCCTCACACAGGACACAGTATATCAATATCCTGCTCACCAAATCGTCCTGTGTCTGTAGTAGAGACTTGTTTAGTTTTGTACACCTTAATCGATTATTTCTGGCACAGTATGCTCCCTTTTCTATGGAAATGAATGAATTACACAAGATTCAAAGGCATGAATAAGTGCTCTGAATTGGAGTCATAATTAGCTTATATTTTCTTCTCAAGTCACTCATCTTCAGAAAATTCTTAATAATTCCAAGTTCACCAATATCCTTCTTTTCACCCAAATTCACAACTTCTATGTTATCCTAGATTATTCTCACCCCTTTACCACATATCATATTAGTTGCCAATTTTTACCTGTTGTTTTCACAACATCTCCTTCCAATAATAGACAACCATACTGTTTTGATCCTCATTTCCTGTCATTTAGTCTATATGAATAACATTCTAATTGGTTTTCTTTGTTTTCCCTTTACCCCAATCTATTTTCCATGTAATTATCAAGGCAATTTTCTCAAGGACAAAGATGATTATTTCACTTCCCCTACTTTAATAAACTCCATTGTCTCGGTATTGATTCTAGAGCTAAATACTATTTCATGTTTATCTCATCTACTTCATTCATTCATTCATTTATTGATTCATTCATTTCTTTATAATATCTACCTATTCATGTATCTATTTTACCAATTCATTCATTCATCTCTTTATTTATATAGTTATTCATGTAGAGAGGTAGTATTTAGAAAATAAAGATTATATATATTTGTCTTACTTCTGATACATATTGACTAAGCAACCCAAAGCAAGTCATTTATCTTTAAAAGTTATGGATGAGAGGTGTCAAGCACAGAACTCAGAGCCACATACAATCCAGGACTGGAGGTGTACTCAAATATAATTGGGAGATATAGAAAAATGCAAATAAAAAACATAATAAAACATATGTAACGTTGCATTTTAAAACTAAGTGAAAATGTGACTCACAATGACTTATATGTAGAGATTAGTGATTTGTGTTAGACCCTGCTGCTATAGAAAATTCTAAGAAATAAAAACAAGGAGAAAGTACTGATCTGCATACTTAGAAGTTTCCTCAAGCAGGATTTTTCTATATCAGTGAAATCACAGGTTCTATCTTTAACTCTGTTTTTGTGTTTAAATCCCATAATACCACCAATTGTTAGTTTTGAGGAACATACATATCATTTATAAATGAACATACATCAGTGGTTTGATATACTCAACAAACATTTGAACAATGATGCCTTAGAGTTTATATTCTTCCATATAGATTTTTAGCAACCATATATAAGGAGTTCAGGAGTTCATGGAATGGAGAAGAAAAAACTTATGGATGTGAGAACTAGGGAGTCTACTTTTCATATAGAGAAATCAGGTAATAACAATGAACTCAGGGCAACTTGTAATGGCAGGTTTCTAATGACATGTCACTATCTCCTATGGTCCTTGTGTGGTGCTGTATCAGCCACCAGTTTACTTATAAATTTAACTGGTTATGTTTCATGTCTCCCTGGTAAGATGCAAACTCCATGAGGGCAGGTACCATCTTTAGGGCTTAGCATAGCGTTTTGTATAGGGGAAGTATTTAATAAATGCTTATTGAAAAGAGATAGTCAGCTGATATTGTACTTTGAAAATTTATTAATTAAATTTAATCCCAAATTAACCTAGACTAGGATTTTAAGGGTAATGTTATTTTAGCTTTATTCTCTCCATTTAAATTATGATTTAAAAATTAGTAGAAATAGATCACTATGGGCTGTACACTGACTTAGAAAACTACAGGCCAACATTATGTTATATTACAATTTTTATTCTTCTTGCTAAAAAAACATAATTACATTTTAATCTGATTTGGGCTTCACTTAAGAGTTGTGCCTTCTTCTCTCCTTTCCTTCTTGTGGGCAGCCCACCTTGACATGTCACCTTTAGACTGCCCAGCTTCTTAAACTTTAGTTCACAAGCCTATGTCTGATTCCATAACTAAATGAAGGGGTCACAGAATTATGATTTATTATCAGTAAATGTTTGATTTGTACACCTATTTTATATACCTGGGGTCATGTAAAATTTTGGGGGACAAAAAGGTGTTGCAAAAGGAAAAAGTTTAAGAAACTCTGCCTTACAAGACTGGCATAAACTTAAGTTCTGCAAATGCCACAGTGGTGAAAGTAGTAATATTATCCAATATTATCCATCCATCATTATATATGACTGGCTGATCTGCTTTTCAGATTACATATGTCTTTGATAAAATCTTCAAGGAACCAGATAAACACATGTCAGTCACCATTGTTAACATGCCACATCTTATTCTAAACAAGGTTTTTGTTATTGTGTTGGTTTTATTATTGATGTTCTTGAAATGCAAATCATTTAAATGAGCCTCACCTTACTCAGTTGGTAAAACAAAATGTATAAATACCTGCATTGTTCTAGAGAAGCAGCATGGCATGGGGGAAAAAATCTGGATCTTGGAGTCAGGAAACTTAGATTTGAATCCTGAAAACTCAGGATGTAATAATTTATACAATGTGACCATTAGAAAGTTGATATTTGGGAAACTTTACCTTCTTCTCTGTAAAAAAAAAAGGGGGGGTAATAAAATTGGTGTTTACTTCACAGAGTCATTTTACACAGAGAGAAATCACAGTGTAAATATTAAAGCCTCATCTAGCAAATAAGATTATGCTGTACACATTTCAAAGCACTAAACAAACACACAGCATTATGCAGTATATGGATCTATTCTTATCTAAATCTTCATCAATAAACATAAAGTTATCTTGATTAGAGAGAACAGAGCTAAAAAAAAGAAATAACATTATTCTAGGCATTACAACCTAGATCACCTTGGGGCTAAATTTTAGTAATACATTTTGAAAGTACAATATTATTTAAGCAGATATATGCACATATACGTATGTAGAAAGATATAAACATAGATATCCATAATCATACACATATATTCTATATATATATATATATATATATATATATATTTGGATCTAAGCTGTATTATGCTTGTTTTTCCTCTGTTTCTCTGAATGTGGGTAAGCTCTTCCTTCACAAGTCCAGGCTTTCCAAATTTGTCTAACTCTACCAACAAATCACTTTTTATACTACAATACTATTCTAACCTTATATTATCTAGTTCTTTTAAATAGTCTAAAACAATATGATTAATGTGGCTGACATATAGTATAGTTTTCCTATTTTCTCTTTTGATTAAATGTACTTTAGGTTTTAATTTTGTATGGGATTGTGAATATTACTTCTGCATTTTTTACCTGATAAACTCTGCTTCTGATCATTATTATTATGTTAACTTCCTATGTCAAGTTTACAAAGATGAGTAACGTGAAATAAGTTTTGAAATGTAAGCTGTAACTAGATTGTAAGGTTTATTAAATCACAAACTGAATACAGTCATAATTTTTCCTGAAAGCAATAGAAATCTATGGAAGGTTCTTGAGAAGGTTAATACATAATAAAGTTTATTGTTTAGGAAGATTTTCTTTTTAATTCCTGCATCCTATTGTAAGATAAGTTGGTGTCAGAAACCGTCAAAGAGAAATTAGATTCCAAGGTCTAAATTAGACAACTAGATAATGATTTTATAACATGGACCCCAAGGATCATGAAAGAATAGATCCTCAAGATAACATATTTATTTACATAGTCCTTTACTTTTGTAAAACACCTTACAAATATTTGTACTTCACAACAGTTGTAAGATGGATAATTTAAGTATTAGTAATGCCATTTACAGATAAGAAAAATAATTTTCATAAGATTATATTGTCAATAAAGGCAGCAGTAAAACAAAAAAGGGCTAAAAGACTAGTCTTCTGATTCTGATTTCTATGTCCTTTTTATAAAATATGCTGTTTCCTCATCTTTCAGCAGTGTGACTGAATAACATTTAAAAAATCGAAGCCAGTGCTGAGCTGTATGGATGGGCTCTGTAGTTATAATCATCCTTCCTATGAAGATATACAACAGAAGCAGTTCCTTTTATTAAGTATGCTTTTTTAAAGCCTTGCTAATTTGTTGGTCAAAAGAGACTACCATAAA
Organism: Sarcophilus harrisii; assembly: GCF_902635505.1. Classification (NCBI taxonomy): domain Eukaryota; kingdom Metazoa; phylum Chordata; class Mammalia; order Dasyuromorphia; family Dasyuridae; genus Sarcophilus; species Sarcophilus harrisii. The sequence goes on from NC_045426.1 coordinate 423,425,032, forward strand.
GGAAAGGTGGAAATCTTTACTGAGAGAACAAAGTCCTTAGTGTTAATGGGTGTCATGAAAGATATCCACTGCCAGTGGAGAGAAGTAAATGTTTGATGGATTATTAGGGTAAACACTTTGAAACTGAATGCAGTCCCAAAGCTTATGTACCACTTCTGAGGTCCCTCAGTGTCTGAGCCAAAAGCACCATTTGATCTCACGAATAAACAGATTATTAGTTGTATGTGACTTTATATCAAAGTTAAACCACAGAAAGGAGGACTCAAGGGGAAAGAAGAAAAAAGGGTCAATGGCTAGCTCTAATCTATCTCTATATCCTCTTGTTGCTAAATGATCTTATACAATTGCCCTTAAATTCCACATAATTACTTCAGATTATTATTAATTCCTCAAGATGGACTTTAGTCATTTTTCCTTGCATTTTTTAGGGAAGTAGCAGAGACAATTACTCTCTTTTCCCTTCGTTTTATTTTTGATCTCTTTTCTTCTTATCCACAATAAATATAATCCCTTTTATTTGCCTTTACCTTGTATACAGGGAGCCAATATAGTTTGTATGTTTTGGTGATTAAGGACACTCAGTAATAATATTCATAGAGGGGCATTGATTTAGTAATGAGATACAATGAGGCTAACTTCATCCATAATTGAGTCAACAACTTATTACTCCCCCACACTTATGGCTGCCAAACTCACTTCTTGCTGATTCCAAGCACATCATGAAAGGAAAGACTCACTAAAAGGAACACATATTTTTAAAATGTAGGCCGGTATATATAAACAGAAACATAGATATCATTCAAATTGATTTATTGGAGCTGTCTAAACGCCTGTATCTCCAAAAGGGAGATTTTTAAGAATGAAATTGTGAACTGAAGTAATAAGATAGAAATGGTAAGTTCAACTTGCTATGCATAGAGCAAAAACAGTCATATAATTGCACAGAGAGAAATCTTTCAGAAATATAAGTGAGGCCCCTGTATACCAACTCTAACCAACCCTATATAAATGCCATGTTTGTGTGAATATATTTGAACATTAGAAATCTCTATTTAAATATTGTCCCAACTATAAATAACACTGCAATTGGTATTCAGATTTATTAGACAAAGGAGAATGAATTTAGAGGGGGAAAGGGTTATATGTGATTAAGAATTTTTAAGAATTTGAAGTAGTTAGAGGCTAAAGGCCTATCCTGTCTGGATAAAGGAATTTTTGTGGGAATTAAGCCAAAGCATGCTTTGTACAAAATTAAAGCAATGGACATTTTCCTTTTCACTCTACAAAGGGCACATTTTTCAAAATAAAAAATAATTAAATAAATAAAATGCTGATTTTTGATTGGCTAGAATGGAGGATAAAGGGAGTCAGATAACTTGAAGAGCAAAAAAGGCAACATGCTTTAGGATAAGTCACTTCTGTGTCTTCTGAAAGGCCTGAATTTAGATCATGGTGGAATTTGAAGGGCAGATTGTCTGATGTTTAGCCACACAATTCATTTCCCTAAATTATTGTAGATGATCATGTCTAGGTTTTAAACTGTTTTGTTGTATTTGGTGAAGCCAAAATAAGAGTGATCTTTCTTAAGCTAACTATTCTAGATCAGAAGAGTTAATTATCTTTTAAAAGTTTACTGAACTTGAGATCCAAGGTATGGGGTCATATCCTAACTACCCTATAAGGAAGAAAGAAACTCAACATTTATTAAAGCATTTAAACTGTGTCATGCAGTGTGCTAAGTGTTTTACAAATATTATTTCATTTTTTTCTTCATAATAACCCCAAAAGTAAGTGTTATCTCCATTTAACAGATAAATAATAAAATGTGGATGGTGATAGAGAAACAGAGGAACCCCACTTAGTAGATACAATCCACTTAGTGAATATAATTGGACTTGGAGTCAAGAGAAACTTGAATTCAAACTCTATCTTTGACAATCACTAGTTGTAAGATCATTGGGAAGTCACAAACGCTGGGAGCTTCAGTTTGCTTATCTACAAAGAATAATATAGACCTGATGGTGCTTTTCAGAATTTAAACAGTGGCACAAATATCACACTCCATGATAGCAATTGCATCACCTAGATCACAGGATCATTTCTAAGTTTTAAAAGAAATAAATCTTACAAAGCTTTTATGTGCATTAAATCTATTACAAATGTCAAGTATAATTATTATACAACTAAAAGCGAGGCATGAGTATTCTTAATGGTACCCAAAGACAAAAAGGGAAGAGCATGGCATTCTTGTATGTATTTTCACTCATGCAATACTCCATCGCTACTATCTCTTTCATCAAGGACTAGTAGTTTGTCCAATTGAAAATATGTATCAATGCATTTGGGGGAGAGATAAAGAGAAAATATGGAGATAAAGAAGAAAGACAAATATACAGAAAAATGGAGAAATAAAGAGATCATGAGACATAATAAAATTAGTAGAGTGATAAAAAGTTAAAGAGAAAGCTAAATATAGAGTAGATTAGATAGATAAATAGAGAGATCTGGAAATATAGATAAATTTATGCTCATATCTATATTTATGTATTTTAAATAATGGATATATAGTGATAGAGATATTTTGATCACTACCTCCTCCTTCATATTTAACATCTGAACCCATCCTTATCTATTTCTATCTTGATATATAATATATCTGTTATCTACTTTATTGTGTATCTGCACCTACTATACAGCTATGAATGTAAGTACAAATATATATATATGTATATTTATGTACACACATATATATATATTACATATATGTATGTATTAAAATAAATGTGTATGGATTGAAAAAAGTTAGTATCTGCCCACAAGGATTTACATTTAATGGGGGGAACAACACAAAAAAGAAACACTTGAAAAATATAAAAGATTTGGGGTAGGAAATGAAGCTATTCAGCATTGAAATACTATAGAGAAACTTTGTAGAGGCAACAGTATAACTTGATGAGAAATAAAAACATGACAGGTCTGAGCTTCCTTTTTTTAATTAGAGATTTTATGAGAAAACAGAGGGAGAAACCACATAAATGGATGGTACTTCCAAAATAAGAAGTCCAAGAGTAATATGAACTTCCAAAGTATAAAGGCTTATATAGCATGCTAGTGAAAGTCAAGAGTGTTAGGAGTGCATCCTGGAAAGGAGCTTAAATCTGTTCTTAGACATTACTATACGGGTGATCCTGGTCAAGTCACTGAAACTCTTTCTACTTCATTTTCCTCATGGGTATAATAATAGCACTAACTCTATAACACTATTGTTAAGGATAAAATAAAAAAAATATAAGTAAAGTGGTTTGAAAACCTTAAAGTGCTATATAAATGCCATGTTTGTGTGAATATATTTGAACATTAGAAATCTCTATTTAAATATTGTCCCAACTATAAATGACACTGCAATTGGTATTCAGATTTATTAGACAAAGGAGAATGAATTTAGAGGGGGAAAGCGTTTATAAAGGATCTTCTTTTTGAGGTTCATATGGAGACAAATGATACTATTAGAGGAAACCTGGAAAGCCTAGCTACTAATTATGCTATTCTGAACAAAAAGAAATCAAAATTTGAGAGAAGAGATTATGTTTTAATCACTGCTGTTGAGTAAAGGAAAGGATTTGAGAAAAGAAAATTTGATTTGAGAAGAGAAGAAGCATTATTTTAAAAAAAAGATGTTACCTGAGAAACAGATTTAAATTTTTGGGCCATGATCTAAAAATCTATAAATGGTGGGTGCTTTTCTACAGCCAGAATCATTCATCAAAAGCTAACCAATGTGAACCTTGAATAAAGGATAGTACTTATTAAGTTTCACAAGTCTCAGAAGGTTACGCCACAAGTATCAAAATATGTATCTGAGGAAAGTGAAAGATTTCTTTATTGTTCAACCCAAATTAATGCATGACTTCCTCGTTATCCCTCCCTACTAGATCATTTCTTTCTAGTGTCACTTTGAAAGCCATGTTCTTTTGAAGGTCACGGACAAAATAAACTAATTTCTCCCCAAAAGACTTGCATGGATTCAAAAATTCACCCTTTAGATGAATTTTGACATTACATTCAAATAGGTACAGTGAACTCTTAGTCTTTATTCTACTCTTCTTTTTTGGATGTCACACTCTTTCCTTTTGGCACTACTTAGAATTTTCCTGTACCTCATTATATTGTTTTTTCCATCTTTATTTTTTTTTTCCTTTTGAGTTCTATTTTCTATTCATTCATGGCATTTTAGTCTCCCTGATAAGCTAAGGATTATAAGAACATTCTTCCACCTTCATATCTCCTCCATTCCCTTATAAGACTTGTTTTCAAACAAAAGAGAAAAACATCAAAACCAACCCAAAATTTGTGCACAGAAAACTGTTAAGTAGCATTAAAAATCATATATTATTGTCTGCACATCACCAGGAAGTTGTCCCTACCTTTCATAATTTCTGGAGCTAAAATATTCAATTCTCTGATCTTTTAGTTAACTTCCAGGGCAAACTTGTTTTCTGGACACAGGCTTGCTTATCAGGAGCTTCTGAGCAAGGATTTATTTTTAATACAATATTCTGAATTGTCTGATCATTTCTAACCTTTGTCTTCATAGAGGATGCTGTTTGGTCAGCTGTTTTTGATCCATAATAAAAAAAAGTTTGGCCAAAGCCCTAATTCAAGAAAAAGCTGTATTTGGCTGTTGTCTGTGAGGTTTTATGGAGAAATATAACTTCCACCTACTTTTTTTCTCTTTCTTATTCTTTAGTCCTTTACCCATTGTTTAAATATCAGGGACCTTTTACTTCTATCATTCCTCTTTGCTCTCTCAACAGCTGTTGTCCTGTACATGACTTTCTCTAAAGGACTGATTTCTTCTTCTTAATTCACTAGTGAGATTCTTATAACAAATATTCCACACCTTATTTTCTGTCATAGCATCTCTCCTCCATTCTTGGAAGATTACGGCTCCTCCTACTTTACTGAGATATCTTTACCATCTGGCATCCAATTCAACAAACATGTATTAAGCCATATGTGTCAGGATAGTACCATCTGTGAGGTGCTGATTTGAGACAAAGAAGAAACAAAACATTCCTTGATATCAAGGAACTTACATTCTACTGATGGGAAAACAAAATATACATAAATAAATAAACACAAGTATATATATGGTTTGAGGATGGATCTATTACTTAATTGATATAGAGAACTCTTGACAAAAGTAATTTCTTAAATTATTGCTGATGGCTCCTTTTTTTGTGATTTATTGTATCAAAGAAATTCCTAGAGTATTGAGAAGCCAAATGACAGAAAGATCACATCAAATACATAAAAAAACCATAAAATTATTGCAATGGAGATATTTTGTATGCTGTAAAGAGGGTTGAACTTGGAATCTGAGTTTGCACTTTGTTCTGACTTTATATCTTTTCCCCTGTGTTTATACTGGACCCTTCCTGGACCCCAGTTTGCTCATTTGTAAAAGTATGAAGTTGGACAAGACTTTTGAAGCCTCTCCTATCTCTGAATTGATGATCCTCTGAATGGTAATGATTGGGGGAAATCAGTAAAGGTATCCTATAGGAGGACCTGAGTTTTGAAGATATCTAGGAATTCTTGAGGGGAGTGGTGGAAAGAATTGCATGTCTAGAGAACAATCAATACAATACTTGACAATAAAGTAAAAAGGTTAATTTTTTAATCTACATATCTATTCACTAACATTTTAAATTAGACTAAGAGCTCAACAACTTATTAAAACACTTCTTAGTATAAAACACAAACATGATTATTTTTTTCATTCTCTCAATTACACCATAAGGCTGTTGATATCAGTCCCCTCACTATTAGACTATTATCTGCGCAATGAAAAGAACAACGGATTTTGGAACTAGAGAAATTGTGACACGGTCACTTTAGGGATCCATTGACTTTTTTTTTTTTTTAATAAAAAAGATTTCACTATGATCTGGGTTCTATTAAGAAATATTAATTTGATAGTTCCTTGTTCAGAGTTAGTACTTAACACTTTCTGAATAATTGAATGAAAGAGTTAATGAATGAATTAACAAATCAAGCTAAACTTATGAAATGATAATTAGAAGAAAAAGAAAGCAGAAGTTGGTGACAAGGCAAAGAAAAGTCAATGGGATTTGGTGTCAATGGTGTATGAATGTAGAGAAAAGGAGGAATCAAAGATGAATGGATTTGTTTTCTCATGTATTTCTTAACATAAGCCAGGATAGAATCATAAAATGTAGAAAACTGGAAGAGAGCCTATAGGATGTCTAGTATAATCCATTATTTTACAGATGAGGAACCTAAGGCTCAGAGAAGTTATGTGTGTGCTATTCAGTGCTACACAGTTATGAAAAAGAATGAAACCAGAACTCAGATATAAGCCATATTTCATTTTTATCTTCATTTGGAAAATTTTTTTTAGTTTTTTCATTGAATTACTATATTCCTAGTAATATTATAGCTACAAGGGTCCAAAACTTTACATCAATTATAAAAGTTTTTGATATAGGTCAGTAAAAACTATGATGATAATTTTGACTAGCTTAGTAGTAATTCTTAAAAATATTTAAAATAGAGAATCAATATTCTATTTCTATAATCGACCAAAGATGACATCATTCTGAGGTACAGTTTTTCACAGTCCAAGGCCATATTTATGTTTCTAGACAGATATCATATAAGATTATCTTCAAAATAGTAATCCCCATTTGTAAAAATAATCAGACCTGAAACCACTGTTTGCAATATTCCAGTAGAGAAATTCAATAAGAAGTTTGGAAGAACAGCTCCTGAAAGAGATCCAATATTAGTAAGATTTTTATTTCATTAAATAAATATATATACAAGTTGCTACTGTCTCCTATAATTCTCTGTGGAGTGGCCAATAAAGTTATGAATTTTTTAGCTGCATCATTCTAACAATATAGGACTACAGAATTAAGTATAGGATTTCATGAAAATGTGATAAATGTGACATAAAAGATTCCAAAATTACATACACCACACTATATATGCTTGTAGCCTATGCAGGGAACACTTTACTGGAGGAAACATAAAAACTTCAATAAAAGACAAGATATGAAGTTGAATTAGATGATCTCTTTAAGATTCCTCAAAATATGACCATTCTATGAGGTCTTCATTTAAGCAGTGAACTAAATGCATAGGAATGAGATTCCTATAATGGAATTATAGGGAGAGACTGAACAGGCAATCTGTTTCAAAAGAGAAAACTATAATATGTATATTGTATTTTTTTTTCTTCTTGGGAAGGATGGAGGAAGAGACGTGGAACTGAAAACGTGTTTTTTGAAAAAGAACCTCACTTTGCAAACCTTGAACAGTACTCTTTACTAGATGAAGAGTTCTAAAATGGCAACATATAAAATTATTTTTATCTGTGCTATTAACTCCATGCACTTTGATGTGCCTTCATTACCAAAACCCTTTTTTTTGCCTATGTTAAGTTATGAAAGCAATGGAACTAAATATTGAAAAATAAACTGGATTAATGAAGGAAAATCACTAAGATCACTAGTAGAAACTGTATATTTATGAGTGCATTTCTCCTAGTAATCTATTCTTATTTATTCCTAGATTAAGATAATTAAAATATTTTAAAAATCTGTTTTTCAGATCATTTTATGATCACAGGCTCTCTTTTTCACTAATTCTCAGTCTAAAAGTAATGTTACAGATAGAGATGTATATCTAACCCCTGGAGTCAGCTCAATTAATTCATAGCAGGACTTAATTCGTGTTGTTGTCATGTTATTCCCTACTGTTATGATTGATTTTGACCTGTTATATTTTAAAGAGATAATTTGATCATTTTCATAATTCAGTAAACATATATGAAAAATAACAGCAAGAACTGATTATATTCAAGCTACACTATCAAAATGTTCACTGATTTGACTAAATTTTCTTAGCATTAAATTCTTCACCCTCATTCAATCTTTATCAACGTGGATTTTGAAGGGACGCTTTTTTTCTCTTCTCCTTTACCTCTCTTTGCCATAGTAAAAAAAAAAGAAAAAAATATATATACACACACAATATATATAATATATATATATATTATATATATTATATTGTGGCTTCTGTCTTAGAGGGACCTCTGTTTCAAAGGCAAAAATGTTATTTTTTTTCAAAGATCAATAAATAAAATGGTTTGTTATGTTTAAACTCAGGAAAAATGGGGTTTTAATCCCAGGTCCAACTCTCATTAACTAAAAGATTATGAGCAATTCATTTAACTTTTCTGAGTCTCAATTTCCTTATTCATAAAATAATGATACTTGTACCAAGTTGTTAGAAAACTATTGTGAAGAACAAATAAAATGTATATAAAGCTTAATGCAAAGCTAAAATAACTACTATATACATTTCAGTGATGATGATGGTGGTGAAAAGGATTAGCATGGAGATATGGATGAGGATCATAAAGGAGAAAATTGGTTTGCCTTCACTACTCCTGCAGGATGAGTAATCTCTCCAGTACCATAAAACATTTCCTCATAGTTATTTTGTACATTTAATTTGTGAAATGGTGACAAACCTTCAGATGATCTTCTTTGTATTTAGGCAGGTGTTCACCATTGATATACACTTGCTTTCTCAGTGGATTGGAGAAGCATAGAAGGAAGGAAAAGAATCTGGAACTCAAAAAATTTTTAAATGTTCAAAAGAGAATAATAAATGTATTTTTTAAAAAAGAAATTTGTTAAAATAAAGATCTATTTTCCCCTTATTTAAGAGCCTCCTTAATTATGTTCATGGACCTCTTGAAGGTCTATGGACCCTAAATTAAGAACTCTTGCTTTAGGAACATGTTATTTCATCTAATGATACTTATATGTTATTACAATTATATTCTACCTTGTTCCCACCCCTCCTTCCTTATTCTAGCAAGACACAAAAGATTATATAAATATCATAGACTTTACAGTTATACTTAGAGACAAAATCATCTTTAACAAATTTCTTTCTATTGTGCAGGTATAATTTTGTAGGATTTTTATTTTTAGTCCAAAGGAGGGATGCAAATGGTCCTAAATTTTACAGATTAACCAAAAGAGAAAATTATGTGTGTTTAGCCAAACTGCAGAATTTAAATACAGAAAATCTCAAAATATGTTCCCTTTTGAGTGTTAGAATTAAAAAAAAAAAAAAACATTCCTGATTATAGATGCATTGGATTTACAGTGTCTCCAAGTAACACTTTTCAGAGGAGCAATTCAGATTAAGGTTTCAGAGATTTAGATATAATTGACCTCCTGTACTGTATGACTTACCTTGGAGCCCCTAGTAGAGAAAATAGAAAAGGGATTATGGTAGTGGACCTATTACAGCTTCAGGTTTCAGAATTCAAATGAACTGCATTCACCAGTAGCTATTTTCATCTATTCACATTTAAAATTATCTAAATGAGCTGAAAAAACTCCTGTTTAAAATATTATTAGCAAACTGATGAATTCCTTCCTCTTTACTTCCATAGAAGGAAAGCACTTCCTTCTTCTCTTATTTTTCCCCTGTAGTATGTGAACATTTTTTTCATAATTACTAAAACCTGAACAAAATGATTCACATTGTTATGCTAATCCATTTTTAATATTTACCAAATACTCTGCTACTACCTCATTTTTCTGTAATATGAAAGCTAATTCAGGAAGCTACAAATTGAAATGGAAAGAATTTTGAATTTAAATTCAAAAACCCTGTGTTCTAAACTGTCTTTTTCTTGTACTAGCTGCATGATCTTAGAAAAAAATTAAGTTTTCCTGAATTCATAGTATGGTAGCATTAATGAACTGTCTGGCTCCCAAAAAAGTATGTTATAAACACCAAAATGGAAAATAAATGTTACTATAATTATTTTATTCACTACTAGAAAGACATTAAGGTCCTATATTCATTCATTTGGGATACTAAGATAACAATTTATATATTATCATAAAAATAATATATAGTCACAGAAGATGTTTTTAAGTTTGGAAACATATCTAATAGGAACTGACATCGATAAGACCAAAATTGAGCTGATTGACTAGCAAGTTGATAATATTTCTTCACTAAAATCTAATGGATGACAAATAATAGTGGATTTTAGAGAACCTAGATGAAGTCTAGCCAATCTAATAAATTTATAGCTGAGGAAAAAGTTCTAGAGAGGTAGGTCATAAAATCAGGTCAGTCAAGATCATAAAATCAGGGCAAAATTTTAATTTCCCTGTTTTTGTCTCCAAGGCACTTCCTAATACTCTTTTATATCACCTCTCTGGGGTTATAGCATCTAAGAATTTTAGAGTTTAAGAGACATCAGATTTGATAAGCAACCAATTCCTAATCAAGAATCCTTGCAACATTTTCAACAAATGGTTATTCAGACATTAACTAGGAAGACTATAATCCAGAGAGAATTTTATCCTGCTTTAGAAATCTCATTTCTCTTTTGAATAGCAGTACTCATTAAATTTTTTTCTTTACACAAATTTTAAACGTTCTTTGCTGTACATTCTTCTCCTTGCTCATAGTTCTATATTCTGGGCTACCATAGAACAATTTCTCTGCAAATGGGTCTCTCTGAAAATGTTGAGAAAATGATTTCATCCAACTTTTAAATATTTTTCATATTATTTTCAGTTTCTTCAAGCCATGTTTTTGAGGCATGTCACTATCAGGGCCTTGCTGTTTTGGAGCTTCTTCAGCTTTCTAATATCTTTCCTAAAATGTAGTACCCAGAGCTTAACACACTATCCCAAACGACACAGAATATGAAATACAGGTTCAATATAAACTCCATATTCTGAGTACACTTCTGTAGCATTCCATTGATTCATATTATACTTGCAGTCTAATGAAATCTCTTTAAAAAGAAAAAGTTAGCAAACTATGTCTTGATCCTTCATAATTATAGTTGTAAAGTCATTTTTTAAAAACTAAATTAAAGATTTTACATTTTTTCCTATTAAATTTTATCTTATTGGATTTGGCATGCATTCAAACTTATTTGAAATCTTTTTGAAACCTCTATGTGACAATCAAGACATTAGCCACTTCTCCTAGTTTATTACCATTGGCAAAATGGATTCATATTCATTATATATAATGCAGTAATTTAATTTTTTTATTGAAGTTTTTTATTTACAAAGCATATGCATGGGTAATTTTTCCAACATTGACCTTTGAATAACCTTTTGTTCCAAATTTTCCCCTACTTCTCCCCACACTGTCCCCTAGCTGGCAGGTAATCCAATACATGTTACATATGTTGAAATACATGTTAGATCCAATATTTATGCATATTTATACAGTTATCTTGTTGCCTAACAAAAATAAGATCAAGAAGGAAGAAAAAAGAAAACCTGAGAAAGAAAACATAATGAGAGCAAATAACAGAGAGAGTGAGAATGCTATGTTGTGATTCTGTTCCTATGGTAGCTGGTTCTCTTCATCACTGCACAAGTGGAATTGGTTTGAATCATCTCATTACTAAAGAGAGCCATGTCCATCAGAATCGATCATCATATAATCTTGTTGTTGCTGTGTATAATGATCTGATTCTGCTCATTTAACTCAGCATCAGTTCATGTAGTTCTCTCCAAGCTTCTCTGAAATCATCCTGCTGGTCATTTCTCACAGAAAAATAGTATTCTATAACATTCATATGCCATAATTTATTCAGCCATTCTTCAATTGATGGGCATCCATTCAGGTTCCAATTTCTTGCCACTACAAAGAGAGCTGCCACAAACATTTTTACACATATGGGTCCTTTCCCTTATTTGATATCTCTTTGGGGAATAAGCCCAGTAGAAACACTGCTGGGTCAAAGGGTATGTACAGTGTGATAACTTTTTGATCATAGTCCTAAATTGCTCCCCAGAATGGTTGGATCTGTTCACAGTTCTACTAACAATGTATCATTGTCCCAGTTTTCCCATATGGTTTTGTTAATTTTGTTATTGATCTAGTTAATTATACTAATAGTTTTTCTAATAATGAACCAGCTCTGCATTCCTGGTATAAATCTTACTTGGTCATGGTGTGTTATCCTGGGAATGATTTTCTGTAATCTTTTTGCTAATATTTTATTTAAGATTTTTGCATCAATATTCATTAGGGAGATTGGCCTATAATTTTCTTTCTCTGTTTTCAACCTACCTAGTTTAGGTATCAGTATGATGTCAGTGACATAAAAGGAATTTTTTCAAATAGTTTACATAGTATTGGAGTTAATTGTTCTTTAAGTGTTTGGTAGAATTCACATGTAAATCCATCTGGTCCTGGGGATTTTTTCTTAGGGCGTTGATTAATAGCTTGTTCTATTTCTTTTTCTAAAATGGGACTATTTAAATAATTTATTTCCTTTTCTGATAATTTGGGCAATCTCTATTTTTCTAGGTATTCCTCCATTTCACTTAGGTTGTCAAATTTATTTGCATAAATTTGAGCAAGGTAACTCCTGATAATTGCTCTAGTTTCCTCTTCATTGGTGGATAGATCTCCCTTTTCTTTTTTGAGATGAATAATTTAATTTTCATCTTTCCTTTTTCTAATCAAATGAACTAAAGGTTTATCTATTTTGTTGTTTTTTTATAAAGTCAACTCAGTTTTATTTATTAATTTAATAGATTTTTTTACTTTCAATTTTATTGATCTCTCCTTTTATTTTTAGAATTTCAAGTTTGGTATTTGATTGGGGATTTTTAATTTGTTCTTTCTCTAGCTTTTTAAATCACAAGCCCAATTTATTGATCTTTCTCTATTTTATGCAAGCAAGCTTCTAGAGACATAAAATTTCCCCTTATTACAGCTTTGGCAGCATCCCACAAATTTTGGTATGTTGTCTCATTATTGTCATTCTCTTGGATGAAATGATGGATTGTGTCTATGATTTGCTGTTTCACCCATTCATTCTTTAGGATAAGATTATTTAGTTTCCAATTTCTTTTTGGTCTATTTTCCCCTGGCTCTTTATTGAATGTAATTTTTATTGCATCAGGAGCTGAGAAACATGCATTTACTATTTCTGACTTTCTGCATTTGATTTTGAGGTCTTTATGTCCTAATATATGGTCAATTTTTGTATAGGTTCCATGAACTGCTAAGAAGAAAGTGTAGTCCTTTCTGTCTCCACTCAATTTTCTCCAAGATTTATCATATCTAGTTTTGTTCCTATTCTGTTTACCTCTTTAACTTCTTTCTTATTTATTTTGTGGTTTGATTTATCTAGTTCTGAGAAAGCAATGTTGAGATCTCCCATTATTATAGTTTTACTAATTCTTCTTGCAACTCTCTTAACTTCTCCTTTAGGAATTAGGTGCTTTACCACTTGGTGCTTATATGTTTAATATTAATATTCTTCTTTATCTATGGTACCCTTTAACAAGATAGTTCACTTCCTTATCTTTTTTTATTAGATCAGTTTTTGCTTTAGCTTGATCTGAGCTTAGGATGGCTACCCCTGTTTTTTTTTTTTTTTTTTTTCTTCACCTGAAGCTTAATAGATTCTGCTCCAGCCTTTTACTTTTACTCTGTATGTATCACTTTGCAATAAATAAACAACATATTGTAGGATTATGGCTTTTAATCTATTCTGCTATCCACTTATGTTTTATGGGAGAGTTCACTCCATTCACATTTACAGTTAAAACTACTAATTCTGTATTTCCTGTCAACTTATTAACCCTAAATTATACTTTTCTCTTTCCTTTATCCTTTTCCTTCCTTCCCAGTATTTTACTTATGAGCACTACTTGCCTCAAGCAGTCCTTCCCCTTTACAGAACCTCCCCCTTTCTTATACCTTTCCCCTTCTATTTAGTCTACCCCTTCCCATTTTCCCTTTCCCCTCCCACTTTTCTATAAGATGAGAGATGTTTCTCAGTGAAATCAAATATATCTAATATTCTTTCCTTGGCCCAAATCTGATGAGAGTAAGATTCACACAATACTCATCATCCTCCCCTTTCCTTCAATTATAATATGTTTTCTTTTCCTTTTTCTGAGATGCAATTTCCCTCATTATACCTCCACTTCCATCCCTTTTTCAGTTACAATACCCTTTCCATCTCTAGTTTCTTTTTTATATTATAACAGTAAAATCTGATTATACATGTAATTTCAGTGTAGAAATACAGTTCTCAAAGTTTTTTTTTTCTTTTTACCTTTTTATGCTTCTTTTGAGTTCTGTATTTGGAGGTCAACTTTTTTGTTTAACACTAGTCTTTTGTTCAGAAATAAATGGACTTCACCAGTTTCATTGAATGTTCATCTTCTTTCCTTAAAGAAACCACTAAGTATAGCAGGATAATTTATTCCTGGCTACATTCCAAGTTCCTTCACCTTTCAGAATATCAGATTCCAGCCTTTAAAGATTGGATCCTTTAAAGTGAAAGCTGCTAGGTCCTGAATAATCCTAATTGTGGTTCCTTGATATTTGAATTGTTTCTTTCTGGCTGCTTGTAATATTTATTCCTTGGTCCAATAAATCTCAAATTTAGCCACAATATTCCTTGGGATTTTAATTTAGGGGTCTCTTTCAGGAGGTGTTCAGTGAATTCTTTCAATGGTCATTTTACTTTCTGTTTCTATATCTGGGAAGTTCTCTTTGATGATTTCCTGATAGTGTCTAGGCTCTTTTTTTTCATCATGTATTTCAGGGAGTCCATTAATCATTAGATTATGTTTCCTAGATCTATTTTGCAGGTTGATTATTTTTCCAATTAGGCTTTTTACATTTTTTCTATTTTTTAAAATTTTTTTCATTTTGCTTGACTGATTCTTGTTGTCTCATTGAGTCATTAATTTCTTTTTGTCCAATTCTGAATTTTAGTGAGTTATTTTCTTTTTACATTTTTAAATTTTTTTTAAATATTTTTCCAATTTTTTAATTGAATTGTTTTGTTCTATGGAAATTTTCCATTTCACAAATTCTGTTGTTTTAAGGGTTATTTTCTTTTTCTGTTTCACAAATTCTATTTTTCTGGGAGTTGCTTTCTTTTTCCATTTTATCAAATTTATCTTTTAATGAGTCATATGTTTTTTCCATTTCACTAAGTCTATTTTGTAATGAATTTCCTTCAAATACTTTCTGTATTGCCTTTTCCAAACCCTCTTGCAATTTTTTCCATTTCTTTTCCCCATTTTTCCTCTAGCTCTTTTAAGATCCTTCTTAATTTCTTCTAGGAGAGCCTTGTGTGATGGGGATCAGGTTATATCACCTTTTCGGCTTCATCTGTAGACAATTTGCTTTTAATCTCCCCAGGGTTTGAAATCTGCTCTTCTTTTTCACCATAAAAGCTGTCAGTCATTAGAGTCCTCTTAACTTTTGTAGTCATTTTTTTTTTAAGTTAAGGTCTGCCTCTATGGCAGATGGAGGTTTTCCAAGCAGCTGGTGCTATGCTGGGTAAGTGCTGATTCATTCCTGTTGCAGAATGGGTATGGTTAGGTCCCATGAGATTCTGGTGTTTTGGAGTTCAGTATTGATCTTTTGTGTATGTTGGATGTTTTATAACTTTTCTACTGTTCTATTGGATTGCAACCTGGGTCTCCACCCTACTGGGTTGCACCCAGCAGTGCCAACACTGCTGTAGATGGCTGTGGATTCCACCCTGTACATTCTCTGACACGTGGAGTCAGCAATGCTAGTGGAATCAGCAATGTCCCAGGGCTCTGTGCTGTGTGTTCTGTTTGTGGTCAACTGTTTGTGTTAGACTGCCTCCCTCCTATTTCCAATTGAAACAGATCTTTTATGGTCTGTTTCCTCCCGTAGATTTTCTGTTATGTGGAGACTGTATGATTTTGTAATTATTTTGAGGGTTATGAAGAAGGTCAGAGAGAAACGTGTTTTGTCTCTACCATCTTGGCTCTGCCCTTCAGTAATTTTTAAAAAATTGAATATATCATGATCAGAGAGAGATTTCTTGAACACTCCAATGGTGACCTTTCTCTAAATAGATAGAAACCAGCAAAGATTAATTCTTGGATTTAGTCATTAAATTACTCAATACTCCTGATTTTGCTATTATCTAATTCATATATCTCTATTTTCTCCAAATAATCATAGAATATCATTTTTGAAAAGGACGTCAGAGATATAACAATTGGAAAAATATTAAATGCTCTTGGATAGGGGGAGCAAATATAATAAAAGGGGGAATACCTAAGCAAATCTATTTATATACCAATCAGACTCCCCAAAATACTATTGTAATGACCTAGAAACAATAACAAAATACATATGAAAAAACAAAAGGTCAAGAATTTCAAGGGAACTAATGAAAACAAAGATCAAATGAAGGTGGTCTAGCTGTACCAGATCTAAAATAATATTATAAAGCAGCGGTTACCAAAACCATTTGGTATTGGCTAAGAAATAGACTAGTTGATCAATGGAATAGGTTAGGTTCAAAGGACAAAACAGCCAATAACTTTAATAATCTAGTGTTTTACAAATCCAAAGACCCCAGCTTTTGGGATAAGAACTCACTGCTTGATAAAAACTGCTGGGAAAATTGGAAATTAGTATGGTAGAAACTAGGCATTGACCGACACTTAACAGTGTACATCAAGATAAGGTCAAAATGGGTTCATGACCTAGGCATAAAGAATGAGATTATAAATATATTAGAAGAACATAGGATAGTTTACCTTTCAGACCTGTGGAGGAGGAAGGAATTTATGACCAAAGAAGAACTAGAGATCATTATTGATCACAAAATAGAAAATTTTGATTATATCAAATTGAAAGTTTTTGTACAAACAAAACTAATGCAGACAAGATTAGAAGGGAAGTAATAAATTGGGAAAACATTTTTATAGTCAAAGCTTCTGATAAAGGCTTCATTTCCAAAATATATTCTCCAATTGATAAATGGTCAAAGGATATGAACAGACAATTCTTAGATGAAGAAATTGAAACTATTTCTAGCAATATGAAAAGATGCTACAAGTCATTATTATTCAGAGAAATGCAAATTAAGACAACTCTGAGATACTACATACACCTGTCAGATTGGCTAGAATGACAGGGAAAGATAATGCTGAATGTTGGAGGGGATGTGGGCAAATTGGGACACTGATGCATTGTTGGTGGAATTGTGAATACTTCCAGCCATTCTGGAGAGTGATTTGGAACTATGCTCAAAAAAATTATCAAATTATGCATACCCTTTGATCCAGCAATGTTACTACTGGGCTTATATCCCAAAGAGATCATAACAAAGGGAAAGGGACCTGTATGTGCATGAATGTTTGTGGCAGCCCTCTTTGTAGTGGCCAGAAACTGGAAACTGAGTGGATGCCCATCAGTTGGAGAATGGCTGAATAAATTGTGGTATATGAATGTTATGGAATATTATTTTTCTGTAAGAAATGAATGACCAGCAGGATGATTTCAGAAGGCCTCGAGAGACTCACATGAACTAATATTGAGTGAAATGAGCAGGACCAGGATGATCATTATATACTTCAACAACAGTACTATATGATGATCAATTCTGATGGTCATAGCTTTCTTCAACAATGACATGAAACAAATCAGTTCCAATAGAACAGTAATGAATTGTACTAGCTACACCCAGTGAAAGAACTCTGGGGAAATGAGTGTGAACCACTACATAGAATTTCCAATCCCCCTATTTTTGTCTGCCCACATTTTTGATTTCCTTCACAGGTTAATTGTACATTATTTCAAAGTGTGATTCTTCCTGTGCAGCAAAATACCTTTATGGACATATATACATATATTGTATTAAACATATACTTTAACATATTTAACATGTATTGGTCTACCTGCCATCCGGGGGAGGGGGTGGAGGAAGGAAGAGAAAAATTGGAACAAAAGGTTTTGCAACTGTCAATGCTGAAAATTTCCCCTGCATATATCTTGTAAATAAAAAAGCTATAATAACAAATAATAATAAATAAATTTTAAAAAAGAACATCAGAAACCAGTTATTCCATCTGGAACAAGAATTTATTCTGTAATATAGTCAAGAATTTGTTTCTAACTAATAAGGTTATATCTACCTTACAGAGTAAATCATGATTCTTTTGCATAGCTTTAATTGTAGGGAAGCTCTCTGTGTGTGTGTGTGTAGCTTGAACCTAAATTTACCCTTTTGCAACATTCATTCAGTGCTCATATTTCTACTTATTTCATAATCCTGCATAAGTAACTAACTTTATTTCATTAAAGAATTTAATACATTCTAGTTTTCTTTCTTCTGATAGATTAATATAGTAGATATGGTCACCAAGAAAACAAGATTATTTTTGATATTACTTGTACTAGAAGAGACTGTTTGGTAGTTGGCCCAGTACATAGAATGTTAGGCTCAGAGTTAGGAAGACCTGAGTTCAAATTTGGATTAAAGCACTTAGTCTCTGTGATCCTGGGCAAATAACTTAGCAGAATTTTCCTCAGTTTATTTTTTTCTGAAAAATGAACTTAAAAAGAAAATGGGAAACCACAAATATATCTTTGACTAGAAAACACTTAATTGTGTCATGAAGAATCAAATATAGCAAAAAATGACTGAAGGACAAAATTTGTAGTTGACATAGTATATAGACCATTGAAACTGGAGTTAAAAAGACTTGCATGTGAAAATTGACTCAGATACTTGTTATTTGGAAAACAAAACAAAATACCACTAATTAAGCAATTACTATGTGTCAAACACTGTACTAATTACTGGGAATACATATCCAAGCAAAGAGAAAGATAGTCCCAACTTCAAGGATTTTACATTTTAATGAAGAGGCCAGCAAATAAAAGGAAGGTAAAAGGGAGTTGAGTGGGAGTTATTTTAAACTAAGGCATGATGGAGAAGCATAGAGTGCAGCCTAGTGAAAAACAAAGATATAGGTAGTCTGGACAGTCTCCTTAAATAAAGACTGAAAAAAACAACCAATCAGATGTAATTCTAGGCAAGTTACTTGTCTCTGTCAACTTTTTGAAAAATGGGGGCAATGTATATCTCAACACTTTTGTTTTAAGTCTGAAATGAGAGAAAGTCCTATATTTTATTTTATAAAAGTTATTAATTATGTTCATTTTTGTACTTATAGATCATTGATTCACATTCTAAATATTAATAAAACCATTCTGTTAATAACATGGTTCCATGAAATTTTAATTATATTAAAAGTTAATCTTAGAATTATTTTTCCTTCTTAAACTCTCAAAAATGTAATGGATGCACAATCTTAAAGTATGTATATGGTATGAAAGTATAATTATTTCTCTATATGCATAAAGATCTATATAGCCTGTATGATATTCTATGTTAGCCAAAATGTCATTAAAATGTAGTACCTTATAAAATTTAATGCTACTCAAATTTAAATCTCGCAATATGCTGTTTGCAAGAAACTCATTTGAAAATGAGAGATGCATACAGAATAAAACTAAAAGGCTGGTGTAGAAATGATAATATTTCAGCTGATACCAAAAAAAAAAATCATTATATCAGACACAGTTAAAGTTAAAAAATATTAAACTTAAAGACAAAAACAGGGAAATTTCATTATGTTAAAAGTACCCCAGATGATGAAGGAACATCAACATTAAACCCATATGGACTAAATTCTGTAGCATCCAAATTTTTAAAGCAAAAGCTAAATCAATTATAAGAAGAAACTGTAAAACTATACTAGTTGGGTATTTCAACTCTTTTCTCTCAGAATTAGATAAAGCTATCCAAATTATAAATAAGAAAGAAATCAAGGAAATGAATAGTGTCTTAGAAAAGATAGATATGATAGATAGCAGAAAAGAATTTAATGGTAAAAGTAGAATATATTTTCTTTTTTTTTAAAGCTTTTTATTTTCAAAAAATATGCATGGATAATTTTTCAACATTGATCCTTTCATAGCTTTTTGTTTCATATTTCCCCCTCCTTTCTCCCACTCCCTCCCTTAGATGTCAAGCAATGCAATATATGTTATACATGCTAAAGTATATGTTAAATACAATATGTGTAAACATTTATATAATTATTTTGGTGAACAAGAAACATCAGATTAATAAGGAAAGCAAATGAGTAAGAAAACAAAATGTAAGCAAACAACAACAAAAAAAGTGAGAATATTATGTTGTGATCTACATTCAATTCCCACACTCCTCTCTCTGGTAGAAGATGGCTCTCTTCATCACAATAGATGATTTGACATCTGGAAAGGATCACATTCCTCAGAATTGATTGTAGTATAATACAGTGCTCTCCTGGTTCTGCTCATTTCACTTCACTTCTGTTCTTGCAAGTCTCTCCAGGCCTCTCTAAAATTATCCTCCTGATCATTTCTTATAGAATAATAATATGGAATATATATTTTCTTAATGATATATGATACCTTTATAAAAATTGGCCACATATTAAGGCATAAAAACTTTATAATTAAATGCAGAAAACAGAAATATTGAATAAATCCTTTTTGGTTCATAATATAATAAACATTATATTTAATATGGGACCCTGGAAAAACAGATTAAAATTAATCAAAAACTAAGTAATTCTATTTTAAATAATGAATGGGTTAAAAAACCACACCATTGAAACAATAAATAATTTTATGAAAGTGAATGACAATAAGAATACAGCATATCAAAACCTATGGGATTCAGCAAAATGAGTACTCAGAGTCAACAGAAAATTAATCTTTAAATGTTTATATTAACAAAACAGAGAAAGAGTAGATTAATAAATTGGCTTTGGGAAACCAGTAAGGGTAGGGGGGGCAGTAACAGCTTCCAAAGGTCTCAGGTCAAAGGAGCTTTCTTTTTTAGCAGTGAGGAAGGATTCTGTTGCTTTAGCATACTACCTTTTACAGTTACAGTGGATGATGGGGAAGGGACAGACAGACACTCCTAACAGTTCCAAGGCAGACAAGAATGCTTGTGGTCAGATCCCTAGAAGGATCTCTGAAAACAACTGCACAAAACCTCTAAAGCTTGGACCAGTGACCTCCATCTTGGAAACAGAGGTCTACCCATTAAAAGTCCAGTAATAGGTTAGGAAAATGAGCAGACAACAGCAAAAAGCTTCTGACCCTTACTATAGTAAAAAGGAAGCTCAAAACACATGTTCAGAAGAAAACAAAGTCAAAGCTCCTATATGCAAAACTTCCAAGAAAACTGGTCTCAGGCTATGGAAGAGCTCATAAGGGATTTTGAAAATCAGGTAAGAAAGGGGAAAAAATAAGAGGAGAATTGAGAGTTATTTTCAATTCTGGTATCAAAGTATTTGGAATAATAGGAAAAAATGAAACAAATGAAACATTTATGAAACAAATTGATGCTTAAACCCAAAATAGGAAGGGTAAAAACAGAAAAAAAAAATTATAGAATAATTTCACTGATGATGCAAAAATTCCTAATGGATCAGACTAGATGTATATACCATAAAAAATATACATTGTAACCAAGTTAAATTTATACTAGGAATAGTATAATATGAGGACAACTACTAACATAATAGATTATATCAATAGAATAAATAAAAATCACATATTTATATCAAAAATGTAGAAAAAAGTTTTGATAAAATATGATATTCATTTGTATGAAAAAACATTTTTAAATCCAGGTACAAATGGATTTTTCTTTAAAATAATAACTAATGGAAAAAATGTAAAGGAAGGAGATCTAACAGTACCAGATCTTAAAATGTATTATCAGATGCTAATTATCAAAACTGAGAAATAGAAAGTTAGATCAATAAAGCAGAGTAGACCTAAGCTTTTAGGATAAGAGTTCATTATTTGATAAAAGTAAATAATCACATGAAATAACATGATACAAAAAAAGCAGTAAGGCAGAACCTAAATATAGATCATCATCTTATACTACTTACCTAAATAAAGTTATATATAATATATATATATATATATATATATAAGACCTAAACATAAAGAGAGATATCATAAATAAATTGGAAAAACATGGATATAACCTATATTGCTTACTGTTTGGGGAAGGAGGTGGGAAAAAAAAGGGGAAAAAATGGAAATCAAAATCTTACCCAAATGAATGTTGAAAACTATTTTTATGTGTAATTGAAAAAAATAGTACAGTATTAAAATATTTTTTGAAAATTTAAAAAAAAAACAACCACAACAACATGGAACACATTACCTATCAGTCTTATGGATAGAAGAATTTATGAATACATAAAAAGACAGAGATCATTATGAGATATAAAACAGATTCTTTTGATTACACTAAGTTAAAAAAGGTTCTGCACAAATAAGTCAATATAGTCAATATTAAAATAAAAGCAGATATTGAGGGGAAATTTTTAAAGACAGTTTTTCAGATAAAAGTGTCATATCTCAAGTACAGAAAGAATTTTGCCAAATTTATAAGACTATAAGTCATTCCCCAATTGATAGTCAAAGGATATAATGGGCCATTGTTAATAAAGAAATTAATGGTATATTATATTTCCTATTTCATAGGAAAACATGCTCCAAATCACTACAGATTAGAGAAATACAAATTAAAATAATTTTGAGATATCACTTCATAGCTATCAAATTGGTTAAAATGACAAAAAAAGGGAAACTAAAAAAATATTGGCACACACAAAAAATTTGAGATACATATACTGTTGTTGGAATTGCCAAGTAATCCAAACATTTTGGAGAGGAAGAGAGAGCTTCAATTTAAAATGTAACAAAAATTAATTTAATTTAATTTTTAAAATTAATGTTATTTATTAGGGAGAATTTACCAAGCCATTTTAAAACAATAATAAACATAATTCCTTAAGATTTACAAAGCACTTCCTATAATTTTGTTTCATTAGATCATTATTTAATGCCTAACATATTTTCTAATTTAAATTTTAAAAAATTTGTTTGAGTCGAGGTATAGTGGAATTTTGCAAGTAAAGTTTACATTTGTATATATTGCTTCATCAAATCATGATGAAAGAGTATTGTTCTGATTGGTTCCACAAATCAGAATGATTAGCATAATATGAGAGTTACATAGGACCAAATTTGATTAGATGTCAAGAAAACTACATAATGATTCCATTATGAGGCCACCTTTGGTATTTATAGATCTTTATATTCTTCTCTCTGTACTTACTAAAGGTCTTCAAACAGAGGCTGACTAACCACTTGGGCAAGCTACAGAAGAAATTCTTTTTCAAGAATTAATTTGATTAGATCCACTCTGAGGTCCCTTCCGACTCTAAGATTCTCTAATTAAATATAGGCAGAAGAGAGAGTTAAAGGAAGAACAAGAGAAATAAGATTTAATTTTGACAATACAGAGCTAGTATTTATTGTGAATTTTTTAGAAGAATTCATTAACAATTTAAAAAAATGTTTCGTTTCATTACCCCTTGAGGCTGGCACAGGAAGAGAAATGGTCACTATTCTCCTCCCCTTTCTCTCTCTTTTTCAAAAAATGTCAATAACAACAGTGTAAATTAAAAAGAGGAAGCAAGTGAATTGGATGGCTGTCAAAATGCCCTGCTGGGATTCACAAAAGCACAAGAGGAGGCCAAAAAATGGAAAACAGAATCCAAATGCCAAAAAACGAATTAGAACTGTAAATAAGGACTTTAAGAAGGGTAATACACAGATGGTGGAAAGGAAGAGCAGTGACCTATACCAGGGGCAAGTGATAGTTGAGTAATCTAGTGCAGGTGCCAAAGGAAATGGGCTTGAAAGTTTGGTCTGTCTGTTACCCCACTATTAAATGAATGTGTAAGTTCATGTTTTGCAGACCATTTCCTCCTCCCATGCCCTGCCTTTTCAGGTTCCTGAAGACCTCCCATGGAAGTTTCCTATAGCCCATCTGGGTCTTGTAGAGTGTGCAGTATTCTTCTCCAGGGACCCATGACGCAAACATAGAAATTCCATTGCCCATGACCTTCCTTTGAGTATGTTATTAACATGATAAATGCCGACAAATGGGTTTTTAGCCTTTATTCTGAAGCAGCTGCAGTTTGCAGTGTCGGCATTCTTAGGAAAAAAAAAAAGACTATAAAAAACCCAGAATCTTTTAGGGCAAAAGGGCAGAATGGGGGAAGGGAGGTAGGGGTATAATGTTAACAGCCTAGTCCATTCTGATTCCATGAAAGGAGCCAATATATGAAACCCAGAGTTGTGAAAAGAAACATTAGTTGGGGTGGGAGGACCTGGGCTGGAATTCTACAACTGCTGCTTATTTCCTATGTAACCTGGCATCTGGTTCCTCATCTGAAAAAGCAGATGGTAGGTGTAGATGACAGCAAAGGATTCTTCCATATTCCTATGACCTTGACAGCAGCCTACTTGTATAGTTTAAATTTAGAAGCATGTCCTTTGTTGCATCAAATAAAACCAGGACCTTTCACCTGCCTGATATATGTATAAATACTTAAACTGCAGCTATAAGAGCTTAGCCATTTAATATTTGAATATTGTTTCAGAGCCTCAAGATTCAAAAGTCATTTTGCAAAGAATCCTGTATCTTGCCTAGTCATAAAGCCACTGATCAGAAGCCAGGTTTCTTTTGTTTAAAAATAACTAGAGACAGAAGTTTAGGGTCAAAAAGTCTGTTGCAAGGGATAGGGTAGTATGTGGCTTAATGTTATTGTAATTCAGTTCTCAATTTTGGATTGCAATGACACATGGAATTCAGATGGTGAGATGAGGGATGAGGAGTAATAAGCTTCCACCAAATTGCTCCCCTTCAAGATAGAATACATTCATGTGGTGAATAGAGAATATATGGTAAGGAAGAAAGGCTCACAACCATGAGATAGAAAGCACTTTTTCCTCCTAGTTTTAATGAAAATAATTTTCCATAGATTTTGGAAATCCATCATATTTTTGTCTTCATGAACTTTTGTGTTTTATAATAGTAAATGGCTGTGCTGAACACCCCTGAGTTGGGTGTCCTTGTGTATGTCAACATACTTTCATTGACTATAAGAAATACTATCATGGTGAGGACCATTGGGAATATTTGTTCTAGATGATGGTAACCTAACACACACAAGATGAACATCTATGTGAGGCACTGTCTTTATATACAAATTTTGGTTCCCTTTAAAGCAGTATCAAGGGACTTGAAATTCTATGACATCATGTGCCATCAAATATGTTTTAAAATATGTTCAGAAAAGATTTTTGAAAGACTTTTTTAAAGTTCAATCAAAAGGATAAGGGGCTAATACAATATGGGGAGGGAGAATTGGATTTTTGACTACTTCTCAGAGACCCATGTACATAAAGACAAAATTTCTGTAACATTACACTCAACCTAACAGTAAACACATTTCTTTTTAGTCTTGAATAGCTAAAGGAGATATAATAGTATGGTCTGATATTCATTTTTAAGAAGTACATTACTAATGAGATTTTTTTCTTTATAATGTACAATCTATGATAAATTCAATGAATATCTTAACACGTATCTTGACATCATATCAATAAGGAATAGATACTGCAGTTATTTGCATTATGAAATTGGCTTTTTTAAATTCATATGGTCACAAGAACAGTAAGGTTAAGGAAAGGTTAACTATAAAGCAACATCATTAAAAAAAAAAAGAAAAGAATACTTGACAAAGGTTAGCAAACCTGAATCTATTATCAGCTTTGCCATTTGTGTGTCAAAAGACTTTGATCAATCACGCATCTCTTCTGAGTTTTAATCTCATCCTTGTGAAGAAAGGGATATCCTTTCTTTTAGAGAGAAGGTTGATTTTTATATCCAAATAAGATAACATATGCAAATTATTTTGTAAAATATAGAAAAAATTTATAGATTAGGAATATAACTGCCATTTAATTGGTAAAGGAAACTTAAAAGTGAGGAAACTCCCTTTATGAATGCAATTCAATCTATTTGACTCAAAATTCAGAAGTGGAAGGAATTGTTAAAAGTTACATAAGACCAAAAAATAAAATAGTGTTTACACATTTCTGAATCTCTTTCCTCTATATTTTTGCCTATGATAATGGATGACTATGGCCTTTCTTTCTTTACCTATTGTTAATATTTATCAAGGGATATTTTACGTGTCATAATGTGTTTCATAAAGTCTTTAATTTTTTCACTAGAAAAATTTGACTAGATGTTGTCTTATACCTAGTCCATAGAATAATATGTTTAAATGTTTTGTCCAACATCACAGAGTCAGTATGTGTCAGAGACATGACCTCATTTTTCCTACCTTAGAAGAATACACTCTGCTATATCAAGCTGCCTCTTCTTTCTCCTCCTCTTCTTCCATCTTCTAGAAATTCATTTGTACTATAAATATTCTTCCAGCAATTGTATGGAAGTCATTTTAAGAAAGCTAGAAGATGAATACAACTTGGTCTCTGGCAACAAGGACTTCACAATATCTTTAATGAAATGATATAATCAGGAATTCCACTA
Organism: Sarcophilus harrisii; assembly: GCF_902635505.1. Classification (NCBI taxonomy): domain Eukaryota; kingdom Metazoa; phylum Chordata; class Mammalia; order Dasyuromorphia; family Dasyuridae; genus Sarcophilus; species Sarcophilus harrisii. Next base: position 423,451,433 of record NC_045426.1, read on the forward strand.
ATTAAAAATGGAATATGGCAAGTGCATAAGGACAAAGGATTTTGAGAGTATAGGCATTTCTTTAGTCTGAAAAAATTAAAGACTTTATGAAATACATTATGACATTTAAAATGTCCCTTGATGAATATTAATAATAGATAAAGAAAGAAAGGCCATAGTGGTCCATTATCATAGGCAGAAACATAGAGGAAAGAGATTCAGAAATGTGTAAACAGTATTTTATTTTCTGGAAAGGATTCTCATCTAGATCTTAAGGCTTTGTAGTAATTGAACACCTTTTCCAAAAATACAATAAATATTTATTAAATCTTTACTATATGACTGGCACTATACTAAGCACCAAGTATAAAATTAATAAAAAGAAAGTATTAGTCATCAAGGAACTTGCAATCTAAAGGTCAAGACAATGAAAAGAAGCAGAAAAGTAGCAGAGTTGTAGGGAGACATGATGGCCCATATTTTCTGTAAAGTTGAAATGAGGCAGAATATCACATGCAAGTAGAAGGAGTTGATAGTCCAGTTTCTTCCCTTCATAAAGGAAGGTTTTGGGAAACTTTTGGGATTCATTCTCTAGCCTCCAGTTAAAGGGAGTGGAAGTCAATCAAGACTAGAGTTAGCAGCATGGTTGTGAGTTTAAAAGTGATGAATTCAGCCTGGGAGAATCATCTTGATCCCTGGAGTTGAAACCAGGCAAAACAGCAGATATACTTCTTAAACAACAGAGGCACTTCTAAAAACAAAACAAAACAAAACAAAACGCCTTTCTTTCTCATTTTTTTCCAAAACTTTTACTTTTCACTGCATTTAAATCTGTATTTCAATCCTACATTACAATTTAGAGAGCTGAACTTTCTACATATCTCCAGCCCTGGGTCTGTTGTCTGGCTTTATAAGTTGAGAAATCTGCACTGCTCTAAATTTAATTACCTCTCTTCTTTTTTTCTCTTGATAAGAGAATACGACAGGCATTTTTTTTTTCTTTGTTTCTCTACTTGTCCTTGACGCTTCACCCTCCAGATTACAACAATAGATTTTCCAGAAAATATTTTCAAAGAAACAAATGATATACACTCTCAGGAATATCTTAGCAGGGGAAGAGAATTAAAAGTGTGAACACGTGAAATCTGTCTTGTCTCAGAATTAGATAGTTCTTAAATGTCCTAAATAAGTTTCTCAAGATTAGGTTGGCCCATCTCTCTTTCTCTCTCTCTCTCTCTCTCTTTCTCTCTCTCTGTTTCTCTCTCTCTCTTTCTCTTCTCTCTGTCTTCATCTCTCTCTCTCTTCTCTTTCTGTTGTCTCTCTCTTTATCTCTCTCTCTCTCTCTCACTCTCTCTCTCTCCTCTCTCTCTTTCTCTCCCTCTCTCACCGTGTGTGTGTGTGTGTGTGTGTGTGTGTGTGTTGATTCTCCCCCCAGCCTCAAGATGGTAGGATTTATCCACCCACACACTGTATTTATATCTTATTTACCTATTTTATAAGTAATAAACGGAAAATAGAAACAAACAGAAAGCCTTCAACTTGAATGTATAACAGTCTACTATATTCTATAAGAGCCTCACCTAAAAAATGGAATAATTAAGTCAGGTAAGCACATGACATCCTAAATCACACAAGATCACCCTATTTGCTATAGGTAGCTCTATGTTGAAGCCTTATCATTAAGAATATTTAACATTGCGCCTTGCTGAGTATTAATTTCATCTCATGGGCAATAGAAAACAATTGATGGCCCTTAAGTGGGATTAACATTGATATTAATTTTTAATTATTTTTTCTTATTTTTCTTGTTCATCCTGTATTTTTTCATGTTCATATAATGAATTTTATCTTTTTAGATTTTTTTCATTTTAAAAATTTATTACAACCCATTTTCACTTTTGTCTCAATAAACTGAGGTCCAGGAAAACATCAAATCTTTCCCTCATTTTGTTACTTCTGGCACAGCAGACTTTGGTTTTCTTGCTTGAATTCAGAGTTGTTTGGCATGAAGAGTATCCAGCATCATGAAGAGAATCCTCCATACAACAAGAGGATGTTCCTGACTCCAAATAGGGATAGGCCTTGAGGGATAGTCAATAGAGTTAATGACAAGCAGAATAGTATTAAATAAATAGCACATTCGATGAATTCAGCTGAGCATCTGGTTGTTTTCATTTAAAAAAAAAAAAAAAAAACCTTTGTGGCTCAGTTAGGCAGCTGTTTGCATTCATATAACAGTCTCCATAAAGAAATATTTCCAAAAAGCCACTCCATTTGTGTTTATGAACCAAAGATATTCACTTTCTTCTTTGCAATCCATGGATGTTCCATGTTGAGTTTACTTATTGTGTGGACTTAACATTTGTGGATTTAACCCAATCTTCTTATACTCCTTTAAAAGCTATGAGTCTACAGAGGTCATAGGAACTAGGAAAATGATTATTCAAGTCACTTAAGCTGCTGGAAAAGGTGGAAGTGCAGAAATATTTCCAAGTGTTCAATCTTCAGAAACTAAGTATGATGTGTGACACAGCATAATGGTCAATGTATATGGTGTGCTTCTTATGGGAAACCCATACATTCCATGTCAATATTGTGATAGTATCATAGTTAAACTAAGCTTTTAAACTGGGATTGAACCATCTGTAAGCAGTTAGAGCATTAGCATTCAGAATGATAGGTGAGCCTATTTGTTTAATATATAGTAAACACTTCAAATACTGGGAGCTTAGACTCACAACAATTTCAAGTCTGCAGAACATAGCTTTCAATCTGGATGTAAATGAAAAACCCTGTGAGCAATGGATAAAGTTGTCAGGCTGAAAGCTTCTGCATTACAACTATCTATTTTATTTCTTAGGCTCTCATCCTGAGTTTTATTTAACATATATGTTTAAATGGATTTAGTTATTTCTCCCCCAAGATGAGAAACAAAAATAAGAAATGTGTAAAGATTATTATAGATAAGGTGCAGTCTAGCATCAAAGGGACTGGGGACTTAATTTGGGAAACTCACTTGTGGGGAACTTTGTCCAATTAAATAAATATTTATTATCTATTAGGTATGAGGGTTATAGGAGAAGGCTTAAACATTGTCCCTGATCTCATAGACCTCATAAGTTAGTGACAAAAATAAGATATGCAACTTGTATAATAGGCTGCAAATTGTTCTCTGCCCCACAATGTTTTCTGTCTAGAACATAGTTCTCATTGCCGATGTTGAACAGAGGAGTGACAAGGACAGATGAGTCATTCACTGGAAAATGGATATTAAATTCCTATAGCACTTTTTACTGGAACATGTGGTTGCATCAAATGGGTGAACATTGGAAAAAAATGGCCATGTCTCTTGGAGAGAGAACCCTACGAAACGTAGAGTTGGTAAGCAAATGCAGAACAGAGCACCCACAGAGCTGCAATTAGAGAGTTCATCATGATTATGGAAGATGACAAAAATCTAGAAAAAGCAGAGAGGACCAGAGTCAATCAACAAAGATGTTGTGCGTATTAGGGGATAACATAAGGGAGCAGTGGATATGAAGAGAACAGGAGGAAATCACATGGCCCAGTAATATCTGCCAAGTCCAGAGCTGCAGTAAGAGAGAAATTCTGGGTACCACGGTTGGTCCAGACTAAATCCCTTAGCCTGCAAGGAAAGAAGTTCAAGAGGTAAATAATAATCAATCACTAAACTTCATTACCAGCTCTCTGCATCTGCACTGAATCTATTTTTATTGGAGCTATTCACTTCATGTCTGGGTGAAGATAATGTTTACTAATTGAAATAACTTAGAATATAAAAGAGAACCAGATTTGAAGTTAGAAAATTTATGTTCAAATCCTCACTCTGCTGCTAACTACTTGTATGACTTTAGGTAAGTCATTTTCCTTGTCTGGCTCTCAGTTTCTTCAATTATAAAACGAAGGGATTAGACTAGATGGTCTCTAAAGGTTTAGCACCTATTATTATCTATTATTCTATGCTGCTCAGTTTCATTTCATCATTATTTACTTTGTTATTCTGTCCTAATTAAATAGTTTTTGATTCTTGAATTCAGATCTCCTTTGTCTGGCCTAATACACTGTATTCACTCAAAAAGGTTTTAAATTGTTTGTGACTCCTAAATGTACCAAAAAATACTTGGAGAATTTTAAAGTCTATATGTTATATCCTCATATCTGTGGAGTTCAGGGCTGCACAAAAATGCCAAAATCTAATTGTTTTGATATATAACTTCATCTAGTTTCCTGAACTATATGTCCTCTGGTCATTTTACTCATATGAACAATTCTGATTTAGTTTTGTTAAAGGAATTATAAACTGTATCTTTTTTTTTTCAAGGAAAAAAATCATAAACAGTGTAGTCTTCCTTATAGTTTATAAAGCTATTAACTAGAGTAAGAGATAAAAAGCCAGTTCTTCCTCATGTTATCCTTTCATAAGAGAAATTGAATCCTTCTGCCCCATGTTATGACAGCAGTGTTTTGCAGATAGACAAAGATAGATATATACATACTATACATATACATCCATATATATATATACACACATGTAGGTAGAGATTTAATAGATAGATATCAATAAAGCAGAGGTCCTCAAACTATGGCCCGCAGGCCAGATGTGGCAGCTGAGGACATTTATCCCCCTCACCCAAGGCTATAAAGTTTCTTTATTTAAAGGCCCACAAAACAAAGTTTTTGTTTTAACTATAGTCCGGCCCTCCAACAGTCTGAGAGACAGTGAACTGGCCCCTATTTAAAAAGTTTAGGACCCCTGAATAGAATACTATCTATAAACATACAGATATTTACTACAGATATGTAGTAAGCAGTATAGTCTTCCTTATAGTTTATAAAGCTAGTAACTAGAATAAGAGATAAAAAGCCAGTTCTTCCTCATGTTATCCTTTCATAAGAGAAATTGAATCCTCCTGCCCCATGTCATAACAGATAGATATATACATACCATGCATATACATCTCTCTCTCTCTGTATATATATATATATATATATATATATATATACACACACATGTAGGTAGAGATCTATATAGGTAGATATCAGTATATAGAATATTATCTATAAACACACATATATTTACTACATATCTGATCATATCATAATTTAAATATTGAATCAATTTTATATTTACATATTATTAAATATCATATATTTATATTATATGTGTACATACTGTTTAAATTGTACACATCCACATGCTTTCAAACGCTTATGTTTTAACTGAAGATATATATGTTTCTATTTACATATACATATATAGATATATAATGAAAATTTCAATGACTTAAAAATTGATTTTTTTGATAACACTGGACAAAGAAAAAAAAGTTTGTGAGTTTCCTAAATCACAAAATAAAAAGTATTTCAGAGTAGGAATAAACTACACATCCTTCTAATCTGATTGTTGAAAAAGAATAATTTCCTCCTTACAACAAAGTCATGAAACATTTGCTTCAAGACTTCTCAAGTGAAAGAGCCCACTGCTGTCTGAGACAGCTATTCTACTTCTGTTAAGATCTTGTTCCCTACTCCCCACTCCTTACATCAAGCCTAAATCTGCCTCTGTGATTAGTGTTGTAGTGCTGTAATGTGCACTTTATGTTCCTGTGTTATTCAATGAAACATTAATTAAAAATTCAATTCTCCTGGGGAAAGGTTAGTCCCTAGTTGATTTTATTGAAATCAAAATGGTTCCATAAAACACTCCTGTACATTGCTTTAACCGTGAAATACCCTGTTTTCTTTTATTACTCCAAATGGAATTTAAATCTGTTGATAGAGACTATTCTTTACAATTATAGATACAACCCAAGAGCTTAAGGAAAAAAAAGGTGGATGTCTTTAACCTGTTTTTAAAGCATTATAAAACATTACCATGTACTATGATAGTTATGGGGGTACAATAAAAAATGAAACTTGTCTTGCCCTCAAGTGGTTTATATTCTGTATGAAGAAACGAGATGTATAGAAAACTGCTGAGGTCTTTTCAAAGTCAAGTCAACAAGCCAAGTTAACAAAATTTTACTTCCAAAGAGCTCTTGATATGACACATTAGGGCCAAAAATTGTAGTAATTTACTTTAAAGCAGCTAGTAGAAAAAAATAATTCTTTTACAAGGCTTTTTCCCAATTTCTAATTTCTGGGTGACTTGACAAATAAAATTGTTAAGGGACAGGTCAATTCTCCAAGAGCCTCCACAACTGTGGATCATAACATCTGAAGGAGTTGCAAGGCAGTCTTTGCTGACACAGGTATTGTGGACTGGGAATGAGATAAATTGGAGGCAGAGGGAAGAGGAGACAGATCAGACAATGCAACACCTTTCAGTCAGAGAGGTCAAGAACAGCAACTATCTCTTAGTCTCCTTGTATCATCCTCTCACAAGAGGAAATCCATTCTGGGTTGGATCTCCAGTAGCAACTGTCAGGTGGCTCCTGTGTATTCCAACAGCTCTCCCATGTATTCCAACACAAAATGAATGACTAGACATTATTTTTTTCTGATCCATATGACCTCTCACACTTCTCAAAACAGAAATTACACACCAAAAATAAAATAGCTTGTTTCCATGATATAGGGCAACAGAGCCCCCCTTGCCCCCCCAAAGGTTAAAAAAATAAAACATAAACAAAAAAAAAAAGAATTGACACCTGTACTGAGCTCACTCTGTACCCCTCCTTCTACCACTACTAGCAGTGGCTCTTCCTGGTATGTGGTACATGCAGTAAATTGATATCTGGACCTGGGGTCAATTCCTAAATTCAAATCCAGCCTTATTACTTATTAGTTATTAGATACTTATTAGCTATATGATCCTGGGCAAGTCATTTAATCCTTATCTGCCTCATTTTCCTTATCTGTAAAATGGGGCTAATAATAGCATCTAGCTCCCTAGATAATATCAAAAGAGATAATAATCACAAAGCATTTATCATAATAAATACTAGGTAAATTTTATCTATTATACTTGACTTACCATGAATCCTAATCTCACACTCTGATCTTTCTTTGCAGTTCAAGAAAACATTAACAATAGTAGAAAATAATGGACTTCACATTTAGTAAACAATTTCAAGCACCTTTAAATAAATACTGCAAAACAAAAGAAAATATCCCAACTCTTGACCAGGCAGAGGATCTTGTGGAATTTCAAGAGAACATGAAAATACAACAGACTGTTACGGAGTAGTTTAAGAGAATGAGAATTATGAAAGCAAATTAAATGCCCTGCACACACACATACTATTATATGTGTATATATCTATATAGATATAAATAATTGAAAAGAAAGGAGAAAAAAACTTGAATCTTTGATAGTAAATATAACCAAAGAAACAAAAAAGAGAAAAATAAATTGATGAAACAAATACAGAAAAAACAAATACAGAAGTTAAGGACAACTTAAAGAAAAGAAGCAAATAAATAGATAAATAAACAAATAAAATATGCTCCCAGCAAAATATAGTGGTCATGAAGACAGGATATAAGAATAAACTAAGGATCATAAGTCAACCAGAAGAACAAGCAAACACAAAATAATGCCAACAAAACTTCTGATTACTGTAATCCAATAAATAAGCAAACTTCCCAGAACTTCTGGATATAGAACATTAACTACCAACCAACGGAAAGAATTCAGAGAGGTTACAAAAACAACAAAACAAAGCAAAGCAAAAATGAAATAAACAATAAAAAAAATCAATGCTTTAATTTCCATAATGCATAGTAGTTAAATATGATAATTCAGTTCATAAACAACAAGTTAAGTAACTAATTACGATGAAGACCTTCAAATATAAAGGAAAGGAAATCACATAATTTAAGACTACTCTTGACTCAGAAGAAATTAGGAATTGGGGGAGGGGGACGGAATCCTGGGTTTCTGAACAACACAGCTCAGAGTGTAGTCCAGAGTGCTCTGCCCTGTAAACCTAAGCTTAAGCAGAAAATCAAAACAAAACAAATATTAAAATATTAAGATAGTCCCTGCCATCAAGGAGTTTAAAATATAATGACAATATATATAAAGCTGAACAGCACTATTGTAGAACAGGGTTTACAGTATACTCCAGGATTGGGTTTAGGGGAACATGGTGGAAAAATCAAAGATGAGCAAAATAAGTGTTACATGGTAGAGAATGAGGAGTAAAATCTTTACAAACCAATGAACTAATCAGGTGTAAGTGTAGGATCTACACCAATAAAAAGTTTTAAAAGGGATCCATGTGATACAAATGGAAAATGGTTCCCTTTTCTTTTCTTATCCTGAATTGACTCTATAGCCCAAAGTATTATCTTGACTAAGTTTAGGGTATCATTTTATTCAAGATTTTAATATTCTTTTGATTACTCTTTTTTTTTTATAAATTGACTTTGAAATGGCTGAGGAAAATCCTAGTTTACTTCAATGGTTTGTAATAGGGATGGAGAGGGAGAAAGGGGTAAGAATCATTACTATATCTCCTATCCCATTTCACGCTAAATGCTAGATGTGTCTTCCGCTTTTCTCACATTTTTCTTTCTCAATTGCCATTGTTGCAGGCAATGAACCACCTTACAAGGATTATTCAGCTGAAAATTTCTTTAAATAACAATTGGAATACATAGTAGAGAATGAAAGACCAGAGGAGCTAGGGTAGTGAGCAAGGGAACATTATAATAATGTAGGAAGTGAACATTGGTGCTGTCAAGTGAGGTAAAAAATCTGGCTGCTATAAATGTCCACTCAGAGAGATGTTAAAGTAGCTTCTCCAGTTGTAATCTCAGGGGAGAGAAATTGTCCCCAAAAAGTGGTTGTAGTCTCTCACAAATTGGCACCAGTCAAATGCAGCATCCCCTGGTTTGAGTTCTTCTCATTTGATTGCAAATTAAATTTGATACCAAATGCAGTTAACTTTAAACCCATCACTTAAACTCTTTGTAAGAAATAACAACAAAGCATAAAATTAGTGTCTGCCTGAGTCTGAATAATTCCACATAGCATCAACATGTGGGATAAACTCTGAATTCCATATCTGCTTGGGTTTGTTTCACTTCTTATGTTTTCTTCCAGAAGAGATTGTGAAATTGTTCCCCAAACCACATTTCCACATGTCAGTGCTGGTGAATTCTGTGGAAGCATCTCTCATCTCATTATTAGAATGAGATGCCAGTGCAGGGTTAAACACTCATTTCCTATCTTTTTCTGCCTAACTGATCTATTTCTTTAAGATTTATTGTAAGCATTAGAAACACGAATTATATAAACAATAGAAAAACAAGTTAAAATTCAGTGACCCATTTAATTGTTGGACTTCTAAAATAGAAAAGAATATGTATTAATAATAGAAGTTTCAGGAATATAATTATCATTCTTTCTCTCCCTCTCCCTCCCTCCCCACTCCACTCCTAGACTTAGAAGCAAAGTCAGAGACTTAATTTGGCTGCTTGTTTTTCTCTCTGCCATGACATGTTTCAGAGGTGGGAACACTCACTATGTGGTCCTGAGTAAATTACTTAATCTTAATAACTCAATACGCTAAGCAATCAAGACTACAAGTGGAAGAGAATATGATGCCATGAATTGGTAGCAGGAATTTCCTCACCCAGGTGTGCCCTATATCAGCGGGCCTATTACCTAACCCTGTCCAAAAGTACTTAAAAAAAGGTTTTCTAATTGATTCTCAAAACAACCTTTGAAGACACTATTCTGTTTCTATAAATGAAAAGACTGAAGCCAAGAGGCAGGTCAAGGGACTTGCCTCAAGACAGAGAGCCAGTAAGCATACACGGTTCTGCAAGAAGAAATTTGCATTTGTGTCTGCCCTCTGAGATAACCTTCTTCCTCCATTATATTCTGTGTATTCATGTTTGTACATCATTGTTTGCATGTTGTCTCTCCAATTAGATTGTGAGCTATTTGATAAAAGGACTTGTTTAGCTTTTTCTTTGTATCTTCATCACTTAGCACTTAGTAAATGTTTAAAGCTAATTGATTGAAACAGGATTCAAACTAAGGTTGTTCTAACTCTAAATTCAATATTTTGCTCTCTAAGCCTATTTAAAAAGGAATTCAGTATAATAGAGAAAACGACACTTAAGACTGAGCCAATAAGGTCCTAGTACATTAGGTTTCCTAGGTAATAAATAAGTTCTTGTAGATATCCCCTCCCCTCTCTCTCTCTCTCTCTCTCTCTCTCTCTCTCTCTCTCTCTCTCTCTCTCTTTCTCTCTCTCTCTGACTGTTTCTTCCTTTCTCTTTCTTTTTCTTGTCTCTTCTTTCTATGTTTCTTTTTTCTTTCCTTCATTTTTATTCCTTCCTTTTCTTTGTTCCTTCCTTTCTTTTTCTTTTTTTCTACTTTCTTTCTATTCTCAAAAGAATAACATTAATGGGTTATTGTCAGTTTGAAGAAGGCCAACCACTAGTTGAATGATCTAGATTTCTGTTCTTATCTATCTTATGCTTTAAAATGTATCTATCAGTGATATTGTATGTGTGCATATATATGTATATAAATTTATATATAATGTAATTTTATATATGATTAACAAATTATACACATACAATACATGCACACACACATGCATAGAAACTTAAATTTTTGTGAGGTGACATAGGAGATAAAGTGCTGAGCCTGGAATCAGGAGAATTTTGAGTTAAAAATCATTTCTTAAATAAATTCTAGCTATGTAACCTGAAACAAAAGTCATTTAACCTCTTTCTGTCTCAGTTTCTGTATCTATAAAATGAAGATATTAATAGTAACTCCAAATGTAGTTGTAAGGGTAAAATTAAATGATATTTGCAAAGTGTTTTGAAAACCTTAAAGCCCTATGTAAATGCCACCTATTATTTCTCTGTTTCCTGTATCATCTTTATGTTTTGTACTTTTTATGTCTTCTTCCTTATGTTCCTCAGTTTCTTGAGGTCAGACTTACTTATTTTCATTTTTTTATTTTTGTTATTCAAAAGTCTGATGATAACTTGAACAAGTACTGTTGAATTCATAATCATGATTAACTTAGTCATTTGGATATGGAAGAGCTTTTAATGTTGAAGTTAAAACACATTTTTTTAGAAGATTGAAAAAACTTTCTGGGTTAAGCTTACCTGATAGGGATAAAATCATTTTTCTCTTCAGTCAAATAGAGTTTTTAAATGACTTGACAATTTCTCCCCTTTGTCCAGAGGATATTTACTAATACCCTTCAGCATTCAAATGGGAAAATAGAGTGCCTTATAAAACTTCATTTATTTTTTAAATCAATGAGGTTTATCGTGATTATTTTTATAGTAGAGATTAGGTAAACATTCCAATTATTAATTTGGGATAAGATTTTTCCACCTTCATTTAATACAAAAAAAAAACTGTTTCTATAATATTTTTTCATTTCAATAATTTCTTCCTAGATTAATGTTAATAAATATTCAAGTGATAAAATTATATCTGTCTCCTTATATTAATTTCCTTCCAGAGGTTATTGAAGAAATGATTAAAAGTCAAAGAAATGAGCAAATAGACTTATGAGGATTTTAAAAACTAAAAGACATAGTTAAGCTTGTGTAGGATTTTGTGGGATTTTTTCCTCCAAAAGATTATGCTTGCAATTGCAATTATTTCATTTAATTCAGGTGTTTTGATAAAAATATTTATTTATATGTGTTGATAACCATATGAATTAAAGAAGCATATGCCCATTTTTTATCATGGAAACTGATTATGTAAAATGAAAATAACATAGATCCTGATTTGTCAAATACTGTTAATTTAATGAAATATATTCTAATAATTCAGAATAGTTCTTTATAAAGCAAAAAAAATGGATATCAGATTCATTCTCTCATTCATTCAGTTATTCAAAAAGTAGTTATTACATTTCAACCCCACATAGAATATTATGTTAGGTTCTGAGGGAAATATAAAATTTAGATAAAATATAAACCAAAATGTCATGATTTGTATGTCTAGTAGAAGGAGAAAGAAATATTTATTTTATTCATCATAAAGAATAAGAAAGCTGGAAAGAGGGAAGGCAGCAAATTATAAGGAACTTTAAATGTCAAACAAAGGATTCTGTAATTCATGGTAAAAGTGATAAGGAGCTCTTAGGATTTGTTGAATGGGGGACAACTTACACAATCAAATCTCTGCTTTAATAAGATTACTTTTACAGCCAACTAGAGGATGACTTGGAATAGGAAGAGATTTATGTTAAGAAGACTAAATAACAGTTAATACCTATAGTCCAGGTATGAAGTTATGGGGGTCTTTGACAAGGTAACATCATTGTTAGTGAGACAAATATATATACAAGAGATGCTATAAAGATAGAAATGGCCAGACCTGACAACAGATTGACATGGATGGGAAGAAGAATGAAAGATTGAGGAGTTGAGGATGAAACCTAGTTTGAAAGACAGGATGACTAGGAGAATGGTAGTGTGCTTGACAGTAAGAAGATCTTTCAGAAGATGAGAGAGTCATGGGGCCAGGAAAGATAGTGAATTCAGTTTTGAATATCATGATTTTAAGATATCTAAGGAATATTAAGGCATGATTTTTAAGATATCTAAGGAATATTAAGGCAGAGAAGACAAATAAGCATTAAGCAATGTGAATCTTAAGGTCAAAGGAGAATTCATTGCTAGAAAATTATATCTGCATTCATCATCATAAAGATAATAGTTGAAATCATGGTAGTTAGTGAGATAATCAAGTGAAATACTATAGAGAAGAAGAGATGGGGTTCCAGGAAAGAGCCTTGCAGATACCTACCTTTAGCAAGTGTAACTTGGATGAATATTTTGCAAGGATATTGATGAGTTAGTTATTAGACAGATGAGAAAAGAACCAGCACAAGGTAGTATCTGCAAACAAAAAAGAGAGTAGCAAGAAGAATAAGGTGATTAGCAGCTTTAAAGGCTTCAGAGAGTAGGATGAGGATTGAATTAAAATCATTCACTTTGGCAATTAAAAGATCATTGGTGACTTTGGAGAGAGCAGTTGGAGTTACAGGTAAGTAAGCTAGCATGATGTAGGAGAAAATATGATGGTCTTAAAATGAGAAGCTCTGTACAGTAGTTCTGGCTTTAGCTCTTAGGGCAAGCCATTTAATATATCTGCAATTGAGCTTTATCTGTAGCGTGAATGGGTTAGGCCAGATAATGTCTAAAAATCCTTTTATTTTCAAAATTGTATATGTGGGGTTCTTTTTCCCCCTTTACTTTCCCAGAAAAGTAATACTTCCATGGGATTTCATTCTTTTTTGTTCCACTAAAGACTCTTTAAGGGGAAAGGGGAAAAAAAATCTGCCTTTCATTATGATGCAGCAACAGCAGAAGCTATATGAAACTCTGGCTGTCATTTTTGGAAACAAAGCTAAAAATCTATTTATATGCTATGACTTTTAAGATTTCATAACACTTGTAAGCATTATTCTTTTCTTTGCCATTCCCATGCTTAAAATGATGGTTTAAAATGCTATTGTACAGAAAGCAGACCCACTGCATAGTCCAACAGACTTTTGATGGAAAGTGCCATCCACATCCAAAGAGAACTATGGAGACTGAATGGAGATCAAAGCTAGTATTTTCACCTTTGTTATTGTTGTTTGTTTGCTTGTTTTGTTTTTTCTTTCTTTCTTGAGCTTTTTTCTCTTTTGGTCTGATTGTTCTTTGTACAGCAATGACGAATATGGAAATATGTTTAGAAGAATTGTACTTATTTAACCTATATTGATTGCTTTCTGTCTTGGGAAGGAAAGGGGAGAGAAGGAACATTTGGAACACAAGGTTTTGCAAAGGTGAATGTTGAAAACTATCTTTGTATGTATTGGGAAAAATAAAGTATTATTAAAAAGAAAATCCACTGCAACTTTATTGTCTCACATAAGCCACAAGATATAAGGAACTACAGTGTAGAGACAAGGTTATAATATTCTTCTGGACTGTAATAAGGTGAGATAGGAAGAACAAGGCCAAGACTGTCAGTAGATTCAAATGTGATGTGATCTCTGTAGTTTAAAAAAGCATTCAGTTCTGCTGGTTATTTCCCCCTAATTGGCTAACATTTCTCTCTCTCTCTTTCTCTCTCTCTCTGTCTCTCTGTCTCTCTCTCTCTCTCTCTCTCTCTCTCTCTCTCTCCCATGATTCTCTGACCTCAATTAGGAATTGATAGTATACATGCTTGTACATATTATGCATATGATATATATGTAAATATTCCTCCATTTGCCAGAAGACTTTCTTCCTATCTCATTTGTAGTTGAAAAGACTAAAGTAGGATTATAGTCCCATTTTAATGTGTATACTTACAGATAAAAGCTATTGCCTATGCAACAGCCAAGATAAGATGGCTGACAGCACTAAGCTTCCTTCACTAAGCAAAGCTGATGACTGCCTTTTTGGCAGCCTGGAGTAGGATTCCTGATTAAAGAGAAAAAGTGAGGTTGACATTGGCACTTTAAAAAAAATACAATTTGGAATTAGGGTAACTTCACTTCACACCTTAGCATTTCCCTGTATATCTTAGGAGTCACATGTGTCTGTCTTTGTTGGCAAACCCTCTTGGGAGTCAAATTTGTCAAGTGGAATATCCATCACCGTGGCATGCAAAACCAAAAGGATTGGTAATTCAGAGTAAATTTTTCCTTCAATGTCTAAATCCATAAGATTGGGAAATTATATGAGAGATTCATGGAGAAACATACCAGACTGAGCATGTGTGCATCAACATACATATTCAACACATATTCATGCATATTTTATATAAAGATGTATGTCATTTTTAATGAATATATAAAAAAGAATAAGGACATGAAGAACTCTATTAATGTCTTTATTTAGACTAATAAAAAACCAAAATATCAATGTGCTAGAGTAATTTACTCTCTCTTAGTCATATTTTTATATGTCTACTGTATCTAAATAGAATTTAGATAATAATGCAACTTATGTAAATGAAGGCTGAACTTTAGCAAAACTATAAGATTCTAGAGAGACGCTGTCATTTTTCAAGAAGTCAATCTACTGGCCATAGCAGGCTGACTGATGAAAAACCCCATATGATTCTTGTCATAACCAGAATGATATGTGGGGATGTTCTAATCTTTTTTCTTTATTCTGGAATAATCTGCATAATTCCTTTTATCTGAACAGATGCATATGTGTGCTGAGGATTGACAATGTTTATGCAAAGCAGAAGAAACCATGTATTTTATCTTCTATCTTTGATTACATTAGATATTCTCTTTGGAAGCTAGTCCCTATGGAAATCTCCTGGTAATCTCTACTTTTATTCTGACATACTATATAGATTCCAATCCAAATTCTTTAGATAGTATTTTCTTACCAACAAATACATACCTTCCAGCAGTATGTGTATACCTTTTCTCTCCACAATTTGGACATTATTTTAAAATTTTAGGATCCTCTTTTTAAATTAATTTTTTTATTTTAATTTTTTGTTTTCTTATTTTTAGCTTTCTTACTTTTTATTCTTTTTTTTTATTTTAAGGGAAATTTTTAATGCAATAAATTCAGTGGTATATTAAAAATATTCAATTTGTCATTAGTCATCAGTGCATTTAAAGAATTTTACTGTTTTCATCTTGTTGCTAGAAATACCATTTTTAAACAAAAATTTGGACAGTAATCAGTACATTGAACTAACCAATAATATATATCTTTTGCTGGCATATATATATAGAGAGAGAGATATATAGATATAGATATAGATATAGATATTTCAATATGTTTGTGTAAATATTTACATACATATACTTGTATGTCTATATGTGTGCACATATGCATATATACACATTTAAGTGTATATATGGACAGATTCACACGCACAATCCAGACATATCTATATACAGAATATTATATGTCTATAAACATGTGAATATATGTATTGTATATATGTGTGTTTGTATCTCTATATATCACAGTTATAGGAGAAAAGAGGGATAAGGGTAACTGGACCTGAAGCTATATAAATACAGGAAACTCCATGCATAAGAAAGCCTTTTCTACCCATTCTAACAATTACCTCTATAAATTTGTATATATTATTCATACATTGATGTGTGGTTATATATACACATAAAGTGCACATGAATACAACACATTTATGTGTACTTACAGAGCACACATGCATATATGCCTATATAAATGTAATGCATGTATTGTGCCATGGCTTGAAGAGCTACCATTATGGCTTTTTTTTTTTTAAGACCTGGATTCAAGTCCAGCTCTTGACATATACTGCCTATGTTATCCTGTGTCTGATAAATTAATATCTCTCTGTTCCAGGCAATTTCCTAAGTCTATAATTTGCAAAAGTACTGACATAGTTTGGCAAAAGGAATTTCTTCATCCTTGAAGCTTTCTATAGCAGTGAAATTGCAGGTCCAGTCATCCTTTCCCCTATACTATTTTTATATATGTATATATGTGTATATATATATATATATATATATTCTATATATTTATATACATGTGTATGTATGCATACATACATATATTTATGAAAAAATATATGTATATTTGTATATATGTACACCACACACACAATGTATAGAGTATTGGGACTAAAGTAGAAAGACCTGAGTTCAAATATGGCCTTCTTGAGCAAGTCACTTATCCCTGTTTATTCCAGCTTCCTCATCTGTAAAATGAGCTGAAGAAAACAATGACAAACCACTCCAGTATCTTTGCAAGAAAACACCCAAAGGGTGCACAAGGAGTCAGACATGACTGAAAATGACTAAACAACAATACAAATGTATGAGAAGATTGACAACAGCTAGACAGAAAAATAGAATAGTAGCAGGTTTTGGGGACAAAGAAGAGTGATTTTTATACCATTTTCTTTTTGTTTAATCCTTTTCAATTGTGTCCAACTCTTTGTGATTCCTTTTGAGGGTCAGTGTCTGAAGCCAGTTTAATTCAGGTCTTCTTGATTCCAGGGCAGGTACTCTCTCCACAGAGACACATATCCACCAGTGGCCTTCCATCAGAAAAAAAATAAGAAAATAAAGCAGCTGTAAGTAGAACTTTTTTTCCAGCCTCTATGGGTGAATAATTCCAAGGGACAAGCTTGCAGATTGTCATGAATACATATTTTTCCCAGGATTTTTTACAATACTGGAGGTAATCCAAACACCAACCACAGGATTACTATACACATCTAAGACATTTATGTCATTCTCTTTGCCACTCTTTGGTTTGTTTTTACTAATCTGTAACTAGGAAATTGCCTGTTAGGTGAGAAAATTGGGTAGATTTTTTTTTTTTTTCAGTTTTAGCTATATGTATGCAAACATGCAGATCATGAATTGAAGTTAAATGAATATTACATAAGACGTGGGAACTTGAAAATTTGCATGTGTGATTCTTATTTTTTTTAGCATGTCTCATCTGCCTTGCCTATAGTTTTCTTTGTTTTCTTTAGAGGATGAGTCATTAAATTAGTCCAATAACTCATTTCCATGGTAAAACTACTTTGCTAAAATCTAAAAACACCATTTTAATTTTGCTACTGTATGTCATGAAAGTGTCTCTAAACACTGACCTTTACATATATAAAGCATGCAGTTCTTTTGATTGTTTTATCCTAGTCAGAGGAATGACCAACACACAAATAATTAGCCTTCCTCCTTTTTGTCTCCAAAAACAGCTGTTAGGAAATGTCATCAATCAATAACATTAATCCTTTACTCATATATTAAAGGGGATAATTGTACTCTTTTCTCCCTTGATTATAAAAAGAGAAATTGTCCTTTGTCTATAAATTTTTATGACCTCCATGCCAGAGCCAGAGACTAGAGAAACAAGCTCAATTTTTCAGAAATAAGCTCAATTTTTCTTGGCCTTCCCCATATTTATTAATATTATTTTTAAAATTAGTCGAATATCACAAAAAATGTAAATATTTGATATTTTATCATGTCTCCAAATCTGATCCAAGTAATCAGTATTTATTAAATAAATTTATTATTTACTAAAGCATTTATTAAACATATTATATGCTAAGCATTATGTAAGAAGCTGGAAATACAAAGAAAAAATGGAAAATGGATTCTGCTATTAAGGAATGAACATTCTCTTAGGAAGAAAGCATGTATTCATGCAAGTTTAAATGGAATTAGTAGAAAAATAAATACCATGTAAATAGAATGAATGATTATAGTAGTATTGGAGTGGATCAGGAAAATTCTTCAAGAAGAACACAATGTTTTATCTTTGTCTTGAAGCAAGTGAAGATTCTCTTAAGGAAGAGATGAAGAAGGTGTTCATTCCAGATATGGAGGAAAACCAATGCAAAGGTACAGAGATAAAAGATGAAGCATTATAAATGAAGAATAGCAGGAAAGTTACCAATTTTTCCAGAGAAAGACTCCTGTTTCTGTTTCTATATTGCTAATGGAGGAATGTTAATCCTTTACATGCAACTACACAACTGTGCTCTACATATATACATATATATATATTTAACATTTTGCCACTTGAGAAAACATGACTATTTTTGTTTGTGACTGAGGTGGGATAA
Organism: Sarcophilus harrisii; assembly: GCF_902635505.1. Lineage (NCBI taxonomy): Eukaryota > Metazoa > Chordata > Mammalia > Dasyuromorphia > Dasyuridae > Sarcophilus > Sarcophilus harrisii. The sequence goes on from NC_045426.1 coordinate 423,469,962, forward strand.
AAGAGTAAGTCATGGATGGTGAGTTAATTGAGGAACTGATTGGTGAGGTTACTTGAGGGAGAATCAATATGTACTTCAAAGTACCATAGAATGAAGTAAGAGTTGGAGAGGAGAGAAATATTATGAGCAAGGTATCAAACTCACTGAGGAAGAAAAGGGAGAGATCCAGGAGAATCTGTAGATAACAGTTACAAAGATTGTTATTGGGTAGTTGACTTGAATAACATGAACTTCAAAGAAAGAGAGGTTACTGAATAATGGAGGAAGTGGGAAAATTTCTAAGTAGCAATATTAAGCAAGGAGTATTCTAACTCTCTGACTTCAACCAATGAATCAATAAGGATGAATAAAGTTTTGAGCAATACTTGCAAGTTTGATCAGAGAGGGTATCCCATCGTGATAAGCTAAGTTTCAGTAAGAGCTATTATATGGAACAAGTAAAGGGAAAACATTTAAAAGAAAGGAAAAGTTGCTATTTATGGAATGGATATTTCCAGAGGGTAGAGTGAAATGACAGGGGGAATTCGGGTTAAAATTTTGCATTGGGAAGAAATAGAAATAAGTAATCTGACAGGAGAGATGTGGAACAGGATTTGTATGATCTACAGGATTTCAAAATCACTATGATGTGAAAGGTTTGGAAAAGGTATGAGAATGTTCATCATTGAATGAAGGGAAATACTCTATAACCTTCAAAGATAGGTGAACAGAAAATATAAATCCTAAAGTCAAAGGGAGGGCTGCTATTTTTTTGCCCCAGAGATTCTCCACAACTTCAAATTTGTGCTGGCAGAAGAAATGAGAAATTGCCTTATTCTATTATCGATGGAAATAGTAGTTTTGGTGTAGATGGAAGGTACTTGACCTCTCATAGTTTTTCCGCAGGGAACATACTATACCCTTCATGAGATAAAAGCATTAGTATGTAGTGATTTCATCTGAGGCAGATTCTGAAGTAGTAGTGGAAAGTGGTGAACATCCTTCACTGATGGAAAAATTCACAATTCAAAACTTTACCAATTTTTTTTTATATTTCAAATAAAAACTTATGTACAAATTAATCTTGATAGGTATATTATCTTCATAGATAATATATATTAAATTAAAATATGTATTAAAATGCTGGCATATATAGATCTATAAATATGCAATTATATATACAATCTAAAACCTACAATTTCTCTCAAAAATAAAATAAGTAACTGCTTTGCATAAGGTATATAAATTTATTTGCAGATTACCTTGCATTAACACAAATTCAATCAAATTTAATAAATAATTACTAAGTAGCAAATATATATAAGATACTATGATAGATGCTAAGGCTATAAACATAAAGTAGAAGTTTTCCTTTTCATCATAGAGCTTACATTCTACCTAGAGATACAGTATATTGACAGAGATAAAGTGCACATCTATTTAGAGAAGGAAGAATAACTAATACCCATGTACCTCAGGGGACATTTCACAGGGGAAGATTTCCCTTGAACTTAGCATACAGGAAAGACAATGACTACAAAAGCTGTATTTGAGAAGAAAATACTATCTACTCATGAAGGATGACTTATGAAAATCTCCTAGAGTCAAGATTTTGAAATGAGTTCAGTTAAAAATACAGTACAGTTTGAAAATTTATAGACTACATAGAAGGAAATACTGAAATGGCTAAGTAGTACTTTGTATAGAGTGCTCAGCTTTGAAGCAAGAAAATTAAAGTTCATATCAGGTCTCAGAAGCATATTATTTAGGAATAATAGAAAATTTTATTTGCCTCAGTTTTTTGCCTTAGTTTTTTTGTTCAGTTTCCAGAATTATAAAATGAGGCTAATAATTTTTTATTGATTGATGCAGTGTCTGTTGTAAAGATCAAATGAGATCATATTTGTAAAATTCAGAGCATACTAGGTATTTAATACATAATATTTATTATTATTAATATTTGTAATTGTTAATATTTGAAATAAGACTAGAAAATCAGGTAAAAACCAGAGTTTTGTATACCATAAATCCAAGTAAATGAATTTATATTTCATTTTAAGTAGGAAAGCAAAAAAAGGGGTGGAAGCTTCAGAAAGAAATATATATATATATATATATATATATATATATATTTGATATTGTGTGAAGGGCAACTTAAACTTTTTCTACTCATGATATCTTTTCACATGAGAAATTTTTATATCCCTCTGAGTATCTAGGTATATAAAATAGTTATACAAACCAAATATTTACTAATAATAAATCATGATTTTGTGACCCTCACATTGCTATGAGACCCAAGATGAAGTTCCAAACTACAGTTTAAGAAGCTGGGGAATGGCTAAAAGTCAATGGAAAAATCAATTAGGAAAGCATTGTAAGAGTTTAGGAAAGTGGTAATGAAGGCCAGAATTCTCAGAGTTGAAAGAAGGAAAAAAAAAAAATGTACCATTTTTGGGTCACTATTCAGCCCCTAGAGCATTATGGGATAAGAGATAAATGATGACACAGGAATGGTATTTGATTAAGAATCATCATTCAGGTAGGAACAACCACAAAAACATAGTATAGTAGCACAAAAGACAAAAAAAGAGGGGATATAGATAATTCTTGCTGTATATAAATTTTACTTACACCAGCTTGATTTTACATAAAGAATTCTAAAAAAAAAATGGAGCTAGGTGACACAGTGGACAGAGTACCAGCCCTGAAGACAGGAGGACCTGAGTTCAAATCTGGTCTCAGATACTTAACACTTCCTAGCTGTGGGTGTTAAGCAAGTCACTTAAGCCCAATTGCCTCAGCAAAAACAAAAAAAAAATCTGAAAAAATCCATATTTAGTAGAAGAATAAATGAAGAAAAAAAAAAGGAGAAGAAAGTGAAAGAAGAGGAGGAGGAAGAGGAGGAGGAAAAAAAGGAGGAAGAAAAGAAGGAAGGAGAAGGAATTCTTAAACAAGGAAGATTCTGAAGACATAGACAGGTACCATACACAGTATGGGGAAGCCGAAAAGCATCTCTAAGTCAGTACCCATGTGGCTGCAGATAGTGTGTAATGTTGTACCTCTTCCTGTATCAGTGGTTTTCACTATAGCAAATATATTCAAATATAAGTAATTAGAAAATATGAAGAAAAAATTGTCAATAACACATGAATTTAGTCTTACTATGCCAACTGTGAACACAAGAGTTCCTTGGATTTGCCTTGGATAAAGAAACACACAAAACAGTAGTACTTGCATAAGAAAGTCCTAATCTAGAGATAGAAAAACTTTAACTATGTGCATAGAAGATAAACCTCAAAAGACTATCCCTTTAAGCAAAGGCTTGAAGTCTCTGAAAATTTAAAGATAAAGAACTATGAAGGAACACTGATATTTACATCTAGCGTAGTTGATTTTCAACATTTAAAAGTCATGCAGAATTTCATAATGTGCAAGTGTCAGTAGAGACAGATATTGAAGCTGCAAAAAAAAGTTTCCATTGTTCCTACCAAAAAATAACAGATGAAGATCTTTATTTTGTCAGAGTAAATCTTTAATGTAGGTTGTTCTATGTTGTCTGAATCTTTGTGACTACATGGACCATGTCAGAACTATCCATACGGTTTTCTCGACAAAGATACATTTTCTTCTTCCATGGATTGAAGCAAGAAAAGTTAAGGAAATTGACAGAGTTATTAAGTGTTTGAGAATGGATTTGAATTCCATTCTTCCTAACTAACTCTGGGTCCAGTGTCCCATGCATTGAGTCATACCTGCCCCTTAAAGTAAGCAAAAATGTCCTATTTTATAAAAGAAAGTCATCCCAGTAGAAGAAAAAAATAACTATGCTGAGATACAAAGCTTTGAAAATAGAGCTACTCTTTTACTTGAAGGCCCTCATCTGGGACTTAAAAATTAAAACCTTTGTGTACCACTCAAAGTTTCCCAGCATTGAAACACATCAGCAAAGTGAAACTACTTGTGTCACTAACCTTAAGGCATGGATAGACTATAATATCTTTGAACAAAAGTTGTGAAGTTTTGTAATGATGATGATATTCCTTTAATATTCTACTAATTTAAGATAAGAACCTAGGTCCCCATTCCCTTTGGGATAATTTGGATGGAAATATAAAAGTGATCTACCTTCCCTCTAACACTACTTCATTATTACAACCCATGAATCTGGGGTGACTGGGAATTCAAAGGCATATTATTGATGTATTACAATTGCCCAGACAATTGCAGCTTGGGATGCAGATAAAACCTTGACTTTGAGAGATTTCTGGAAATATTTTCCATGCAATCTAGAATATTGCTAAGGCATCAGGAGGTATAACAGACACAGGGTCTGCCAGCACAAATATGAAATGTGTGAAACAGTGAATAAAAAGATTGTAAAATTAGCACAAGAATTGGAGCTAGAAGTGGATGAGAATGATGTGGAGGAGGTAATTGAGTCTCATGGAGCAGAATTCCAAGGGGAATGAGGATCTGATTGAGCTGCAAAAGAAGAAAAGGAAGCTACAGAATATGAGGTCCAACAAAATGTTTCACACTGAAACATTGGCAGAAGCAGCATTTCATCATTTGAGTGATTTTTTTCATATTGAAAGATTCATCCAAATACTTCAAAAGTTTTAAACGTTCAAAGGCTAGTTGAGGATAGCATTGGTTGTTATTAGAAGACATATGAGGGGAAAAAGTGAACCACTGTTCAAGCATCTTTTGATAATTTTATAAAAAAATGTTGTAGTCAACCACCCAGAATAAAAGCTAGGTGCAGCATGTGGAGAAGGAATAACATGCTGCATGAGGACTGTGCAAACTTTCATTTTATCATTCTATTTATTATCATGATAAAGTATTTAATAGATCTGTACTTTAATACTTTCAATTAATATGGATATGTCTTTGTCATTTAGGCTAAAGAAAATGGGTGGGTAGGAGCAAATTTACATTATGTAAAAAGTGCTTTATATAGAGATCTTATATAAAGGAAGAGCTATCTGTATGCAGTTTGGGGGAATAGATAATGTAAAAAAATAACAAAGAAGTCAAGGGAAAAGAGAATTAAATTTAAAAAGAGCATTGGATTTTTCAGTTTTCTTTATCAACTAAGAGAACTTTCTTACTGGAGAAACTATTCTCCGAAGAGTGGTGATCCCAAAAGAAGGATTTAAAAGGTTTGAAAAGAGAGTAGGAAATGTAAGTAGATGAAATAAGTTTTAAATACGAAAATATATATAGTAACTTGAGAAGATTACATGGACAATCGACTTTTTTGAGATACAGAATATGAGGAGGTAGTATTAAAGGTAAGATCAAGGGCATTGAAAGAATGGGGCAAAGCATAAGATGAAAGTCATCTCAAATGGTATCTAGTTTCTCAGTAAACTTCTGCTGTAAGGGGAAAATTTGATAAAGGGAGAGTTTCAAGACAAAAGAGAGGTTTAGATTAGGAGTCATAATAAGTTTAGACCAGCCATTAGAAAAGGGATAAAAATGAAAGAAAAAAAAAAGATTACTGTACATCAGCAAAGGGCCAGTTAAGTTTAGGTAACATGATTTTATATTAATACAGCCAGAAAAGTCATGTGAAATACAAAGCTAAGATTAGGAGTAGGGGAGGTGAATGGTGAGAATAAGAGAAATAAGAGTTGATAGGGAACATGGTGGAAGGTACAAGAAGAATACAGAACATCCTTCAGAACTTTCATGTACCTTTAGATAGCCATAGGGCTCAATGAGTCAAAAGATATCATTTCATTTTCCTTTGATATACAATATTTGGATTTGATTAGATGACTGAAATGTTGAAGTGAAATAATAGAATATTCTATTATTAATATATTTTCCCTTGTGCTTGTGCTCAAGGATTTCAAGTGAGTTTTCTTCCTTCTAATATCTTTGGTACTCAATGCACAATAATGAATCAGGTGTGGAATGGGTAATTCCACAGAAAGATAAGCTAAAGAGGAGAATCATGTTGACAATTAGCAGAATTAACAGCATTAGCAAAAAATCTGTAACAACTAATAAATACAAATACAATTTTCTAATAGAAAATACATGGGCCTCATCAAAACATAAAGATTTTTTAATACTGCTACATCATCTAAACAGTCTCTTCACTACTCTGCTTAGCATTTTTAATGTGTAAATTTACCTGCAATTATACACTCAGGCACCATAGAATACTCATTTGTTCAAGATCAAGTTATAAAATACATAAATACAGCAAAAAATGTCTATATGATCATATCTCTATGGATACTAAGTGGTAGACAGGGCAATTTCCCCTTCTCCACTTAACTCTCAGAATGGAACAGGAAAGAGTCCACATATTATAAAGACAAAAATGAAGAGAGACAGGGGGATAGTTGCCCATTTTGGGCATCTCATGAATCTTCTGTTCATCATCTGCCAATTAGGAAAATTGACATTGTTTTCAACTGCAAGGCTCTCTGTAATGAGTTACAGGTGTTGCTATAAATAGATGCAGTTACCTTCAACAGAGAAGAGATTTCTACATAATGGACACAATAAAATTATTGAAACATTGCACTATTAGGAAAACTAATCAAGTCTTATTTGAAAGAATGAAGTGAACAAGTCCTCTATGTGTAGCTTGTTTGTTTATGACCTAAAATATTTTCTTTCTTCTCTGAAATTACTAGTTCAACTCATACTCAGATTCCCAAATAATGAATAGTGAGTTATCCTCATTGGAGTATTCTTTCCATCTCTGTTATTCATTCTTTATTTCTGTCTCTGTCTTTGTCTTTCTATCTGTTTCTGTTTCTGCCCCCCCCCCCCCCCCCCCGCCTTGTCTCTTTCCTTGCTCCCCTCTATTTAATGCTAAAATAGCTGAGAAAAAATGTTGAAGGGAGATTTAGCCCCTAAATAAAACTCTAAGTGGTAGGTACCATAGGTACTAATTGTCCATTTTATATATAAAATAAACTAGAACTGAGAAGTAATCGTCACTTGATGATCACATTGCTGGGAATTTTCAAAGTGTGAATTTGAATCTGTCTGCATGACTCCAAATCTGGAACTCTTTCCAGTGTATTTTGTTACTGCCCAAGTTTTGAAACCTGATAAATAAGTCTTCTCAAAATTGTATTCATTTCCTACCTCAGGAGTCTGCTAATAGTCCTTGATTTTCATAAATGTTAAATTCACTGGGAAAAAAAATACTGAGAGAAATCATGTGGCATTAAACTATATAATTGTATTGTTTTGTATCAAATCCCCACACTAATGACTACAATCCCTTTTTTATCCACACTCCTTGGATGATCCTTGCTATGCTATAGTAGGGGATTCTATGCTTATCAGAGACTAGGGCGTTAACAACAAATATATCAATTGTATCAAACTCATATCATATGGCATTGGTAGTGTTATCAAAAAGACCCTGTAGAACTCAGCAGGATTGGGAAGTAAACCCAAGATGAGCTGCTGTTGTCCACTGCTTCCCTAGTTACAAGCTAATCCAGGAGTAGTATTACAACCAATGCTCTTTTAGAGTGAGAGAAGACTCCTTTATTCAGAGATTCACATGAGGAATTTACAAGTGAGACACATGACAAATACGAAATGGGAGCAAGCTTTATACTGTCAGTTTAATTCCTTATCCTTCCCTTTAAGGTTTGGATTGGAGGAATTTACAATCAAAATTACAATTCTCCTTATCTGCTCATTCCATATTCAGAAAATGATGACTGTCTTCTCCTCCAGGGTGTGTCAGTTAATATGTATAAGGTACTTGCAAAAAGTTTGTTCCTTGTCATTGATCCTAGTTGATTTGGACCAGTTTAGACCTGAACTCCTTTATTAGAAACTGTTTAGCTGATTTCTTGATTAGCAAAGTGATTGGTTGGAGATATCTTAAGAGTTTCTCCCTTCCCTTCATTCTGTTTTGATAATATCTTTGGAAACCTAATTTTTTTGTACTCCTCACAGAGGAAATATTACTTCTTGATCAAAATCAAGAAATTATCATTTTAGGAATAAAATATTGAAAAGCATCAGGTTGGTTTTGTAGTTAGGCTATATATTTGAGAACAAGTTTTGACAAAGTCTTCAAAGTTCTTTGTGAGATGCAATAGGTGTATCCCTTGCTATGAGAAGAAATGCTTCCAATATCATTAGTTTTTATTGTTCACAAAGTATAAGACAAGCTTCACTAAAAATAAGACTCAACATTACAAATAAAGTCAGCATAAAAAAAATATCATTTCAACTACATAGATAGATGTAGACATACATATACATATGTGTATCTACACATACAAACACATAAATATACTTACATTACTAAGGCACCCAGAAATAAATCAATATCTCAGCAAATTTCAGATAATTCACTACTGGAATCTGAGGACAAATAATGCTTTATGTATGGCAAGGTTATTTTCACTAATTCTTTTTGGCAAAATCTATCTAGAGATTTAAGCTTATCATAGTTTGCCAAAACAATGTTGCTCCCCCACTTCAAATTCAGGGTGGGGCCCAATTTTTATATACATGATAATATGTTCCCAGCTTTTTCTTTTAGTATTTCATTTGTATTAACTTTTTTGCTGCAATATTTGTCTCAGTAATCCCCAGCTGTGTATTCTTCCTTTCCTTTTCTAAAGTTAGGGAGATAAAGATTCTTTGCAGGAGGATGACTGAAGTTTTATAGTGCAGACTACAGCAAAACAGAAACCTAGAGGAGAGGAAGAAAGAGCACTAGGCAAGTAGCCACTTGAGGCCCATAAATTATGACCACAACTGGAGCCAGTATCATTTAAGTACTCTTTAGTTTCTGATGATAAAGCACTAGCTTATCACCAGGCTGACAGCTGCAAACCCCAATGTCCCCAGCTTACTGCTTTTCCATGCTTTATCCAGTTAGCCACATGGAATTTAACTACAAGGTAAAGTATTATTCCAAGTAGATCTTAAGGAAGGAAGTGCAGCAACACAAATGTTCGTATCCTATGGGTTATTCCCGCTCAGAAATCATCTTCCCAGTGTATAACCTAGATTAGTTAACAAGAACAGTTTTTGTATTGCTCACTGGTATAATTTGTCTTTTTGGTTTTAACTAGGAATTTTATTCTTGAGTGTCTCTCACACCTCTTAAGATAAAATTCTTCTTTCAGTTTTAGACTAAGATTACAGATATTTTCTTTGAACTTTTAGAAATTTATTTTGCTAAATTCTATGTCCAATACATTGTTCTTAGCTTTCATGACATACAAAATAGTATGTCTTATTCCTTAATCCTTCTTATTTGTTGCCAAGTTTTTTTTTTTTTTTTTTTTTTTTTTTTTTTGGTAAGCATACTTCTAGAATATCAATCCTCTATTGTTAATTTTTAACTTCCAAAATATGAAAAAGCAAGATAAGAAAAGAGATGCTCTCTTTTAGCACAAATTCACTTCAAGGTATCTCAGTAGTTGAAGCTCTTTTTTCCCCCCCTACACACATAGTTATGATAAATCTTAACTCTTCAGAAATTTACTGGCTATGTGACCCCAATCAAGTCATTTAATTATTATCTATCTCAGTTTCCACATTGGTAAAATGTGCAAGTAATACCTACCTCCTATGGTTGGTATAAGTATAAAATTAAATTATATTTGTAAAGCACTTTGCAAATCTTAAAAGAATTATATAAATGATAGCTGTGAAGCATTAATTTTATTATTACCTTCATTATTAGCAATAATCATTATTACAGTGTTAATGTACCATACACTTTTACAAAAGTATCAACTAGAATTTTAAAATCTTAGAAGTAGAAGGGATGTATGATGTTGAAGTTTTATTTTCAATAACATTCCTAAAAACAATTACTTAAAAACTTCCAGCAACAGGGCAAAGAAAATCATCTAAAGGAGTATCTTCCACTTTAGAAATATTAATATTGTTAAATAATTTTATTTGTTCAAATTTTGTTTTGTTTTGTTTTTCTATTGTGTTCAGCTGAAATCTGCCTTCCTCCAATGTATGTCTTTAGTTTTATTTAACATCTATTTTTGCAGTCAAAAGAGCAAGACAAACTGCTCCTTTTTTCAATTTTATATTTTGTGATAATTTAGTAGTAAATAAGAAAAAAAAACTACATTAAAAAATGAAAGAAATTTTCAAAGGAAATTTCTCACATACACACATATAAATATATGTTTATATATGGTATTTAAGAAAAAAATATATAAATATATATGTAATTTAAGAATGTAGTAACAAAATTACTCTTACATTCTTCTTCCAAATGATGAACTAATAAACTTTTATCAATTTCTCATTTTCTTTTCGTCAAGGTAAACATGCATTTTACCAAGCCACATGTTTTTAAATCTCCATAAAATAGTGACAACCATGCTCTGAATCTCTTTTTAATGTATTTTCTAAAATGAAATATCCAGAACTACACCAAATACCCCAATTATGAATTAATCAGCACAGAATTGTACAATAGTATCATCTTCCTAACTGTGAAACTATGCTTCTCTTAATACAGCTATTAGATTTATCTTTTTAGATTTCCATGCCATACTGATCACTTAGATTGAGCTTTCAGGCTATCAACAATTCTCTATCATTTTCTTCCCATATGAACTATTTCCTAGTTATATATCTTTCATCCTATAATTCTGCATTTACTTTAAGAGACACAAGTTTAGAAACATATTTATCCCTAAAGGATAACTTCAATGCATTAATGTGGTTATTAATTAACAAATTATATTTCTTAATGCATTTCTATCCCGCTCGGTTTTGTCTTATCCTAACATTTAATAATCATGTTATTTTGACTTCCATCCAAACACTTAGGAAAATTTTAGCAAAACTGGGAAAAAGACAAAGCTTTATTACATTGTACTAGAGATTTTTGGGATAATATATTCTGCAGCAGAAAAAGAATCAAGTCTAGAATCAATAATACCTTAATTTAAATCCCATCTGAAATACTTATTAGCTATTTGACCATAGGCAAGAAACTTAATCTAATTTGCCTCAATTTCCTCATTTATAAAATGGCAAATCATTAAGTATTTTTTGCAAAGAAAATTCCAAATCATGTCATAAAGCATTGGACATGACTGAAATGACTGAAATGAAATGAACATCAATCACAGATCTCTCACTATATTTAAAATATTAATCTACTAACCAATACCCTTGGATCTTTTCAAGTAATCACTTCTCAATTTTCCTAACTGTAATGTTATCCTATCTACATCTCTCCATTTTCCCCACAAAATATCATGTTAGAATATGTCAAATAAATAACTATGATTCATATATACACTATCAATAGCATTTTCCAAAATAACTATTTTAATATAAAAAAATGAAATAAAGCAAATTTGGAATGACTTAGATTTAATTAACCCATAGGTCTCTTAGTGAATCAATTTTTGCTTTCTAAGTGCTCATAAATCATCCACTGAACATATATGATAATATAGATATAATCAATATATAATAATATATTATAGATCCTAAGATTTTACCAGAAACCATGGCAAATTTATGAGCCTATTTGATGAAATAATTACCTTTTTTACCCTCAACATTTTTTTAATTGGTAGCTTTGTTCTTTACCCAGATTCCTCAAAGAATTCTACAATATTTCAGCAATTTCACCAGATAGTTCTTTCAGAAGCCTGAGAAACACTTAATCAAAGCCTTGTGACATACTTTGTATTAACTGGAACACTAAAATAAATGTAATTCACAGAAACTAAGAAAGACATATAGACTGATCCATAGCAAATTAAGCTGAAGTAGGAGGGATACATATAAAATAACTACAATGTAAAAACAAGATAGAACTGAAAGACATCAGTACTCTGACTAATAAAGTGAGGAGTTTTAGAGAACTTACTTATGAGTGCAAGTTGTCCATGAAGTGTTGATATAAAAATAATACTTGGGGGTATGGAGGGAGCAACAGAGCCAAGATGGTGGAGAGAACCCGAAAGTTACATGAGTTTTTCCCAGTTTCCCAGAAGATAATGCTAAATTAAGTATCTAAATGGATTTTGGGGTGACAGAATTCACAAAAATTCAGTGAGACAATTTTCTAGCTTAAAATATCTTGGAGGGGCAGCTATGTGGTGAAGTGGATAGAGCATCAGCCCTGAAGTCAAGAGGACCTGAGTTCAAATGTGACCTCAGACACTTAACACTTCCTAGCAGTGTGACATTGGGCAAGTCAATTAACCTCAATTGCCTCAGGGAAAAAAAAAGAAGAAAAGAAAATAGTATCTTTCTTAGGACAGTTAGAGACAGTGTGGGTGCAAGTTGACCATGATGTGATAGTATAAAAATAATTTAAGGGGTATAAAAATGATTGTACTGGAAGAGTAGAAAAGAGGAGTTAAAATGAGGTAAATTACATCACATGAAAAGACACAAAAGACATATTACAAGTCAGAGGGAAAATTATGAGAGGAATGAATCCTAATCTCATTGGATTTAACGTGGAGAATGAAAAACATACACACCTCACTGGGGATTTGCATTATTTTAGCCTACAGGGAAGTAGGAGGGGAAAGAGGAAAGAAAAAGGAGAGTACTAATAAAAGCCAGGGTTGATTGAGGGGGTGGGGGGTAGGAAGCAAAACAGGAAGGAAATGGTGAAAGGAGAAAGAAAAAGATAAATAGGAGAAAATAGGATGGAGGGAAATAAATAGTTAGCAATCATTACTGTGAATATGAATGGGATTAACTCTCCCATATAAAGTAAGCAGACAGAAATACATTAAAGGCCAGAGCCCTACAATATGTTGTTTACAAGAAAGAAATTTGAACCACAAAGACAAAAGCTAAAATGCTATTTCAGTTAAAGAAAAAACAAAACAAAACAAAACAGGGATACAGTAACCCGTATCTCAGACAAGAAAAAAAAAAAAAGGCAAAAGAAGAAAACTATATCTTGCTAAACAGTACCATAGATAATCAATTAATATTAGCACTAAACACATACCCACCAAGTGGTATAGCATCCAAATTCTTATAGAAGTTAAATGAGTTGCAAGAAGAAATAGACATCAAAACTGTGCTGATGTGAGATCTCCATCTCCCTCTCTCAGAATTAATAACAAAATTGACTAGAAAAAAGTTAAAGATGAGTAAGTAGCTCCTATGTCGATAAATCTAACAATCTAATGGAAATAGATGACTATTTACAAAAAAAAAAATACAAATTGCCTGTATTAACAGAAGAAAAAATAAAATACAAAAATTACCTCATTTTAGAAAAAGAAATTGAACAAGACATAAATGAAGTCCCTAAGAAAAAATGTCCAAGGCTAGATGTATTTACAAGTGAATTCTACCAAACATTAAAAAAAAAAATTCATTCCAAAATTATATAAACTATTTTGAAAAAAAAAATACATGAAGGAGTCCTATCATATTCCCTTTATGACAAAGTTATGGTGCAGATACCTAAACTAGGAAAAGCAAAACAGAGAAAGAAAAATATAGATCAATTTTCCTACTGAATATTGATGGGAAAATCTTAAATAACATGTAATCAAATAAATTATAGCAAATAAAAACTAGCATGCAGAGGTGGTCAATATCAGGTAAATTATTGGCATATTTGACCATATCAAAAGAACACTAATAGAAATCATATCTCAATATGTTGAGGTGAGGATAAATGAGGTCTAGATTTGGGGTACCTAAATGAAATTAGGGTTTAGTTAAGGTCTAGTGGCAGGCTTGGGGTACAGAGAGTCAAACAGAGTTCCCCTGCAACCCCCTTGGATTCGGCTCAAGGATATGGCGGTATATGAGGTCTAGTAGCGGCACGGAATTCCCAATAAAAGCATTTATTGGCCCGGAGAGCTAGATTAATAAAAGAGGTTTATTACTGAGTCTAGAAGTAGGAGATAGGTGAAGGTAGAGACAAGGAGGGCACTGGACAGAGGGTCCAGTGGACAGAGGGTCCTCACATGGCTGCCATGTTTGGAATCTCTGCAAAGAGGGGTTCCCAGCATGGCCCTTTTAAGTTGGAGACTTAGCTCGAGGGGCTTTGGGGTGTAGCCCCAAAGTTGGCTCAGATCCGGGTGGGGCTGGGACAGGTCCAGATCTTCTATTGGAATTCAAAGGGACCAGGATTTGTGAGTCAAAGGGTAATTTACATTAACTAGGGGGGGTTGGGAATCAAAGATTGGAATCTTTCCCGCATCAAATAGATACAGAAAAAGTGTTTAATCAAAACACAACATCCATTCCTAATAAAAACACTAGAAAATGGATTTTTCTCTTAAAATGATAAGTAGCACCTATCTAAAACTTCCAGCAAGCATCATATATATATAATGGGGATAAGCTAGAAGCATTCCCAATATGATTAGGTTGAAACAAAAATATCCATCATACTATAGTTCGATATTGTACTAGTAAGGTTAGCTTTAGCAATAAAAGAAGAAAAGGAAATTGAAAAAATTAGATTGGGCAATGAGGAAATAAAACTACCATCTTTACAGATGATATGATGGCATATTTAGAGAATCTTAAAGTATCAAATAAAAAACTAATTGAACAAATTAAAAATTTTAGTAAAATTGCAAGATATAAAATAAACCCACATAAATCATTTGCATTTTTATGTTACCAACACAGCCCATCAGGAAAAGATAGAAAGAAAAACCCCATTTAAAATAATGGTAGACAATAAAAAATATTTGGGAGTATACTTCACAAGACAAAGCCAGGAATTATGCAACTACAAAACACTTCACACAAATAAAGTTATATCTAAACAATTGGAAAAAGGATTCTAACTAAATTAATCTATGTATCCAATGTCATAGCTATGAAACTACCAAAAATTCATTTAATACAATTAGAAAAAAAATATAACAACATTCATTTGGAACAACAAAAAGTCAAGAATATTAAGGGAATTAGTGAAAAAAAAAATGCAAAAGAAGATGGTTCAGCCTTCCCAGACCTAAAACTACATTTTAAAGTGGTAGTCCTCAAAACACTTTGGTACTAGATTAGAAATAAAATATTGGAACAGTGGAACAGTGGAATTGGAACAAGACACAATAGTCAATGACTATACTGATCAGTTGTTTCATAAACCCAAAGATTCAATTTTCTGGGATAAGACCTTGCCATTTAATAAAATTTGCTTGGAAAATTGAGTAACAGTTTGGCTGAAAGTAGACAATACTTCACATCCTATATTAAGATAATTTTGGTATAGGTACATGATTTAGACATAAAAGCTGGTATTATAAGCAAATTAGGAGCACAAGGAATTGTTATCAGATCTTTGGAGAATGGAGGAATTTATGACCACATAAGAAACAGAGAGCTTTAGAAATGGAAAATGGAGAATTTTGATTATATTAAATTAAAAAGGTTTTGTACTAACAATATCAATGAAGCCAAAATGAGAAAGGAAGCAGAAAGCTGGTAATCAATTTTTTATATTCAGTGTTTCTTTAAAATGCCACATTTCTACAATTTATAGAGATCTGAATCAAATTTATAATACAAGTCATTCTTCAATTGATAAATGGTAAAAGAATATAAACAGCCAATTTTCAGATGAAGAAGTCAAAACCATCTGTACTCATATTTTAAAATGCTCTATTTATTAGCAAAATGAAAATTAAAACACCTCTGAAATAGCACCCTGCACCAATCAGATTTGCTTAGATGACACAAAAAGTTAAAGATAAATATTGGAGGGGATGTTGGAAAACTGGAACACTAATGTATTCTTCATAGAGTTATAAAATGATCTAGCCATTCCGATGAACAATTTGAAACTACACCCAAAGGACTACAAACTATGCAGTCTGTATGTATCCTGCAGAGATTGTAAAATTATTTAAATGACCTACATGTGCAAAAATATTTGTAGCAGCTTCTTTTGTAGTGGCAAGGAATTGGAAATTGAGGGGATGCCCATCAATTGGGGAATGGTTAAGTTATGGTATTTGGATGTAATGGAATATTATTGTTCTATAAGAAATGATGAGTAGGCTGATATCAGAAAAGTCTGAAAAGACTTACATGAACTGATGCTTTGTGAAGTGAGCAGAAGCAGAAGAACATTATATACAGTAACAGCAAGATTATGTGATGATCAACTTTGATTGACTTGGCTCTTCTCAGCAATGTGATGATTGAAGATACATCTAATAAACTTGGGATGGAAAATGCCATGTGAATCCAGAGAAAGAACTATGAAGACTGGATCCTGACAAAAGTATAGTATTTTCAATTTTTGTTTACTTGTTTGTTTACTTGCTTTTTCTTTCTTCTGGATGTTATTTTTTTCCAATTTTGCCTGATTTTTCTTGCACAATATGACAAATATGGAAATGTGTTTAAAAGGATTACATATGTTCAATCTCTATCAGATTATTTGCTATCTTGGAGAGGGAGGAGATGTAAGAGGAAAAGATAAATAATTTAGAATGGAAAATCTTTCAAATATAATGTTGAAAACTAAGAGAACAAGACTGAGACTGAGAGAGAAAGAGAGAGACAGAGATAAATGCAAAAGCAGAGAAAACTCAATTTTTTTTATACTCACCATATCTAAATATATAGGAAGTTTAAAATCTCAGGAAAAGGCCTAATGCCAAGTGAATAAGGGCATTATACTGATTAGAGTTCATGCCAAATATATTGCTATTATTGAGAAAAGGTGACCCTTCTATTTGCTACAAACAACTACTATACTTATGCTGATTGTCCTACACTTTTTTATTTGTCTTCTGCCAAATTTCGGGAAATTTATTGCCTTTTCTTCTCATTTTCAGGCTTTTCCATAGATACTGAATTTTTTTTTTCACAATTTAGCACATAAGCTAGATAGTTTCTATTCTATTAAAAACAAAACAAACACCACCACCACAACAGCATTAGCAATAGCAACAATAACAGCAACCTACTTGATCTTGCCATCCCCTAACTCTATCATCCTCTCATAGACTCAAGATATTTGTCCCTTTAACTATCTTCATCATCCCCTTTTTCTCTTATCTTCAATGCCTCTTTATAAATAGGATCTTTATTTTCTTTTCTCTTTTGGGTTTGATTTAATATTTTATTTTTCTCTTATAATATGTAAAAACAATTTTTAACATTATTTGAAAAAAAAAAATTAGTTCCAAATTTCTCCCTGTCCCTTTTATTGGGAAGGAAAGCAATTTGACATAGGGTATACATGTGCAACCATGCAAATCATATTTCCATATTAGTCATATTGTGAAAGAAAACACAGACAAAAAAAGAAATTAAAAAAAAAGTAAAGAAGAAGCATTTTTAAGATGTATTTTTTGATCTGCAGACTTCATCCATATTTCCTCTGGTAGTGAATAACATTTTTATCATAAGTACATCAGAATTGTCTTGGATCATTTTATTTCTGAGAACAATAAAGCCATCCTGCTCATTTTACTTTGCATCATATTGTGCAAGTCTTTCCAGTTTTTGTTGTTGTTTTTCTGAGAGCATCCTGCTGATTGTTTCATGTAACATAATAGCATGCCACTACAATCATATACAACTTATTCAGTCAATCCCCAAGTGATGGAAATTCCCTCAATTTCCAATTCTCTGTTGCTATTTTAAAAATTGCTATAAATAATTTTCGTACAAATAGATCCTTTTTGTTTTCATTTGTTTTGATTTCTTTGGGATACAAACCTAGTAGGGTTATTTCTCTCTTAAAGGATATGTATGATTTTCTAGCCCTTTGGGCATACCTCCCATTTTTTCTACAGAATGACAAGATCAGTATACAACTTCACCAAGAGTGCATTAGTGTCTCAATTTTTCCCTATTGACTCCAACTTTGTCATTTTTCTTTTCTGTCACATAAACCAATGTGATAGATGTGGAGTGATGTTTTAATTTGTATTTCTTTAATCATTTGTAATTGAGTATTTTTGTATTTTTTGTATTATTATAAATAGCTTTTATTACTTTGCCTGAAAACTGTTTTTTGCATCTTTGGAACATTTGTCAATTGAGAAATCATTCTTATATATTCTCAATATATTTGAAAAATCATCAGAGAAATTTCATTTTGTTTCACAATTATGATTACTTCCATCCTATTTCCCCCTGGCATTTATTCTATTCTCTCTCACCCTGATCATCCTTCAAAACATTTTGCTTCTGTCTCTTACCTCACTCAATTTGCCTATTTTTCTATCAACCCATTCTGTACTTTCTTTTATACCCTTTCTCCCCTATTTACTTATAGGGTAAGAAAGATCTACAGGGCAACTAAGTGGCACAGTGGATAGAGCCCTGAAGTCAGGGACCTGAATTCAAATCTGTCCTCAGACACTTCTTAGCTGTGTGATCCTGAGCAAGTCACTTAACCCCAATTGCCTCAGCAAAAAAAAAAAGTGGGGGAGAGGGAGAAAGATCTATATCCAACAGAGTGTGTATATTACTCTTTCAATCTTTTCCTACGAGAGTAAGGTTTGTTGACTCCCTTCGACCTCATTTTCCCCAGTACAATATAAGCCTATTCATGCATCTTTTATGTGAGACAGCATAACATTTTAGTGTTCCCTTTCCACTTCTCTAAATAAATTCCATTTTTTCACCCTTTAATTTTACCGTTTTTAGATAATCATTCAGTTTAATAATTCAAATCAGTAATATTCAAATTTTCCTCTATATACTCCTTCCAAAAGTCATAGTAATAAGAAAGATTTTTAGCATTTACAAGTATCATTTTCTATTGCTTCAATGTAAAGAATTTAATTTTGTTGAAATCCTAATGGTTTTTTTTTTTTTGCTTACCTTATTATGCTTCTCTTGAGTCTTTTGATTTGAAACTCCTTAAAAGTTAGAATTGGATAAGGGTTGGTTAATAACACTATAAGAAATCAAACATCAACTAAGCAAATTCAAAAGAATAAATAAACAGGAAAAAAATACAAAATACAACATTGGAAAAACAATCAATCTAAAAAAAAAAAAAGATCCAAGAGAGACAATATTAAAATCATTGAACAATCTGAAAGCCATAATCAAAAGGAGGACCTAGACAGAATTTTTCAAGAAATTATCAAGGAAAACTGACCTTATATCTTTGAACAGAAGGCAAAAATAGACATTGAAAGAATCCACTGATTAGCCCAGGAAAAAGTTCCCAAAATAAAAATTCCAAGGAATATTATTGCCCAATAAGAGATTGATCAGGTCAAGAAAAAATACATCAAATGGCTAGGGAAAAAATATTCAAATATTGTGGTGCCATAAATAGGATTACATATTGCATTGGCAGCTGCAATATTAAGAGATCTAAAATTATGGAAAGTAATATTTGGGGAGTAAAGGAGTTAAGACCAAAACCAAGAATCACCTGTCAGAGAAAGTAAGTATAATACTTCAAGGGGGAAAATAGTGATTCAATGAAATAAAAAGATGTCAAGATTTTATAAAGAAAATGAGAATTTTGAACAAAAATAATCTCCAATATCAAAACCCAATAGAAACCTAAAAAGTTAAAAAGGGGAAAGAAAACATAAGTGATCCAATGAAACTTCCCTACAAGGAAAGCTGATATTTGTAATTTTTAAAAAGTGTAGCACTAATAAGATAGTTAGAAGGATATACATACAGAAAGGATATGAGCATTGGTTGACTATAAGGGAATAACAAAAAATAATTAAGTCATGAGAAAGATGACTACACTGAGTGCAGAAGGAAGGGAAAGGTAAAACTGGGTAAATTGTAAAAACCCCTCTGAACACCTTAACATACATACCAAAAAACAATGCTCAGAGGAGTAGAACTCACAATAGGATGGATTGAAATAATTTTCCAACCAAAGAAAACATAGAAAGCAGGAAAAGTATGTTGCATCTGGATGAGAGTGGAGCACAATCCAGGATATGCTGCATTAGCATAGCCTCATATCTCAGCAAACCAGAGCCAGATCTTGGGAGCCCTTCCTGTGAGAATGTGTAATATACTTTGCTTTGCTTTTAGAGATCTTCAGTTTTTTTTGTTTGTTTGTTTTGTTTTGTTTTTTATTAAATGGTGACCCCTCACCATTTCTGAACCACACATGAATGATATGAACCCTCCATAAAACAGAAGTAGTTAGCAGATTGGGTCAAAAATGAGAATCCTACAATATGCTGTTTGTTTGTTTTACAAGAAACATATTTATAGTAGAGAAACATATATTGATAGCAAAGGTAAGGGACAACAACAGAACCTATCTTCAGTTAAAGTAAAAAAATTTAGTAAAGGGGCAGCAAATCTGATTTCAAACAAAGCAAAAAAAAAGTTATTAAAATATACCTAATTAAAAGAGATATGGGAGGAAACTACATCTTGTTAAAAAGGTATCAGATAATGAAATAATATAGATACTACACATATATTTCCAAATGGCATAGCATTGAAATTCTTAAAGAAGTTAAGTGAATTACTAGTCGTTGACAAAAAGGATTTGACAGTATAAATATAAAATAGACAATTTTGTATTATATTTAAAAGCTTTTGCACAAACAAAATGAATACAACAAAGATCAGAAAGAAAATAGAAATCTGGAGATAATCTTTTCAACAATAGTCTGTGATAAAGGCCTCATTTCTCACATATGTAAAGAACTGAGTCACATTTACAAGACTACAAACCATTCCCTATTTGATAAATAATCAAAGAATCTGAACAGGCAGTTTTCAGATGAAGAAATCAAAGCTATGTATAGGCATATGAAGAAGTGCTCTAAATCATTTTTGGTTAAAAAAATGTGAACCCAAACAACTCTTAGATTCTACCTCACACCTATTACATTGACTAATATAATAAAAAAATGGAAAATGATAAAAACTGGAAAAATGTAGGAAAATTAGGACACTGTTGCCCGTTGGTGATGTTAGGAAACAATCCAATTCTGGTGAGCAATTTGGAACCATGCCCAAAAGGCAATCAAATTGTGTATATCCTTTGATCCAGCAATAGCAATCTGTATTCCAAAAAGATAATAAAAAGTTTTTTGGAAAAAGACTTATATGATCAAAAATATTTGTTGTAGCATTTTTTGTGGTTGCAAAATATTGAAAAGTGAAGGAATTCCTTCACTGAAGAAAGACTGAAGATAATAGAATACTACTGTGCAATAAGAAATTACAGAAAAATTTTAGAAAAACTTGAAAAGACTTCCGTGAACTGATGTGAAGTGAAATGAGCAGAACCAAGAGAATATTGTATGCAATATCTACAACATTGTGTGATGATCAATTATGAATGACTCAACTCTTCTCAGCAACACAATGGTCTAAGACATGTGCACATTAGTCAGTAAGGAAAATGCTATTCACATCTGTATAAAGAACTGAAGGACTTTGAATGCTTATGGCAACAATCTTTTTTCTTTTTTCTTTTTCTTTTGATTGGTTTCATCTTTTGCAACTGTGACTAATATGGTGTTTTTTTTATATGATAGCACATTTATAGTCTATATCAATTTGTCTACAATGTTAGGAAAAGGGGAAGGGAAGTGAGAGAGAAAATTTGGAGCTCAACATCTTATAAAAATATAAATGCTGAAAATTGTCTCAATATGTAAGTACTAAAACTAAAATACTATCAAGGAAAAATAATAAAGATTATGGCAACTGATCCTGTCACTTCTTGGCAAAGAGAGGAAGAAGAAAGGAAAGCACTGTCTGATTTTTGGACTCAAAGATCACTACAGATGGCGACTATGAAATTAAAAGATGCTTGCTCTTTGGAAGAATAAATCTGGAAAACATTAAAAACAGAGACATTATCTTGTCTATAAGGAACTCTACAATCAAAACTATAATTTTTCCAATTGCAATATATAACTGTGAGAGCTGGAATATAAGGAAAATTAAGCACCACAGATTGATGCTCTCAAATTGTAGTACTGGAGAAGAATTTTTTTAGTGTCTCTTGAATAGTAATGAGTTCAAATAGTACTTAAAAAGTCTTTCTTAAAAGAAATTAACTCAGACTATTCACTGGAAGGTCAAACACTGAAAGTGAAACTCAAATACTTTGCCCAAATAATGAAAAGATAGGATTCTGATGCTGAAAAAGATTGAAGGCAAAAGGAAAACGGGACTGCAGTGCATGAAATGAATTAATATTTTCATGGCAGCAATAAACATAGCTTGAACAAACTTTGGGAGATAGTGGAGAATAGAAAAGCATGGTATGCCATAGTCCATGGAGTCAAGAAGACCTGCACATAAATGAAAAATAAGCAATAATAGCAAAGCATATATTCATACATTATACATCTATGTATCTTTGCATTTATTTAAATTAGATGTTATGATGAATAGGTTGGATTTTATGACAGGGATTTAATTATATAATTACTATGTGGGTTTGAGTAGTTTAATTTCTGGACATATAATGTATTGGGAAAAATAATTTTCTTTCTATTTCTCCAGAGTTTTTAAAAATTTTTCTTAAAGAAAATAATCTAATTTTTAAAAAAGTTTGAATTTAATTGAATCTATTACCTCAATTTGTGATTATAAATTCTCTAATGAAACATATTATTGACATGTAAAATAATTTTAGTTTTGGATTGTTTCTTTACCTCTAATTTTATGAAGAGAAATTTGAATGTTTCATCTTCAGAATTGGTTCTAAATCTGCTAATGCAAGGCATTGGTAAGTACCTTAAATTTTGTCCTATTCCTTTTCCTCCTTTTCTTCCTCCACTTCTTTCTGATGTGTTTCCTTATCTTCCTCCCCTTCCTTCTTTCTTCTTCTTCTTCTTTCTCTTTTTCTTCTTTTCTCTTCTTCTCTTCTTTTTCTCTTCTTCTTTTCTTCTTCTTCTTCTTCCTCCTCCTTGTCCTCTTTTTTCTCATCTCTCTGTCTCTATGTCTCTTTCTCTTTTAGTCTCTCTCTCTCTCTCTCTCTCTCTGTATGTGTGTGTGTTTGTCTCTCTGCCTCTGTCTCTATCTCTGTCTCTCTTTCTTATCTAAAAATTAGAGGATCTGACTACATGGCCTTTATAATTCTGTCCAACTCTAACTGTACAACTATGACATTATGGAAAATTCTGATAGCCAAAATCTAGTAGAAATTAAGAAAAGTTTATAAGAATATGATCCAGGATGTTCAAAGGATAAAAAAGATTTTCAACTGAAAAATGCAAATCTCAGCAATGATTACTGAATTATAAGGGATCTGAAATTTATAATTACTCTTACACCCTCCAGATTGGGAAAGATAGAAATACTGGATTATTTCTGGAAAGACCACTATCCTATTGGTGAATTTCTAAGTGCTTCAAGTGTTGTGAAAATAAAATAGAATTCAGTGCGCAAAGTTTGCATCCTCTCATGCAAAAATATCGTACTAAGTTTATAACTCTCATTGGTTAATGAGAAAAAAAATTACTATATATACTATAATAGTTACAATAGCATTATTTCTGGTAGCAAAAAAAGCTGGAAATATTTATACATCTAAGTTTTGGAAAATGACTACACAAATCTAATTTAGGAATTGCCAAAGAAAAATAATAATGCTTTGAAGTATATCAAGCTTAAGTCTGCCAGAAATTTGAACATAAAATGTTAAAATTGAATTTGGGGTTAATAATCTGCTGTATAGAATGAACAAAAAGTCAATTAATAACCCCTTGATTGGTTTCTTAAGCACTCCATCATGTGTTTTGAAAGAATCAAAAAGAACCATCCTTGAAGTGATATACTAATCCTTATAGAAGGGGAAAGAAAATAATTTTAAATAGAAAAATGTATTTGTGGAAGGTTCTAAATTTAATTACCGTTTGTATCCATTTCCTATAAAACCTTATTTTCATTTGTTTTGTTGTATTTTTGTTGTTGTTATCATGTTTTATATTCTTATAGAGAAAAAGAAGTCTAAAAACAATTTAATATTTTTTAGCTTTTAAAGAATGGAATGAAAGGTATCTAAAATTAAGAAATGACAATTATGAATAATTAATCACAACATGACAAGACCTGAATGTACTCATGCAACTTAAAGAAAACAAACCAAAAATAACATTATCCAAAATTATGACATTAATGTAAATAATGGTAGCACTAAAAAAAAAAATAATAGAATGCAGGTCAAATATGATGGTCGATGGTTTCAGACATACTTCCTTGTTTTTGATTATAAGAAAACTAACACATGAATAGAAAATTACATGAACTGTCAATCACAATCACTACATTAGGTAGTTTATTGTTTATGGGAAGTCTCATGGGTACATGTTAGTACGATGAGATTTGTGTGTCAAAATGATATGCATCAATAAAAAATATCTAAATACAAAGTTAATGGAAATAATTTCCCAGGAGGGAAATAACTAGGCTCTTTAATTTGCTATTTGTGAACAGGGTTCAAGCACTCCATTTGTATTAGATATTATAAATTTAAATACTATCCCTCCATCATCTCCCCCCAGTAAATAACAACAATAAAGGAAAACAGAATCTGTGATTTAAAAAAGCAATATTAAGAAAATAAAGCATGTGTCTTTCTGTTTTTTTATTAACAATCAGAATAATAATTGTACATTATAATAATTTCTTCTTGTGGGTTCAAAGAAATATAAATACACTTATTAAAATGTACAGAAATGTATAAGGGAAGAAAACACAACTTTATGATTTGCATTATAATTCACTTTAGATAATAATTTAGAAGAAAAAAATTACTCTGTGTTAATTCTGTTCAAGGAACTAGAAGGAAAAATCCTTATGTATAAGGAATGTGATCTCCCTGGCACTAGCAACACCAAATCAATGATCAGTTTCTGAGGGCTAACAAGTAAGTCCAAATGCCTTGAGAATGTGTTCCTATAATTGCCTCAGAACTTCTCACTCCAGACTACAGCCCTGCTTCCAGCATACACTCTGTTGTTACTGTTCCATTTTCCATAGAGCTACCCTTAAAGATTTCGTCTGGGAACAACTTTTCCAGATCTATTAGCCCCAGATCCCTTATCAGTCATAGATACTAAATACACAGAAAATAATGTTCTCATAACAAAAATCCTGGATACTGTTAAATGATTCATGTCAGTTATTTGTATGTTATTATAAATTGAAGTGATTTTAAATAAAATGTGAAAATACACACATATTGTGTGTGTATTACATAATATGTAATACACATTAATGCTGCCCAGTAAGGACCATTAGATCCTTCCTCATTACATATAATTGAAAGTTTCTACATATGGAGAAATTGTACAGAAAAAATAATCCTATAAAAGGGGAAACTATTTTAGAATTTGAGTTTCCTGAGGGTAGGGATTATTTTATTTTCATATTTATATCCCCAGTGCTTAACACAATTTTTGCTTCACAATCATCATTTAATAAAAGCTTTTACATTCATATATTCATTCATTTGCTTAGCTCCTGTCCTGATTACCTACTTAGATAGATATTAATTTATTCCCATTTATATTAAACACTATGTGTTTAGCAGGATTTTTCAGCAATGAGTTCCTCTACTTTGGCAGCCCTATGATATGATCCCATTTTACAATGACTGTTCTTACTGATGTTTTAGTGTTTCCTCAAAAGCCAGGATCCCTTGCATTCCACCCTTCAAAAAATAAAAAAAAAATTAGAAATTAAAAAAAAAAACCCGCTCTAAATGAGCCCCCAAGAAAATAACTTATGTTTCTCACAGATATTCTTTTTCACTCTTTGACAAAGATTTTGTTAAATTCAGCAGATGATCTTAGTTAAAATATATTTTTTTCTAATCATTTTCCATGAAGCAGAGATTTTTGTAAGCAAATAGTCAGTGGAATGTCAATTATATAATAATAATCAAGCACATATACTTGAAAGAAAAAGGAAGAGAAAAAGCTTAGAAGTCTGGGTATAGGGTCAGATGGATGGAAATTGAGCAAGTGTAGAAGTGTGTCAGCCTGCTCTTCGCCCATGGCTCCTTTTTTGATTTTCTACTACTACATTTATCTTCAAGAAAGTAGATCCAAGGAAAGTAAGTATTCTCTGCCTATCCATCTTGGTAACTTAATGCTTCTCTCTGCCTGCAGCTATATACATTAACGTTTTAGGTAAAATCTATAGGCTGATCAATCTTCTGTATGAGCTATAGTATCAATCTGTCATATACTGTAACACCTCTTTTCTGCATCCACATTTCCCCCAACTTGCATTTATTTTGCCAGATGATTCTGCCAATGTGCTGCATGGCAAAGGACCACTCATGTTAGCTATGCTTATTAGCAACTTAAGATTCACCATGAACTACTCCCATGAATGGATGGCTACATTAATGTAAATGCAACATAACTTATAAATCTCTAGGCACTACAATCTCAAGAGAGAAAAATCCTGTTTTCCTGTTAGTCACAAGATGAAACTTCAGTCATAAAATGGGATACATCACATTCTAATCAAAAATTGCACAAAGCAAGCAATAATAGGACATTGCATCAGAACTTTAAATACAAGCTGACATATTACAGATTTCTATCTCCTTGGGAAAGTATTATTGACAGAATGAACTTTTAAAGACTAATAATAGAATTCCTATAGAATGTAGAAAGTTGAGTATAGGGCATAAACAGACCTTGATCAGTCTGACACACAGACCACCTGAATAATCCATGAATATTAGAGCTCTACCATGTGATTCAAATCCCTCAAAGCTCTGTGATAGTTTAGATTAACCTAACTTCAAGTCTATGTCACTCATTCATTATTATTTTTATTATTATTATATTAAATCATAATAATTGTTATTAATAATAATAACTTACTGCAGTGCTTCAGGAAATCTGTGATATCAACCATGTGGTTGCTGTCTCCCTCCCAAACATTGCTACAGATAGGTTGTAACCTCTCCCCATCTCAGAAATTGCTTTTTAGAATGTATTGGGGTGGAAAAAATATTAAGATGTGACCCACCCTCTAGTGCTTTTGCATAGTTTGACTCGCATACTTAGATACATCTTTAGTTAATTCCTCCTTAAGAGCTTTTTCAGATTCCTCAAGTTTTGGTCTTTCTCTAATCACTTTGAATTTATATGTACTTTGTATATATATTTATATATAATGTATGCACATATAATATATATGTGCATTATATTATATACATATAATACAATGTATTACATTGTATGCATATTTAATGTATACATGTATAAATATACATATATACATGCATGTGTGTATGTATGTATACATGTATAAACTTAGCTGCATAGATTCTTCTCCCCAATTCCTACAAAGTAGAAAGTAAGTTTCTTGAGAGCAAGGGTCATATAATTTTTTTCTTGATATATGCAATGCTTAGCACACTGCTTTAGGAATTGCTTAAATATTGGTGGAATGGGTATGAATCTCTCTACATTGAGCAAGGGTGTTCCTTAAGATGGTAAAGATACACAGTATCATAAAAGGTCTCTACTCAATGTCATTCTTACTTGATGGAACTTGACATGTTTCTGTTGTGCTGTCATAAGAGGCACCCTATTTTACAATGTCATTTATATAGTCTTATTTTACCCCCAAAATGATATTAATAGTATCATTTGATCATAACAATAATTTTATCATGTAAACTTATTTCTCTCTTACAGATGAAAATTGGGATAAAAAAAGTTAAGTGATTTCAGCCCAGGTCGTGTAGAGTATGATAAATCCTTCAATAAGTAAGTATATTTTAGATACTTGCTATATGTAGACACATGTGCTAATTTCTGGGCATACACTGATAAAAGTGAAACAACTCCCATTTTCAGAAGCTTATGTTTTTAATGAGATGACAATATGTATACAAATACATACATATATATTTATATATGTATTATATATGTTTATATGTATACACACAGAGATATTTATTCATATATATGTGCAATGTGTATATATGTATATTTGCATGCACATAAATGTTTAAATAAGTATATACATATATATTCAAAATACTGTTAGGCTTAGAAAGGAGTTAACTGATTACTAGATGGAGAGAGGGGTGATCAGAAAAGGCTTCATATAGATAGTAGTCTATCCAGTAGAGGATTGTAGAGAAAAACAGGAATTCAAAGAATTAGAGGTGAAGAGAAATTCCATTCAAGAGGAAATCCATTGAAAAGATGAAGCTCATTTTGGCCAGAAAATGTCAATTAGGCAAGCATGACTGGATGACAGAAGGTGTTGGAAGGATTAATCTACACAAAGACTTGAAAAGTAAGAAGTGTCATGGGTATGAAGAGTTGTAAGATTCGATTAAGAGGTAATATGGAGTAGAGTTTTAATATGAACAAAACTTTAAGAAACTTTAAGAAAAAATTTGGGGCTGTGGAGAAATGCATTAAAATGGAGAAAGACACTTGAGGCAGAGAAACCATATAGGAAAATAATGCAGTAGTTTTAAAAATAAGAGTGGCTTTGTGCAGGGCATATATGGTGCAGTTAGAAATAACAATATTTGCACCTATTAAGGTATAGAAGGTATGCAACTGTAAGAAATTAAGGTTGGAGGTGCAGTGCATAGAGCATCTTGTCCTGGGATCAGGATGATTAGAGTATACATCTAGCTTTTTACTAGGTGTGTGATCCTGGGCAAATCATGACATTGAGGAGAGTGATAATCTCAGGGTAACAGAAACATTCAGAAAGGGGATGGGTCTATGGAAGCAATATAATGACCTTTGTTTTGAACAAATCCAGTTCAAAATATCTATAGCAATCTAGTTTCAGTGACTACCAGTTAGTGATATGGGAGCAGAGATAAGTTTCAAAATTAGGTCTACATATAAAGATGCAGGACTCATCACCATAGTGATGAATTTTAAAAATCATTTTCCAGATTTTAAAACATTATAAAAATGCTATTTATTAGCTAGTTTAATTCTTAAGATCACAAAAACAAAAGAGAAGATGGCTAGGGACAGACCCTTAATACAGATTTACAATTGATATGTGACAAAGATAATGAATGAGAGGATACTGGAGAAAAACAGTCTCATAGGTAGAGGAAGGAATGGAGAGAAATCATGAAAATCCTGAAAATATTGCCAGAATGAGAGGGTAATAAACAGTGGAAAAGTCTGAAGAAGATCAGAAAGAATGAAAGCTGCCAGAAAACCATTATGTTTTTTTCATGGGAAGATTGGTAACTCTGGAGAGAAAAGTTTCAGCTGAAAGATGAGGTCATTATCCAGATTTCAGAGGGTTTAGAAAGCAATGAGATGAGAGGAAGTGCAGGAAATATGTGAAGATGGGCTTTTTGCAGAAGTTGGCTGAGAAAGTAAAGAGAGAGAGAACATAAATAGTTTTTATTGATAGGAGACATAGAATCCATCGAGTAAGTAGTGGACTTTACTTAGTGTCCCTTTATAATCTGTCAGCACACAATTCACCACAACAGATGACACTGACAGCTAGAGTCAATGTTTATGAAAAAATATAAACTAGTGTATTTTCTAAACTCTAGAATCAAATTTTTCAAAACATACTGGGATACATTATTTTGTAGAAGGTGGAACTTTGGGACATTTCACAGCTTTTAGGTATATATATGAATCTTGCGCTTCCTAGAACTTTCAGTCTGACATTTTCTTCAAATACTAAATCTGTTTGGATAACAAAAACTGGTTTCTACTGGAAAATGACATTTTGCCTTTGGTTCACTCTGACTTTTAAATATGGAAGCACCACACAGGAGGGTACTAAAAATATTTATTTTGCCATATGTATTTATCATGAATATTTTTCTACCCCCCCATAACAGTGAAATTGAATATTATTCTACTTTGTACTTTTTATTAATTACCAGTATATATGTATTGCACTACTATTCTGCAAATATTCTGGACAATAACTTCAACTCCAAAGGGATTTTTAGAAACTCAAATTGTAAACTAAAGTTACATTGGTGGAATTTGGTAAGAATTCATTTAATTATCTTTTGAGTACCAAAAAACAAAAACAGTTAAAAGAGCACAGAAAGAAGAGTGACTAGCAAATAGGTTTTTCAAAAGTAATTTTAATCCACTTTAAAGTCATTAGATGCTACTATTGATAATATATCCAACAATAGCTTAAACTACTAATGGTAGCATTGTGCTGAGGGTATGAATGTAAGATTAAATGCCGTTTTCATTCTTGGCCGTACTATATCTGTAATAATATGTTCAGTTCCTGAAGTTAAATTTTTAGAAAAAACATTTTCAGGCAATAATGTGTCCAGAGGAGGGAAACAAGAGTAATAAAGGATGTTGAATCCATGGTTTGTAAGGATTTGTTTAAAGGAGCTAAGAATGTATTTCCTAGAGGAAAAAAAAAAAGAAATGTAGGATGTCAGGCCTGTCTTTAATTTTTTGAGGGGCTGTCACTTTTCTGAATGTCTTATAAATGAACCTTGCCCATTTGATAAACATTCCAGGGAGAGGATTCTTTATTTCAGTACTAAGAGGAGAGAGGAAGGTGACTGAAAATTTTACAGAGTTGTCCCTAAATGGATTAGACTCTTCAAAAGTCACTGAGTTCAGTGTTATTAGAGTTTTTCAAGTACAGGATAAATAATCACTTGTTAAAGAATTTGTAACTTTGTAAAGAATTTGTTAAAGAATTTGTAGCCTATGTGGCTAAATGTTGGATTGGTTGTCCTCTGATATTCTTTGTGA
Organism: Sarcophilus harrisii; assembly: GCF_902635505.1. Classification (NCBI taxonomy): domain Eukaryota; kingdom Metazoa; phylum Chordata; class Mammalia; order Dasyuromorphia; family Dasyuridae; genus Sarcophilus; species Sarcophilus harrisii. The sequence goes on from NC_045426.1 coordinate 423,500,594, forward strand.
ATGGACAGGTTTATTATTTGGCTTACTTTATAAGAGATTCTGATACCATAAAGAATTTTGACTTGGATTTAATTAGCAAGGAATAGACATAAGAAATGTAAATCTGAATTTTTCACAAAACACATTTATCTACTAGGTACACATAATGCCTGAATATATAAGGCATGGCAAAAGGATAAACATAAAGTATTATATAAAATTGGCAATGATTTTCTTTAGAATACATCATGAATTGTAGTTAAAGGGGCTTTGAATATGAAATCAGATGATCCATTACTAGTTATTACCTTTCTAAATCACTTAATTTCTCTGAGATTCAATTTACTCATCCATAAAATTGGGATGTTTCCCCTGTTTATCTCAGGAAATTGTCTGAGAATTATAGCACTGTAGCATAATAGAACTTTGAGAACACCAGGGACTTCCGGCCAAAATAGTAGAGGGGACAGACACATCTGCTTAAGCCCCATGTTTTATCTCAGAATAATTTATTTCATGACAGGCCTCAGAATTAGTGCTTGACTGAAAGAAAAAAACACAAATAAATACCAAGAGAAGATATCCTCGAAATTCTCCAGAAAAGGTCTGTTTCTGCTTGTGGATGGGGATGGATAGATTGGGTGCAGACTGAAGGCAGATGATATGGTGGTATACTTAGAGAACCCCAGAAATTCTACTAAAAAGCTATTAGAAATAATTCATAACTTTAGCAAAGTTTCAGGATACAAAATAAATCCACCTAAATCCTCAGCATTGTTATATATATCACCAAGAAAATCCAACAACAAGCGATACAAAGAGAAATTCCATTCAAAGTAACTATTGATAGCATAAAATATTTGGGAATATATCGACCAAAGGAAAGTCAGGAATTATATGAGCAAAATTACAAAAAACTTTCCACACAAATAAAATCAGATTTAAATAATTGTCAAAATATTAAATGATCTTGGATAGGCCGAGCGAATATAATAAAGATGACAATACTCCCTAAACTGATCTATTTATTTAGTGCCATACCAATCAGACTCCCAAGAAACTATTTTAATGACCTGGAAAAAATAACAACAAAACTCATAAGGAAGAACAAAAGATCGAAAATTTCAAGGGAGTTAATAAAAAAAAAATCAAATGAAGGTGGCCTATCTGTACCAGATCTAAAACTGTATTATAAAGCAGCAGTCACCAAAACCCATTTGGTATTGGCTAAGAAACAGATTAGTTGATCAGTGGAATAGGTTAGGTTCACAAGACAAAATAGTCAATAACTATAGCAATCTAGTATTTGACAAACCCAAAGATCCCAACTTTTGGGATAAAAATTCATTATTTGACAAAAATTGCTGGGATAACTGGAAATTAGTATGGTAGAAATTAGGCAGGGACCCACATTTAACACCATATACTAAGATAAGATCAAAATGGGTCCATGATTTAGGCATAAAGAAGGAGATCATAAATAAATTAGAGGAACATAGGAAAGTTTATCTCTCAGACTTGTGGAGGAGGAAGGAATTTGTGACCAAAGAAGAAGTAGAGATCATTATTGATCAGAAAATAGAAAAATTTGATTACATCAAATTAAAAAGCCTTTGTACAAACAAAACTAATGCAAACAAAATTAGAAGGGAAGCAACAAAATAAGAAAACATTTTTACAGTTAAAGGTTCTGATAAAGGCCACATTTCCAAAATATATAGAGAATTGACTTTAATTTATAAGAAATCAAGCCATTCTCCAATTGATAAATGGTCAAAGGATATGAACAGGCAATTTTCAGATGATGAAATTGAAACTCTTTCCACTTATATGAAAGAGTTCCAAATCACTATTGATCAGAGAAATGCAAATTAAGACAACTCTGATACCACTGCACACCTGTCAGACTGGCTAAGATGACAGGAAAAAAATAATGATGAATGTCATAGGGGATGTGAGAAAACTGGGACATTGATGCATTGTTGGTGGAGTTGTGAATGAATCCCACCATTCTGGAGAGCAATCTGGAATTATGCCCAAAAAGTTATCAAACTGTGCATACCCTTTGAATCCAGCAGTGCCACTACTGGGTTCATACCCCAAGGAGATACAAAAGAAGGGAAAGGGACCTGTATGTGCCAAAATGTTTGTGGCAGTCAGTCATTTTGGTAGTGGCTAGAAACTGGAAAATGAATGGATGCCCATCAATTGGAGAATGGTTGGGTAAATTGTGGTATATGAATGTTATGGAATATTATTGTTCTGTAAGAAATGACCAGCAGGATGGATACAGAGAGGCTCGGAGAGACTTACATGAGCTGATGCTGAATGAAATGAGCAGAACCAGGAGATCATTATACACTTCAACAACGATACTGTATGAGGATGTATTCTGATGGAAGTGGATTTCTTCGACAAAGAGAAGATCTAACTTAGTTCCAATTGATCAAGGATAGACAGAAGCATCTACACCCAGAGAAGGAACACTGGGAAATGAGTGTAAACTGTTTGCATTTTTGTTTTTCTTTCCAGGCTATTTTTATGTTCTGAATCCAATTCTCCCTGTGCAACAAGAGAACTGTTAGGTTCTGCACACATATATTGTATCTAGGATATACTATAACATATTTAACATGTATAAGACTGCTTGCCATCTAGAGGAGGGGGTGGAGGGAGGGAAGGGAAAAGTCAGAACAGAAGTGAGTGCAAGGGATAATGTTGTAAAAAATTACCCATGCATATGCTCTGTCAATAAAAAGTTGTAATAAACAAAAAAGAAGAACACCAGAAGCCTTGTAGTTTAACATATTATATAGATTTGGGAACTAAGGTTCATATTATTAAATTACTTGCCCAAGATCACACAGGTAGTAAGAATCAGAAGAGGAATATAAATTTTCTTACATATGAAATATTGCTATTTTTATGGAGGCAAATCAGATAATTTATATAAATTGATTTGTAATTATAAAAGTAAACAAAAATATCATTAGTTATTATTATTATTTTTGTTAATCTCTCCTTGGAAAATCTGATGAAATTTACCTAGAAATATTCCTGAGAGAGTACTTTGTCTTTCATTCTTTTATGTTTAATGTCTAGTAGACTACTGTACAAATGGATAGAGTAATTGTTTTGTGTATCTAAATAAAAATATTGGGAAGGGAAGGATTCAGGGAAGGTGGCAGAGTAGGTCCATAAATTTCAAGCTCTCTAGATTCCCTCCACAAACAGAACAAATATGTTTCTCAGGGTGACTATAAACTGGTGAAACATCAAGAAGACTTGGGGCAGAACAGAGGTCTTCCAGGTACAACTCAAGAAAATATAAAGAAAGACCTCAGGCCAAGATTAACTAGGGTGAATGCCAAACACTTCCAAGCTAGCTCCTGAGAAACACCAAGTGGGGACTTCTGGGTCTAACTGGATTTGGCTGGAGCATCAGCAGGAACCACAGAGACTTTCACTTATTGGACTATTTGAGGGGTCAGCGATCTGAATTCAGGAAGACTGAGGGAACCTCAATTGATTAGGAATGCTAGATCCAACTATGCAGTAGAGAAGCATCCCTGGGTAAGAAGGAACCAGGACACCTGATGGGTGCAGAAGCAGTAAAGTAGGGATGCTCCTGGCTGTGGGCACTTACAAGAGAGTGAAGCTTTTGGTTTGGGATTTCAGGTCAGAGAGGAGAACTGATATGAATGAAACCAGAGGCACCATACATCCATGATTAGAGATGCTTACACTAAAACTTCTCATTAAAAAATGAATTGATAAAGAAGAAATCAAAAAATCAAATCAACCAAAAAAACTCATTATGGGAATAAAGAAGACTGGGATCCTTTCTTTAGAAAAGGACACTGAAGTAAATAGAGCTTTTTCTATCTCCGAAGAGTAATGGTAAATGGCTCCGGGCCCAAAGAGAATTTCTAGAAAAGTTTCAAAGAGAATTTAAAAAATCAACTGAGGGACATTGAGGAAAAAGAAAAAAAATTTTAAATCCAAGAAAAATAAGATTATGAAAAAAGTTATATAACTAGAAAAGGAGATACAAAACTTTAAAAATGATAATAACTCTGTGAAAATTAGAATTGGTCAAGGGAAAATCAGTGAAGTTATGAGAACAAGAAATAACAAAACATAATATAAAGAACGAAAAATTGAACAGAATGTGGATCATAAGAAAAACAATGGATGTGGAGAATAGATCAAGGAGAGAAAACTTAAGAACAATTGTACTGTCTGAAAGCTGTGACCAAAAAAAGAATCTTAACACAATAATGCAAGCAATAATGCAGGACAAATATTGTCCTAAAATGATAGATAGTAAGAGAAAAGGAGAAATAGAAAACATTCACCAGTCATTACCTCAAAAAGATCCTTTGTGGAAAACCCATAGGAATATTATTTCAAAATCCCCAGATCAAAGAGAAAATTTTGCAACAAGAAAATAGTAATTCAAATATCTTGGAGGTACAATTAGAATTGTACAGGATTTATCAGCAACCACAGTAAAAGACTGCAGGGCCTAGAATTATGTATACCAACAATCAAAAGAACTAGCTTACAACCAAAATTATTATTTTTGGTAAAATTATTCACAATATTCAAAGAATGAACATTCAATAAACTTGCAGATTTTCAGGACTTTCTATTAACCATAAAAGAACTCAGTAGAAAACTTAACAGATGAGCCAATATCTAAGATGAATTTTAAGGAACTTAATGTGGACAAATTGTTATGT